>NC_088602.1:38618073-38973073 GCF_036013475.1 Columba livia | reverse complement strand
TAATTGTCTACACATAAAAACACAGAATTTATTAAAATGTATTCTGAATTTGGGTTACTTCAAATAGTATTCACAGTCTTATCAGTCTGAGACAATGTCTTGCTTAGCAGTTTCTAGTTCCTCAAATAAAATGAAGCACGGTGAACCTTAGCATTATTCAGAGATATGTACATGGGAGGTGGTGTGATGACTGAGCAGCCACCAAGTAGCACATATTTACATTTTAGGTTCTTGTACCACAGCAGTGAATTCAAAAGCCGAAAGTATGTAGCTAAATCTCCCTGGACAGTATATGGCAAGAGGCATGCATTTCAGAGGAGTGAGCTGATTGTATGAGAGCTTTCTAGAAATAATCAACAGGAAATACTGAATACAAAGGAAAACCCAAGTTCCTATCATTCTTTGGAGACTACAACCCAAAAAATGAGGCATCAAGACAAATTTCCTTTTGTTTAAAATTCATCAAGAACAAACCTTTGTAGAACAGAATTCTACAAACTTTCTCTGCAAGAGCTGCACATGACTCATTATTTCCAAAATTATCCAAGAAAGAAAAGGTTTATATTCTTAATGTAGAACACTCATGTCAGAATTGGGAATTATAAACTGAGATATATTTAACTTTGGTATTTTACAAGTGCTCTGGGACCACCATTTTATTGAGTATTTTGGGAAATCACTTATCTCCTTTCTCTTGATGTTTCTGTAAAATAAGAAAAGATCTTGTAGTGATGAGCATGACTACAAAACTAAGTGGTTGGGCTATTATAAGGCAGATTGCCACTTCTCCAGCTGTGACAGCTCCTTATGCAGCAACCCTCTTGAAGTACACTGAGAATATTCTCAGCACGAAATCACACATTCAGGATCTTTACCATTGTTTTCCTTGTGCAATGGATGACTACATCCATTGCAATAACCAAATTGGATCAGGGTTCATTCTCTAGTCTTGGGACTTGGAAATGCTTATTCCTACAAAATTAACTCTCTTATCTCTTAGAATACAATAGGTGCAGTCAAACTGCTTTGCTGTCAACGCACCTGCATATTTTTTTGAGGGTGTAAGTTGACCTCAGCAAAAACTGCCAGCAAGAATCGAACAAAGAAGTACATGATGGTGCTGAATCCTGTAGCCTTGTCCTGTTCAGTTTACTACTGTAAGTGTAAACAACAGAGTTTAGACAGAAGCTAGGACTGTTATTTCTCAAGCAGGATAGTTACAGGTGTTTCAAGATCTTATTATATAAGTATATGAATTTTATATAGGTACTGCTAATGGAGTAGTAGTAACTTTTTCCAGGTTGTAAATCTGAATTTGTCCTTAAATTCTATCTATCCTTTCTGAATCGGTTTGTTTTTTGGTTTTGTTTTTGTTGGGTTTTTTTGTTTGGTTGGTTTGGTTTTGTTTGTTTGTTTTTTTGTTTGTTTTTCTCTTTAAATAGTTTTACATTTCCTTTAAGTTTTCAGTAGAATTTAAGTCCAGCATGCTGTGAGCTTCAGGAGACCTTGGCTATAACCCCAATTGGATGCACGATTCATTGCCTTGCTCAAGGCTCTCACACGGCTGCCAGAGATCACATCATTTTCTACTAATCTCTTAGGGGTGCTCAAAGGATTAATTAGTTAATGTGTTGTGAAGCACTTTGAAGATGAAAAGTGCTATAAAAGTGCTAAGCATTACAACGAAAAAGTTAGGGAGGGGAACTGGTGTTTGATGGGTAGCTGAAGTAGAGTTTCAAAATCTCTCATTTGTTATTAAGAAAGGAGCCTTAATTCTCTCTGAACTATCTGTGATCTAGTTTTCAAAACAGTAAGAAAATCTTTAAAACATCAATCTACTCCCTTTGAAACTGATGAAGGTTACACGTTTCTCTTCTGTTCCTTCCATTTAATTAATTGTGATAAATTCTATGGAATTTGTTGTTCAAAGGGTTTCAGCTGCCTGTTACCTTGTAGTCAATACAAACACTGCACACTTACATGACTTTCTGAGAGCTTACACAAAGGAGAAAAAATTTGCAATGTGCCCCAGGAGTGACTGGAAAAGGCTTTGAAAGCACCACCATTGCAGCTGGAGCCACTGCAGTAGTGTTTCACTTTATGCCTAAAGCTTGTTGAACCAAAATAAACTTAAATCTCACTAATGTCCCTCATTCCATGCAAAAACCCCTCACCTAATAGAAGTTTAATTTACCTGGTCCCTATGGACTTTATACATGTTATAGTAGTGAAAAGATATGGAACCAAATAACAATTTAAAAACAAACAAAAGAAAAAGTAAAAATAAAGAGCGATAAATATTTTCTCTGGGTATTATGCCAATTCTACAAGATGACACGGTAATTTTATTTTTTAATGTCATAAATTAACTTCAAAATAGGCATTCTTAATCTTCTGCCTTTGCTATCTCTTTTCATACAGTTTCATTTTAATTTTTTCAGAGAAACCAACTCAAAATGAAAAGGCAGAAGCTTTCAATATTCCCACATGAGATAAACATGCTCATTTATGTAGTGTGTTTTTTTGTTGGTGGTTTGTGCTAGTTTGACTGATAAAGAGTTAATTTTCTTCATGCAGTTAGAAACTCTTCTTTTTCATATTTAGCATTTTCGTTGTTTGGATTTAGTTTGAAAACAATAAGCTGACACCCTGGGATATAATTAATGTTTTTTTGTTTTTTTTTTCCAGTAATTTTCCATTGTTTTTAGGTTAGAATGAAGAGAATGTAAGAACTTACTATTATCTTAGCTGTTGTCTGGGAGACCAAGGTGTTTCTGGGCTCTCTGTATGCAGGTGCAAGGCAGTGAGTAATGGGCATGGATGGGACTGGCTTTGACTGACATCCAGGCTGATCAATGAGAATATTCCATGCCATTAGTGTCGTGCTTTATATTTAGTAGGAACTGGGTTTTTCGGGCTAGGAGACCTGTTCTGGTTCTGTGCTGTTTCAGTTGAGTTCAGTTTGGGATTTCTTTTACTCCAACCTTTTGCCCCTCTGCTGTTTTGCAGTGGACATCTAGGCCTTTCTGCCTTTTTAGTTTTGTTTGTTTGTGTTTGTTTGGTTGGTTGTTTTTTGTTTGTTTGTTTGTTTTTTGGGCTGGCTGCTCAGCACAGTCGGAGTTAATGAGGAATTGCATTAAGTATCACATATTTTTTATATATATATATATAATAATAATAATAATAATAATTATTATTATTATTATTATTATTATTATTATTATTATTAACAGTATTAGCATATAAGTATTACTTTGTTACTTTATTACACTGGTTTTGTCTCAGTCCATGAGTTTCTCCCCTTTCAATTCTCTCCCCTATTTAGGGATGGTGGAGGGGAGCGAGTGGCTATCATTGGTTTTGATTGCTAGCTGTGGTTAAACCACAATGTGGTTTTTATATTGCTAGAGGCAGGAAAAAATGTCCTCCCTGTCAGTATTGCTAGAAATGCATTGAAATATCACTTCTAATTTTTTCACAAGAGACAAGAAGAAGGCTATCACACCACAGCCTGCCTAGGTGATAAACGCATTGAGTTTTTAATTGGGTTACTTGTAACACCACTACTAAAATCATATCATTGATAAAAGAATGATGTGTTTGACCTAGCGAGCTGATTTTGGTAAAAAAAAAGCTGCCCCCAAATATGTTGAATGGATGATTAAGTGAGCTTTACAAATACATCCTCTCATATATGGTGACCACACTTATCATTTTAGAGTAGTTTGAGACCATCAGGAAATGGTTAAAATACCACTGCAGAGGGAAAAAACAAACAAACAAACAAACAAACAAACACCAGACACCAAACCAACCAATCAAACAAAAAAAAACCAAACCAAAACAACAACAAAAACAAACCAACAAAACAAAACCAACCTAGCAGTTCCTATATTATTGCCTGCCTTCATAGGCATTTATTTATTTGGCAGTCTGGAAAATGGTTTTGTTCTGTGAATTAATTGATGTTTTGGAATACCTCAACAGTTATTGTCCACAATAATGTGTTTTTCTTGCATTTTAGTTTTGAAAAGTTTCCCACATTTTATTTCATCATTTTTAATCATGTTAATAAAAGATATTTCTTGTTTCTAAGCTCTTAACACAAATACAAGGATAATCACACAAAACCAGGCAGTCACAGTGTCAAGTTTTCAATCAACAGAATATAGTAGGATCTGAAGTTAATTTAAGACGATATGTGAAAGTTTGATATTCATAGTTTTAAAAATCAAGAGATAAATAATAGTACTAGAATGGTAATGTGAAGTCAATAAAATACTACTTTGGCCTCATGACTTTTATCCAGCATTGATCAGCAGCACAGGATATGAGAACAAGTACATAACAATAGTTCCAATAAGTGTGTAGTTAAGACACTTTTCTCACAGTACATATAGCCTTTTGTGATTTTTTTTCTTCCAAGAATTTGCTTAATTCCTTTTTGATCCTCCAACAGCTTTGTTATTAACAGTATCTTCTTAACAAGTTGTTGTGTGAAGAACACATTCTTCAAGTAGGTTTCCATCTTTTAGCTGTTATGAATCTACACAGCCCAAGCTTTCATGAAGAAATCTAAATAGGTAAGATCTAGAGAGGTTACCAAGAGTATTTAACTATGGTATCATATTATATAAAAGGTACCTGACCTGAGCTGAATTGTTCAAATGGTATAGAGTAAGTCTTAGATGTCACACATTTATCCCATTTAAAAACAAATGAACCCTTTCCCTAATAATAAAAAAAAAAAAAATCACAACACACACATCCCACCCCCCCCCCCAAAAAAAAAAAAAAGAAACAAAAAACAATCAAACAAAAAAACATAAAACAAAACAAAAAAAACCCAAACACCTCCAGTGCCAGATCATGAGTTCATGATGGTTTTGGCTTAAACTAACAGGCACTATCTAACTCAGATCATGTGTGGAGGATAATATATGTTGAAAAACATTCCCAGGAGTTTGGTGTGACCTTCCTCTTTTAGGAGCAACTAGAGTTCATGCACCTAAATGTGAGATGGGCTGCAAGGTTTGGTTTCAGGGTCCAAGAATTTCCCCAGTCGAAGACAAATGTAGTCAGTGAGACCAGTGTACGTGCACTTCTGGGAAAAATTGCCAGACATCCAGACTTTTAAAACAGAAAGAGAATTGAAACAAAGAATAAGTAAGAGAAATTTTGTTGTTGAAAAACAGCTTTCTCATTAAGAACCACCAAGATGCCCAAGCACTAAATGCATTTTATTACTAAGCAGAAGCAACTATAAAAACACACTTCTTCCCTTCCTTGTTTTCTTGGTCTACATGGTCAGCACTGATAATAACAGTAAACTAAGCCTTACAGCTCACTGAGCAGTATGGCCTATTCCTGTCAAACATTTTACCTTGATGTCATAACCACTACCTACCCACCTACCTACCTGCCTTCCCAAGTATTTTCCTGTCCAATTAACGTGCCAAGGTCAAGTAATTCTCAAAGGGTGAGTACCATTAGCACAGTCACGTTCGTTTTCTATGTGATATCATAGTTGTTTGGGGAAATATAATGTTATAACATAAGATAATGCTACAGATGTAATCCAAACAAATTTGGTGAAGATTTCCAGGCCAAAATGTCAGAACCAAACTACACTAATTATAACAGGACTGTATGAGTAGTCATGCAGATAGGATTTATAAGTTCCATATCCTTACACTGTTCCTGACCTGCTTTTATCCACAGTAGCCCATGCTTTCTGAAAACAGGAGTGATCAATTTGAGCAAATACTATAGACATAGCTTAGCTGAATCCTGTGTGCTAAAGCTACCAAAATCACAAGTGCATTGTGAACTGATTTCTTTAATGAGTGCTAAAATATAAGCCGATATTTAAGTCATTGTCTCCTTAAATCTAATACAAAGTTATTTTATCCGAATCAAACACAGTTTATCTCAGGTAATTTTTTTTTTTTTTTTTTTCATTTGATTAAGACTTCGCTAGCATATTTTAGTCTACACAGTTTATCTCAGATAAAAATCTTTTTTCCATTTGATTAAGAGTTTGCTAACGTATGTTAGTCTTTACCTTAATTTTGACACAGATTCTGAAAACATTTGACAGAATTGATTTAACATCTCTGGGTTTATTGTGATTTTTGTGAGATTCTAACTTTGGGAAAGCATTTTGCTCTTGAGTTGACAGCTTTATTCCAACCCTAAGGCATCTGTGCCTTAATTAATAACTACGTCAGGTCAGTTCACCATAAGCAGATGTGCTATGCAGGAGTGTTTTTTTTTTTATCTCCCCTGTTTTCTACCTTGGTAAGTGACCTTTATTAAATGATGTTTCAAGCCAGGAATTCATGACATTCAGATTCCATAGGGCAAGATGAGAATGCCATTTTCTTGGCTCATACAGTAAGCTGTATTATTCTGACTTTATCTAACTCACAGGCATTTTGTTTTGTATTTTAAGTCAGATTTCAGTGTAACTACTATGAAGACCAAATCAGGACAAATTGTTCCTGTGTGATTCAACTCTATTTTTCATTTATTCTTCATTTATTTTTCTATTTAATGTGTACAAAATATTTTTATCTGCTTGATTGTTACATTCTCATTTCCTTCAACCTCAGTAATAAAGATTTTTCACCTATTTCTCATTTATGTTCATTTATTGGACTGAGGCCAGCTGTATGGTCACAGGACTAGGGAAGTGATCATCCCACACCTCAAATATTGTGTTCAGTTTTGGGCCCCTCACTACAAGTAAGACATTGAGGTGCTGGACAGAGTTCAAAGGAGGGCAACAAAGCTGGTGAAGAGTCTGGAGCACAAGTCTTATGAGAAGCGGCTGAGGGAACTGAGATTGTTTAATCTGGAAAAAAGGAGACTCAGGGGAGACTTTATCACTCTCTGCAACTACCTGAAAGGTGTTGGTCTCTTCTCCCAAGTAGCAAGTGATAGGAGAAGAGGAAATGACCTCAAGTTTCACCAGGGAGGTTTAGATCAGATATTAGGATTTTTTTTTTTCACCAAAAGGGTTGTAAGGCATTGGAACAGGCTGCCCAGGGAAGTGGTTGAGCCACCATCCCAAGAGGTATTTAAAAGACTGGTAGATGTGGTGCTCAGAAACATGGTGTAGTGGCAGACTTGGCAGTGTTAGGTTAACAGTTGGACTCGATGATCTTAAAGGTCTTTTCTAACCTAAATGATTCTACGATTCTATGATTGTCTCATTTAGAAACTTTCTTTGGATAAATATATTAATGTAAGTTATTAATGTGTTTTTTAGGCACTAATGTTTATTAGAATTTCCTTCTCCCATCTGAAAAGTAGTAAGAATGTGTCAGGGATCTGATGTGATGGTCATCACTCTTGTACAGTTTCCAGCAATTCAGCCCTTAATTGTTCAGTATTTCATTATTGCATCAGTTGTGGCTGTACTATTTACTAACTTCTCTCTTATTTTGACAAATCTTTAAGGAATCTTTTTAAATTTTTGTTTATCCCTATCAGTAGGGATGCCATTAACCATGTGGCTGCAACTGAAAATAATAATAAAAAAAAGGCAGGCAGGACAAGGTCATTACCATAAAAGCCATGTAGAGAAGATGGGTAAAGAGTAAGAGAAGATTTAGAAAAAATGTTCATAACCATGTTTTTTTCTTAACAAATTGATTCCAAGCTTCTGATATTTATTTATTTATTTGTTTGGTTGTGTTTTGTTTTGTTTTGGTTTTTTCCCATCTGAAATGATGGAGTTAGAGGAGGAGGAGGAGTTTTTATGCTGAATAGCATTTAGTGCATTATAATATACAAACACATCAGAGTCCCCCAGTCAGTTCTGCAACCTCCTAAGCTTGCATAAATGGTTAGAACAAACCGTTCCAGAGTATTTGAATCAAAGACTGCACCTGACCTCCTCTACTCCTTTGCCTGAAAAAGAAAAGCATTCCAGGCTGTGAAAACTAAAGGAAAAGCTTCCTACATAGCTATCCCATGTTAATCTGAGATGGTATATTTCTAAAGACTGGAGTCATAAAACACTGTTACCCTCTACATAATCACCTGTAGTTGTTTTGTCTCTTTGGGAAATTATTTCTTTAATTTTTTCCCCTTCACTGGGTGGATCTTTGTGTGAAGATGAATAACATCATAGTATAATTTTCCTTTAATCTTTGCTGGGAGAGAAGATAGATATGTTTAATCACGGTTAAGGCTGGAAAGCCAGTGTAGTTAGTTTAGATTAGATTGAAGGAATAGGCAACCTCTCTTACTCAGTTTGCAAATATATAATTACTTCATAAATTTTTAAAAGACACAGATCATCAGCTTTAGTAGCTGTCATCACTTCTAACTGAAGTCTGTGCACTTCTGTGTTTGGACTGTTTGCCCTCTGTATCACAATTATTGCTTATATTTGAATAGGTTGGGTATTTAGCACATAGTTTTAAAGGTCCTATATGTCATCTGTCTGCCTAAATAGAAAATATTCATTATCGCTTCATATTGCATGAGATTGGATTTTTGAAATTATAATTATTTTTCAAATTTCCTTTTGCTTACTTATGGATTCTTCCAAAATTAGTAGAGCATTCCTGGTTCTTTCTCTCTCTGTAAAGTATGTGTGGTTATCTTCTTTCTGATTTTTAACAGGTCAATCAATGTGACATTGAACACATTTAAAAGAGTGAAATGGATAGCTTAGCATGTTATCTACTTTCTGACAACTTGTCTTTTTTTTGTTGTTTTTCTTTTTTCCTCACTGCCCCACGTCATATTTAGTTCATCTCTTTGGCTTGGAAACCTCAAGGTTAAAGCAATGTGAAGATCAACAGTGATAGAAAGCTAACATGCAGTAATTTATCGTAAGCTACTTGTTTGTAGTTCTTTTTGTTAAAAAAAAAAAAAAATAATCAAAGTTTCTTGAAAACTGAGGAATAAAAACTGTAATGAAAGAAATTGTGAATGGTTGAACATAGCCCTGTGCAGCCTCCAATGAGATAAGTGAACAAATAAATAAATAGCATAGATAAACTAAATAATGTTTGTTTTACTAAAAAGGAATCTGAAGCTTTTTGGAGGAGTTTCCAAAGATTCCATTCTTCTTCATTTTTTAATACTTACAGTTCCATTTATTTGAAAAAAGAAATCTCATTACTACTTTTCCCAATAATTGTTAAAAAAAGAAGAAAGCAAGCTGCATGCTAGACAGACTCCAGAAGGAAATGAGGGAAGGGGAAATGAAGGAAAAATAAAATCTGAGATAAAATCTGAGGCTTTGTCACATCCTCACAGTGTAAGAGTACATTAAAAAAAAAAAAAAAAGTTTTTTTTGGCTGCTTGCATAATTATAAATTCTTCCAAAACATTTTTTTTTTAATTCTGTTTCCAGGTTACCCCACAGCATTTCAGAAGAAAAACCCAACAAGATTCCACTACCTTTTTTCTTGCTACTTCAGTGACAAGCCAAGTGTTTAGTAAAATGGTAAAATATTTTTTTTTCTTATGAATTGGAAAATAATCGGTACTAACTAAATATTCATCCAGTCAATGAGTGATTTTGTCACCCAAAACCTAGAAAACACTCATGCTATTTGAAATGGTTCCACTGACCTGTCACTTCCATGCCCAGTAAGATCATGGAACAGACATGTCAAGGCATATGGATGACAGAGGGCTGATTAAGGCATATGGATGACAGAGGGCTGATTAGAGACAGCCAATATGGCTTCACAAAGGGAAAGTTGTGCCTGAGTAATCTAGTGGCCTTCCACAATGCAGTGGTTGCATCAGCTGACCAGAAAAGAGCTATGGATGTCATCTACCTGGACATCTGTAATGTCTTTGACACAGTTCCACACACCATTCTTGCTGCTGAATTGGAGAAACACAGGCTTGAAGGTGGGACTGCTAGATGAATAAGGACGTGGCTATATCCAAAGAGTTACAGTCAATGGCTCAATGTACAAGCAGAAACCAATAACAAGTATTTTCTGTGAGGGTCAAATATTATTTAATATCTTCATCAATAACAATTAATTGAGGGATTGTGTGCACCTTCAGCAATTATGGCGATGACATCAAGCAGAGTGGTGCAGATGATGCACTAAAGGGAAGGGATGTCATCCAGGGGGACCTCAACAGTACAGACTGAGGGATGAATGTATTGAGAACGGCTCTGCCAAGCAGGACTTGAAGATACTGGTGGACAAAAAATTGGACATGAGACAGCAATCTGTGCTAGGAGCCCAGAAAGCCAACTGTTCCTGGGATGTAAAAAAAACATAAGGGTGATTCTCCCCTTCTTATTCACTCCTAGGTTCATTTGGATTGGACATAAGGAAGAATATTTTTACAAAAAGGCTGGTGAGACACTAGAACAGGTTTACCAGAGAAGTTGTGAGTACCCCGTGATTGGAAGTTTTCAAAGTCAGGTTGGATGAGGCTTTGAGCAACTTAATCTAGCAGAAGGTGTTCCTGCCCATGGCAGGGGGATTGGACTAGTTTATCTTTAAAGGTCCATTCTAACTCAAACCATGCTATGATCCTGCAAAATATCTCAGTATTTTTTTATTCTGATTGGCTTCTGCAGTTTGGGCCAAAGGCTACAGATCAGCTAGGGGTTCTGTACAAAATTTGTCAGGACAGAATATTTTGTATTTCACAGTATCACAGACAGGATTACATATAAAGTTATCCCTTTTTAGGTAACATAATTTAGTCCTGTCTGCACATGAAGTATCCATGCCTAAATCTTCTGAGAGTGTTTGCAGCTTCAGGGATTTGAGGTATTTTCTTTTTTCAAAACTAGCATTACAGAAAATCTTAGAAATATAATAAAATATTTTCACGCTTTACATAGATTGGACTGTTGGTTATGGTAGGGTATTATTCTTTCCCCTTTCTTTCCCAGAATACCTGATATATATCCTGCACAGTGGCTGCATTCAATTCAGAGGACAATGAGAAATTCAGGTTATTGTTGAGACTTGGAAAAGATGAAATGTGTCTTATATCACTTTTTTCATTTATTTTTCACATTGTGAGTACTGTTAATTTCAGGATCACTTGGAAAAGTATGGTGCCAACAATCTACACTGCAGATTTCATGGTGGAGTGGAAGTTGCAGTTTGGAATATTTTTTAAATGCACATGATAATGGAAGTATGAAATAAATAAAAAAGCAAAAAGCAAAAAACAAAAAACAAAACAAAAACAACAACAACAACAACAAAAACTATGCTGCTCTGTATTTAATCATTTTTACTACTGGGAGAGGGGATGACTGAGGTTATAATTGATAGTAGCAATTTTTTTTTATTCACTTCCTAGTAGGAAATTGGCATCTTAGTCCAATCTTTTTAGATGTATCAGTGTCAACCTTATAGTTGAAAAATGAACCCTGGGGAAAGGAAACCTATCACCAGCTTTCGTGTCCTACTGTGAAAACACTGATGACTATATAATTGAGGTGACATTGGCAAAAAGCCTATGCAATTTTTTCTTAGCTAAGACAGTCCTCTGATCCGTGTGGGATTGTTCTGAGACTTTGTGATAAGTCAAAAAGAAAGTCAGGATTTTTTTTATTTTTTTTAAAAAAAGACTAGAACACTATTAATAGAACGGTAGGGAATACTGAATGGACTTAATCTGTAACCAAATATTTAACTATTTAAAATATAATTAATTCAAATCCCTTAATTCCTGTTTTATTAAACTTGCCGACAGCACAGAAGTAACACAAAAGCTGAAATGGATGACAAGGAGCTGGGAACTGTTACTGCAATGCCTCTGATGGATATTAGACATACTGGAAGAAAAGTAGCCTCTTGTGACTAGGTCAGCTGTTGTTATAAATCCTTGCTTGCTGCTGTGACTTTGGTTTGATTTGGTTTTGTTTATTTCAGGTTGAAAATCATGCATGTTTGGTGACAATTAGCACACTGAAAAGTAAAATCATGGAAGTGCCTCTCAGTTTTCCTGTAAGCTGAATAGATGTGCCATATCTACCTCTATTACTATAATGATATTTTGTTAACCTCTGCAGTTTTGCCTTTTAGTATTTTCTCTGTTTCAGTTTTTGAAGCAATGAAGTTTCAGGTTTTTTTTAGATCTAATTTTTAGAGCTAGAGCTGATGAAAAATCTTTCAGTTCCTTTCTTTATCTATCTCATAATGATTCAAGAAAATCAACACAAATATGACACATATATCTTGTCATCACTGGCACATTGGGTGATGGCTGTTAATGACATGTTTCTTCAGCTGTTTTAACTGATGGAAAGTTTCTACATCTTGATCCATGAAGCCAATCTTTCTTCTGATATTTCTCCTGTATTATATTAACAGAAAGTTCAAAGCAGTAGAATTGACCTTGTAGATCTAAAAATAATGTCCCCTGGATAGAAAAATAAAAAGAATAAATCCTATTCTTTCTGAAGTCAGGCCATTGAAGAGGATTTGTCCTGAGATCCAGAAAGAGTATAAGAATGAGAAAAGGACAGACAATCTTTGGGGACAATAGTAGTATTATGTGTACTGGTAGAAGATTATGTTTTAAACAAAATTATGCCACTAAGGAACTATAGAAACATAGAATGAAGTAAAGACCAAACATACAACAAAAGTAAGCAATTTAAAGCTCAAGTTATAGCTGTTAAGTTGAATAAATTGCTAGATTTAGTAAAGAAAATGAACACCTGAGAGTTACCCGTATTAATCAAGGCATGCCTCATAGGGTAAAGAGGGAAAAGGACATAGAATAAATGGCAAAATCCGCAGGCATACAGAACAGAAAGACACCTAAAGTCAATATGTTCTTTATGCAGCTTCTAAAAGCTGACAGAAAATGCTTAAAATAGTGGTGTTTGAAAGCCATCCATCTGAAAATCATTGGTGTCTCACTTCAGAAGATTATCTGGCATGAAAGACTGCTAGGAATTCACAGACCAAGAGAGGCAACAATGGTGAGAACACACTCTTACACTTCGTGGCAATGTCACTTTGAGGTAATGGTCACTGAGCAGTAGTAACTCTTCTTGAACACCTGTCCTGCCTACAGCTGTGCTTTTATTCATTTTCATTAACCCAAAGACCAGAAATGTCCTTACTGGAAAGGTGTCTAAATTTATTTGCAGACTGAAAATCTGGAAAAGTTTCATGAGAGAAAGCTCTGGTTTGTAAATCCCATTAGTGTTCAGGTAGGAGAAAAAACTACTGAACTACTTAATCATATCAGTGCTGAAGCTCTTCGAAACAAATATAGAAATGTAACTCTAGGCACCCAATGAAATTTAAGTTAAAGGCATTCACAACTGCATTTCTTTGGGGGCTAGAGGCCAGGACAACTGGAGGAATATCTAAGAACACATTTTTCGCTTGAGTGCCCATTTAAGTGCAAAAGCTCTGCTCTGAGTATGTTTTATTAGCTTTGCAGTGCATGGGGTTTTTTTTGTTTACTTGTTTTTGTTTTTTACATTACATTATCTTTCACTTTGTTTCTGTATGAAAGGTGAGGACTACTAATGACAGTGGTTAGAATCTTGTGAACTATGTACAGAGTTTTTCACACACAAGGTATTTTATTCACAGTTTAAAAATAAATACTTGTTAAGATTTACAAGTAATGGACATGAATACAATTGCACTGTAATAACAGAGTTTTGCTGTTTAACATTGCATCTATCAAATATTTTTTGGTACTACATAAAAAAATCAGTGTTGCAGTAACTATTGCGCTGTTCTTATATTTCACGTTGGCTATGGCTGTGTCATCCCTTGCTGTCTCTTTGACCTCCTAATTTTCCTTTCTCAAATTTTACAACGATAAATTTTTCAGGTGTAGATTATACATGCAAAATAATACTAATATTCAAAAATATAATTAATCAAGAATGTTTATTTCTACCATACATAATTTTGCTATAGAAAAAAAAAAAAGAAGTTACTGCTTTTGTTCAGACTTCTCAGAACTAAAAATTAGACCTCAGTGAGAGAAATAACTACACTATAATCATCAGGTCTGCAAGATTCATTTAAATAAGATGGTAATTTACATATCTGAGCACTAAAGCATATTTCTTTCATATCATATTTTTAGTTATTTTACCGTTGATCCATGAACTGAATTCCCAATAATGTCAATCAGAAAATAACTCTCAAATTCTTACATTTCCAAAAAGAATTACAAATATAACAAGTATCTATCAAAATCTGTATAGCAAACAACTCCAGCAAGAAAACGATAGAATTAACAAGTTTGTAGTGTAGATTCATTATTCTTAGAAATCCAGAAATTAAAAAAAAGTTAATGTGGAAATTGGAAATTTTTGTATTTCAAAAGATACAAAATTATGTTTATGGAGAAGTAGCATAGGTAAATATAATGGATATAGCTGGTGTAAACCAGAAATTTAAATTCAGATACTGCAATAAGGTTACAAGAGTCTGCTTGCAATAAAAATAAAACAATACCTTCATTAAGCATCTTTGTCATCAGTTGTATTATTTTACTAACATACTTTTATCAGAATATCTGGAAGAGTTGTATCCTGGGCTCCATTAAAAGGAGCATGGCCATCAGGTTGAGTGAGATGATTTTGCTTTGGTGAGACCCTTCCTGGAGCGTCCACCTCTGGGATCCCCAGCACAGGAAAGTTATGAACCTCTTGTAGTGGATCCAGACAAGGGCCACAAAAATTACCAGGGGACTGGAAAACCTCTCCTAAGAAGAAAGTCTGAAAGACTTGGAGTTATTCAGCTTGGAGAAGAGAAGGTACACGGAAGATCTTATTGTGACCTTTCCCTTTCAGTACTTAAAGAGAGGTGGAGAGAGATTTTTTTCCAAAGCCTATAGTGACAGGACAAGGGCCATTTGATTTAAATTGAAAGAGGGTAGGTTTAGACTGGGCGTGTGGGAAAAAAAAATACTATGAAGATGGTGAGACACCGGAACAGGTTTCTCAGAGAAGTTTTGGATGCCCCATCATTGGAAGCGGTCCAAGTCAGGTTGGATGTGGCTTTGACCTGTCTCAGTGGAAGATGACCCTGACTATGGGCAGGTAGGTTAGAAATAGATGGTCTTTAAAAATCCCTTCCACACCACACCATTCTATGATTATATGATTCTATAACCATTTCTTCTGTTTGTAATGTGTGTGGGTTTTTGCTTGTTTTGTTTGATTTTTTGATTTTTATTTTAAATGCTAGATTGATTTTGCATTGTATTTGAAAACTTGGCTCAGAAGCCTTAAGATAGAAGGAAAAAAAGTTGAGAGTCTATTCTAAGAAATAAAGTATTCTCACAGTAGAAAAATTATTATATTTGTCAATAAAAAATACAAAGTAATTTTTTTAAGAGTAACTGGAAATAATTAATAAAAAGAGAATAAGAATAGGAACAGAAATATATCCAAGATAGCCTTATTATGGCAGATTTAAATCCAAAGTGCAGACAGAAAAGTGTGGGTGTCCAAGTGCAGGTAACCCCAAGTAAATGAAGAGCTTGAGCTCTGAAAGTATATCTGACAACTATTCAATTCAGCTAGCTAACCATAGTTGTCTCTTACTCTCTGAGATATTCTAAGGTATTTGAGACATCCACATGTGCATTTCGGAGCAGAACTTGGCATATATGATATGAGTAATCTGCTCAGCATACTGATAATATTAAAGGTCCACAAGAGAACCTGTAAAACTCAGAAGTATCTCACAGAGCAATGGAAGACCTTTCTTTGATCACTTTTCATTTTTCTAAATGTTTTCTGTTTGACATTTAGTCAACATTAGTCTTCATTACATCTTCAAGTGTTGACACTGAATCAAAGCTGCTGCAGTTGATGTGTCCCTTAAGAAAAAATATGACTCCATTAAATTGTTCTATTGTTCCTGAAGGTGAACATAAATTCCATAAAACCAGGGAATGTAACTACTGTTTGTTGAAACTGAGATAAGTTTGTACTCGTATATTTTTCATGCTGATGTAATTTCACTTTAATAATGAAAATAACACATAAACATAACTGTTGTGTTAGATATTGTCAGCTTGAAGTGCTGACATCCCATCAGAATGATTACAAAGAAAAACTTGGATTTCTTTGGGCTAATATTTGAAAGCGATCTAAGGCAAATGAGAGTTGGAAGAGTGGGACAGCATTTTCTATTCCTATTACTGGAATTTCTGTGTCAGAATTAAAGAGTTCAACTTTTGGTTAATTCAATCTGATTTAACTATATGACAAGTATACTCTCTTTTTGGCCATATTGCTTTTTGTTTTTTTTTCCTAAGGAATTTTCATCTTATGTAAAGCATGTATTTATTAATATTCAGATTTTTAGTTACTCTATGTATTCTAAGTTAATGTATTTCTCAAAGTCTTAAAAGACAGAGTCCTGAAAACAGTAAGAGTCTGTGTCTAGAGAGAGGGGGAAAAAAAAAAAAAAAGAAAAGAAAGGAAAAAAAAAAGAAAAAAAGAGCTTCACCTTGTTATGGAGTATGGCAAGTTTAAATAGCACAGAAGGAAGCTGAACTATTGTTTTTTTAAGAACTCAGTACTCAGTGTCAACACTGACCACATTAATTAGGGTAAGAAATTATTTTTAACCAGACACTGTTTGAGAAGCTTACTCTCTTCTGACTTTGGGGAAATGAAAATGCAGAGAGACACCTTTTAACTTTTGGCTGCTCTCCCAATAAATTATTCAGTAGTACCTTTGAGTCTTATATGAGCACTGAATTTGGAAGACTTGCACTCTGATTCAACCCTAGATCTGAATTTTCATTTCAGATATCTAATAAAACATGGAAAAAAGTGAGGAGCTTTTTTTTTTTTTTTTAAGTTCTATTTTTCAAACTCTCTCCTTTAAAGATAGAGATTCTCTAGACTTAAATGCATCTTCTTCCAAGAGCCTTTACACATAACGTCAGAATGTTTCTTCCAGGAACTGCATGTAGAGCTGCTAACAGCAATATTTTTTATCCATGTATTGTAATATTGCCTGAATGAATATTGCTTGCTAATGGCAAATAAAAATGAAATGGCCATAGTAGTGCTTTACATTAGAACACAACAAATTATAGACTAGTTCAGTAAAGAGTCAATGCATTACCCAAATTACAGTTACTTTCTGAGTTATGTTTTCACTGTCTCCTGACGTGAGACACCTAATGTGACACTGGGGATACAGAGGAGACCCAGGCTGAAAAAAAGAGATACCAAGCAATGTACATGTGAAGTGTCTCAAAACACTTGTCAAACACAGTTACTCTTTAGAACCCTGATCACAAAATATCCCAGTCACCCTCCAGATGTGAATGACAAGATTGACCCTAGCATAAGGTAGCTTTGCTTGTTCCTTATTATACATTACATTACATAATATACTTCTGTCTTTATACCAAGATCAAATTATCAGATCTTGTGATAAGTCTATACCTTGTTGGTCATGCAAGTAATTCTTTATTGTCACTAAAGATTTTCACACAGTACTTCTGTGATAGGTTGACCTTGGCTGAACACCAAGTGCCCACCAAGTTGCTCTATCATTCCCCGTCCTCAGCTAGACAGGGGAAGAAAAAATACAACAGTTTCATGGGTTGAGACAAGGACAGGGAAATCACCCAGCAATTACTGCATGGGCAAAAAAGACTTGACTCTCAGAAATTAATTATTGCCAATTTTATTGGCAATATTATTCTTATTGCCAATAAGAAGTCACAGTAGGGTAATGAAAAATAGAAAACAAATCTTAAAACAACTTCTGTTCACCCCTCCCTTCTTTCTAGGCTCAACTTCAGTCTCGATTCCTCTACCTCCTCCCCCTGAGCAAACCAAGGGAACAAGGAATGGGTGGTGTGGTCATTTCATCACACTCTGCCTCTTCCTCTCCTTCCTCCTCAGGGGGAGGACTCCTCACACTCTTCCTCTGCTCCAGCATGGGGTCCCTCCTGTGGGAGACAGTGCTTCACGAACTTTTGCAAAGTGGATCCTTCCCAAGGGCTGCAGTTCTTCATGAGCTGCTCTAGCACGGGTCTCTTGCTCAGGGTTCCGTCTTCCAGGAACAGACTGCTGAAGTGTGGGTCCCCATGGGGTCACAGGTCCTGCCAGCAAATCTACTCCAGTATGAGCTTCTATCTCCATGGGTCCACAGGTCTGCCATGAGGCTGCTGCAATACAGGCTTTCCATGATGTCACAGCCTTCTTCAGGTGGAGCAATGTGCTCCAGGATGGGGTCCTTCAGAGACTGCAGGTGGGTATCTGCTCCACTGTGGACCTCCATGCCTTCAGAGTGGCAGCCTGCAATGGTCTTCACCACAGGCTAGAGGGGAATCTCCACTTCAGCAAATGGAGTACCTCCTACCCCTCCTGAACTGATCTCACTGTCTGCAGGGCTGATTCTGTCACATGTCCTCACTCCTCTCTCTCTCAGGTACTGTTCCACAGCCATTTTTTTCTGTTCTTAAATTATGTTATCCCAGAGGCACTACCACCATCACTGATGAGCACAACCTTGGTCAGTGCTGGGTGCATCTTGAATCACAGAATCACAGAATGTTAGGGATCGGAAGGGACCTCAAAAGATCATCTAGTCCAATCCCCCTGTCAGAGCAGGAACACTTAGATGAGGCTACACAGAATCACAGAATGCTAGGGATTGGAAGGGACCTCAGAAGATCATCTAGTCCAATCCCAACCAAAAAAATCTAAATTTTGTCACAGCATATAATACTCAAAGTAAATTACTACTCTTGTAGCTTAAACATAACATACTAATCCAATAACTTAGTTATCAATCTGTTTCTATTGATAAACTCAAGGAACTTGAAAAGGACTGAGGTGGGTCTGATCTTGGCTGTTACTAGGCGCCCACCAAGCTGCTCTATCACTCCCTTTATTCAGTAGGACAAAGCAGAGGAAATATAATAAAAGGCTCATGGATCGAGGTAAGGACAAGGACAGATCATTCACCAATTGTTGTCATGGGCAAAACAGACTTGACTTGGGGACATTAACTTAATTAATTGACTATCAAAATCAGAGAAGGGTGGTGAGAAAATAAAACCAATCTCGAAACAGCTTCTCTCCACCCCTGCCTTGTTCCCAGGCTCAACTTTACTTTCTATTTTCTCTGCCTCCAAGCACTGAAGGGGGACAGGGAATGGGGATTGCAAGCAATTTGTCACATGTTGTTTCTGCTGCTCCTTCCTCCTCGAGGGGAGCAATCCTCACTCTCTTCCCTTGCTCCAGCATAGGATCCCTCCCATGGTAGACAGTCCTTCATGAACTCCTCCAGCATGGATCCTTCCTATTGGCTTAAGTTTTCATGAACTGCCCCAGCGTGGGTCCTTTCCACAAGGTGCAGTCCATCAGGAACAGACTGTTCCAACAAGGGTCCTCCATGAGGTCATTAGTCCTGCCAGCAAACCTGTTACAGTGTGGGCTCCTCTCTCCGTGGATCACAGGTTCTACCAGAAGCTTGCTTGAGCATGGACTTTCCACGAAGTCACAGCTTCCTTTGGATGCATCCACCTGCACCAGCATGGGGTCCTCTGGAAAAAGCAGGGAAATCTCTGATCCACCATGGAACTCCGTGGGCTGCAGGGACACAGCCAGCCTCACCATGGTCTTCACCATGGGCTGCAGGGGAGCCCCTGCTCCAGCACCTGGAACACCTGCTTCCCCTTCTTCGCTGACCTTAGTGTATGCAGAGTTGTTTCTCTCACATATTCTCACTCCTCTCTGTTGGCTTCTGTTCTGCAGCAGTTTTTTTTTTCCCCTTCTTAACTATGTTACCCCAGAGGTGCTACCACGATTGCCAATAGGTTCAGCTGAGGCCAGCAGTGGGTTCATCTTGGAGACAGCTGACATTTGCTCTACTGACCATGGGGGAAGCTTCTAGCAGATTCTCATAGAAGCCACTTCTTAGCCCCCTTTCTGCCAAAATCTTTCTGTGCCAACTCAATAAAATCAGAACAATTCAGTTTTCAGCTTGGTCTAAAACCCATAGGTTAATTGGAAAGTTCCTACTGCCTCCTGTGGTCTTCAAGTATGGCATGAAGGAGAATGAAGTCTTTCATGAGAAATTTTTCAAAAGCATTTTTAACTAAACTCTCCTTTGACTTAAATTTACTGTGAACTTGGTTGTATTAAGGTATTTTCTTTAATAAAATTTACATTGTGGACAATATAAGAAATAATTTGGCTTTTATAAAAATTAATCCTGTAATTGTAAGAATAAATGTGGTGTTTATTTTTTCTGATACAAAGAAATGGGCTTCATATAGTCCATGAACAATTAAAGACAGAAATAATCTCCATCAATATTTATTTTTTGTTGCTGTACCTCACAGCTACCCAGTAGTATTCAGGTCTTTGCTCAGAGTTCTTTGAATGCCCAGAAAATGTCTGCTTTAATTTGAATCTGTTGTCCACTATTTTCTATGTTTAATGTATTGAAATTACTAGTAGTAACTTTGGGAGATGCTTTTCTATGTTTCTGCCAACTGTTTCTACTTTCTGTTGACAATGGCATAGGTTGTAGTTAGACATAAGGAAAAAGTTTTTAGGTTTTGTCTAGAAATAACTCACATCTTCCACCTCTTCTGCCAGCTCTGACAGTCTTTAACAGTTTCACACTTATTCATTTGGGCTCTGATCTTTATTGCTTTTAGTGTGAATGAAAACTGTATCATGGAGGCAGAGAGAAAGATTTGAAGGTCATTCATTCTCTTGCTGCATCTCTGCTTGTTTAAAAAAAAAAAAAAGCAGCTTATTTAGAAAAGAAAATAAATTTTCAAGTTTACTTGAAAGAAAGCACAGAAAAGGACAAGGTGAATTTGTACAGGCATTTTATGTGCAATAAGCAAACCAATAACATTTTAAATCCATTACATCATGCTGCTTTCTCTTAAATATATTTTAAAATGTAAACTTTAATTTTTTTTATTTTTTTTATTTTTTTTTCTGACAAGTCCCTCTTCTCAGCCTCTCAATTGAAGAGGGGAATGTTATCCTCCCTCACTTCTCAGTAACCCAAGGTACACACTGCACAGGGATTGGCATTTGTGACAGGGTTGCTTGCTGTTCACAGACCTGAGCTTCTAGTCCTGCTTGCTGCTTCCTACCTGGAGTGAGCACACCTTCAGCATCAGCTGTCTTCCTTGATGTGACAATGACAGGCTCCTGTTTGATGGGGAGCACTTAGCTGCTGCTTTGGAGCAGTAATAACCATGGGAATGTAACAACAGGACTGGCAAACAGAAAATCAGCAGTTAACGTGGAAACTGATGTGGACCATGGGCCACTGGTAGTGCTTAAGACATCAGAGCTCTGCATAACATGGTGCTGTGCCACAGGGCATGACTCCGGCACACTGGAGTCCTTGGAGCTCCTAATACAGGACACAAACACCCAGATCTCAAACTGCAAGAATGCTTGGTGCTCCTCCTTGAGGCTGAGGAAACTAATGGCTTCATCTATGGGAGGTACTCTGTGAAGGCACTAGACCTTGGCTGGATGACAGGTTCCCACCAAGTTTCTCTATCACTCCTCTTCCTCAGCTGCAGAGGAGAGACAAAATATAATGAAAGGTTCGTGGGTCGAGATAAGGACAGGGAGAGATCACTTATCAGTTACCACCACAAGCAAAACACAGCCTCAGCTTGGGAAAATAATTTATTATCAATGAAAACAGAGTAGGGTAGTGAGAAATAAAACCCAAATCTTAAAAATCTTCCCCCCACTCCTTCCTTCTTTCTGGGCTCAACTTCACTCACCATTTTCTCTATCTCCTTCCCAGCAGCGGTACAGGAGGATGGCGAATGGAGGTTGTGGTCAGTAAATCTGCTGCTCTTTCCTACTCACACTCTTCCTCTGCTCCAGCTTGGGGGGCCCATCCCACAGGAAACAGTCCTTCAAAAACTTCTCCAGCTTGGGTCCTTCCTATTGGCTTTAGTTTTCATGAACTGCCCCAGTGTGGGTCCTTTCCATGAGTTGCAGTCCTTCAGGAACAGACTGCTATAGCAAGGGTCCTTCATGAGGTCATTAGTCCTGCCAGCAAACCTGCTCCGGCATGGGCTCCTCTCTCCATGGGGCTACAGGTCCTGCCAGGAGCCTGCTCCAGTTCAGGCTCTCCATGAGGTCACAACCTCCTTCAGTTGCATCAACCTGCTCTGGCATGGTGTTCTCTGTGGGCTGCAGGCAGATATCTGCTCCACTGTTAATCTCCACAGGCTGCAGGGGGACAAACTTACTCATCATGGTCTTCACCACAGGCTGCAGGGGAATCTCTGCCCCATTACCTGGAGCACCTCCTCCCCCTTCTTCTTTGATGTTAATGTCTGCAGAGTTCTTTCTCTCACATATTCTCATGCCTGTCTCTCAGCTGCTGTTCTATCACAATTTTTTTCTGTTCTTAAATACCTTATTACAGAGGTGCTTTCACTGTCTCTGATTCTCTCAGCCTTAGCTAATGGTGGGTCTGTTTTGGAGCTGGCTGGCATTGGATCTGTGAGACACGGGAGAAGCTTCTAGCACCTTCTCACAGAAGTTACGACACTCCCAAAACCTTGTTGCACAAACCCAATACACAAAGCTAAAATTTATTTTGAGATCAATTGTGGTTTTATCATTGCAATCAAAATGGAATCATTGTTATCAATCCAGTTACAGTAACATCAACATTGTTAATCCAGATCTATACAGAAAACTGTATTCATAATAATGCTAAAGTTGTTATGCAGGGAAAATAAAAAACAAATCAAACCCCCCCCCCCAAAAAAAAAAAACAGCTTCTTGCTATTTGTCTTCTTTCTCTAGTGTTACGCTTTACCCACTCTCTGCATCCTAAGACTGACAGTTTCAAACTTCCTCAAGGAAGGGGGTAAGGGAGTATTACAGCAAGTCAGCAGCATCCTGAGATATTCACTAGAACAACCTGGGTTTGGGTCTGCTTGGATTTTCTTATTATGGTCTGCTTCAGTCTCCTTCAGCCTCAATAGTTTCCAAGCAGTGTTTCAAAATCTCAGAACAGCCTTTTTTATTCTCAGTGAACACAAAGTCTGTCTCTTATGCCAGGATCACATTGCAGGGTCACACTTTCAGCTAACACAGCATTTACAAAAGGTGAGGCAGTGACCATTTTTACTGCAAGATAACTAAAAACCAGCTCAGGCAAACATAAGCCCAGACAGGTCCTGAAAGTCTCCACTGCCAGGTGGTCAATGTGAGGCCTGTGGATTTCCACTGGCAATGTAAAATACCTAGAGAATGCAACTTCTAAAAACAGAAAGAAATCTCTTTATCCATATGATGACATCCACTTACTAAATATACCTATTTAAATACGCCTAATGTGGTAAAAGGCAAAGACAAACAAGTTCTCTTGAGCATGTCATCAGAGTCAGACACCTCTGATGCCACCTCTGAGTCATGTGTGTCATCATCAAGAGGAAGAGACTAAAGCTCATCTTTGAAAGATCATCCAAAAATTTAGATGCAATTCAAAGTTAGACTGATGGTGCAATAAAGGCCAACCACATAGAAGACTGCATTAATGAGAACATAGCCATCAAGCAGAAGAATTGCTTCTCAACCTCTGCTTGTCAATGTTGAGGTTGCGTCTGGAACACTGTATCCATTTTAGGCTCCCCAGCATAAGACATCAAGATATTGGATCAAATTCAGTAAAGAATCACCAGGATGATTAGGAGGCTGGGGAATATGACATTCAATAAGAAACTAAGGGAGCAGGATTTCTTCAGCCTTAATAAAAGGCTAAAGATAAGTCTGCTTACAGTCTTCATCCACAGAATGGGAGGTGGCACACCAAATAGAGCCAGATTGTTCTCAGAGGTTCAAACTGAAAGGATGAAAGGAATCCAGCTGCAGTAAGAGAAATTTCAATTAGATACTAAGCAATTTTTTTTGACGGTGAGGGCACAAATATTGCAATGCACTTCCTTGAGATATTTGAAACTCAACTGGACACGACCCTGAGGTATCAATTAAGTGTTCAACTTTGAAGTTAGATCAGATTTCAAATTTTGTCTTTTTCCTTTTAATACATTTTTCTCTTATCATGAGTTCAAAGAACAAATCCTCACTGTAATTACATTAGTTTTGCTCTGACTGCGAAAAATTACCTGCTCTCAGTTATTTAAAAAAATTGAGTTAGGCAACCAACTACTCAAATGCTATCATTGTCTGTTAGGTGCTTGAAAATACAGAACCTCTTACAAGACAAGTGTGCCCATTAAAACATCAAAATTATCACATTTAAATAACATACTTTCACTTATATAAATAAGTTTTAAAGCATACTTAACATGAGTCCACGTTTTTCAACTATGTCCTTTGAACATCTCTTTACATGAAGTTTAATTACAACTATTTAAGGGACAAACCTTGTGCATTGCTAAAATTACGATTCTTTTTCGCTTAATGTTTTTAGCAGATTTGTTTGTTTGTTTGTTTTTGTTTTGGTTGTTGTTTGTTTTGGTTTGGTTTTGGTTTGGTTTGTTTTTTTTTTTTTTTCATTTATTTCAACAGTCACTATCTCACGGCTACAGAAACCTCATCAGGGAGTATCCCCAAATTCATGAAGTTCATTAGAGATCGATCCTTCGGACACCAAGCACCTTCAACACTCATGAACTACAGTGATGGTTTGTAAGACTGTAATCAGCAGCTAGCTGAAGTTTTATTGCTTGTATAATCAAATCAGCCTAAAACAAAATACCTGTAAAAGATATCATACAACGTCTCTTCCACTCATTTTCAGCATCTCAGGTGCCATATTGCTGTCAACATGGTAAACTAATTTATATGTCTATGTGTACATGAATATGAACATTATGGTTACCTTTGGGTGATGTTTGCTTTAAGTGCATAAAATAGTAAAAATAATACAAAAATATCAGCTCAATGTATCAATTACGATAACTTTGGAAATGTTCATATGTAAGTAGGAAATGTTTGTATATAAGCTTCATCTGGAATTTTTCAGATAAAAATTTAAAAATGAAATAGTTCAGTGAATAAAATAAAAATGTTCAATGTTTTTTGCTAGTTTTACACTTGTTATCAGAGCGATAGCTGGGCAGATGAACTAAATTTTATTAAAGCCCCAAAATAATGTTCTTAACCTAGAATGTGCTTAGTTATTGGGGTTTCATTCAGCCAAGATGCAGGTAGGTGGAATACTATAGTAGAATTCTTCTGTAGTTTCTTAGTACTACTGATACATGCATGCAAAAAGTTTGTTGTCATCCGTTGGATTAACCAGTCAAGCAAACTCTATATTATTTTGTGTGTGTGCGTGTGTGCGTGTGTATGCGTGTGCGTGTGTGTGTACACATGTACATTTGTGCACGTGCATACACACACAGACACACATACATATTAATTAAATAAATACAAGACATTGAATACGTGTCTCCTAAATTGACAAAAAAAAGAGTCAGGAGACAAGGTAAAAAGAAGCCGAAGTGTAAACAAGGGATGTGTATTGTGAATATACACACACTGAAATGAAAAACTTATTCTAGAAACTTGATATTTAGGCAGAAATGCTTCAGTGAAGATAAGAAAATAAATATTTCAAAATAGCACAGTTTGCTTTAATAGGAGCCATGAACGAGCTTGGAAGAGAGTGAATTGCTTTGTGGATCTTGATCAGAGCATTATGAGAACGGTGAAGTTCTGTTTAGAAAACTTTAGTACCTCATCTTGTACTCTCAAATTCCACTGGCTGGTCAGCAGATAAAACAGAGATACAAGGTCAAGGTTCCTGCATTTTATTTCTACTTTGCCCAATTATTCCCTCTATGACATTGGAACTAAGAAAAATCCACAAGTAGATTAGACATGGTGACATTCTGATGAAGAATCACTTAGTATATTGGTCTTAAACACTTCAAAATGTTAACACATTTTCACAGCTGCAAAAAAATGAATTCAGTGGTCCAATCCTACTAGCAAATGGACTGTTAAAGCTCACCCTTACTAGTAGGAAAGTATTAAGTACTCTAACTTTAAACACTTGAGTAGTCTCAATGATTGCCTTGACACATATGTCAGAACAAAGTATTATGAAAGCCATGTTGTTAATTTCATAAGGCAACAAGTATGTTTTGCCTCTTTCTCTATATTTTTGATGCTTATACATTTACAAACCTTTCTCTTGACACTGTAGATTTTCAACAGTAGATTTATGTTTTCAGAAAACATAAAAATTTGTGTCCTTTAATGTTTGAAACTTAGCTCCTGAATTCTTCTAAGTCACTAGTTAATAGTGACTCTAAACATTGCCATTTCTAATATTCAAAACAAGAAAAAAAATTCCTATAAAACCTTAAAAATTAAATGTATGCCATGAATTCTTTGTTTGACTAAGCTTCTTAAATTCTTAAATTTTTAATTGCTAATAAATATGAAAATATACATGGCATAACAATGTTTATAGCTGTACTTCAGTACTTGTATATTTAGGTCTTGGAGTCTTTTAGAAGGATTAATGCAAAAGAAAAATGTGTTGAACAATTGGAGGATTTTTATTCATCTGTGATGCATGACACACACTCTACTGATTTGATATTAGCTAACCTTTTGTAAACATTGTCTGTTTCGTACCCAAGAGAGATCAACTACTGGAACAGGTTGATTTGAAAGGTAATGGAACTGTTGTCTGTCAAGATATTCGAAGAGTCATGGCTATGACCAACTAGAGAAATTCATCAAGCTTTGGGCTGGATCCAACTTTGATTTTGGTTCTGTTTTAAGCAGTTATGAACTGGATGACTTCTAGAGGCCTGTTCCAACCAATATTATTCCACAATTCTATGAATCTGATAGCCTTAAGAATCTCATATCAGGAGATCACGCTTTGTGTGATCATATATGACAGATAATAGCAGTTTCATTAGTTACCTTTAATCACTTTCTTATCTTGCCAGAATCTGTTTTAAAGAAACTCTACAGAAAACCAAGGCTATACGAGACCACAAGCTACTCTTGAAAAACAACAAAATAAGAAAAACAAAGATATATTTCTGAAATGCAAAGCAAGATATTGCAGCTGGTTAAAATTTGCAGTACAGTAACATTTTTGGAATTAAGTGGATTATTCACTTTATCAGAATAATGCAACAGGAATACATAAACAATATCTGCTAAAAATCAGTATCAAATAATGCATTAGTTGTCTATAGGTAACACAGTAGAACATTTTGATAACACAGGTAGAGGATCTGAAAAAAATTGTTACAATTTCCTAAATGTGTTAGAAAAATTGATGTTTTTATGAGGTGATGGGGGGAAAAAAAGTGTTTGTTGCCAACTTCAAACTTATATATGATATATGAAATGTAATGATCACAGTCAACTGATTTATGAAAAAAAAACTGAATTTCTGTTAGATAAAACAGTACTAAACTTGTGAAGATCAAGAAGAATAAGGCAGTCTGGGTCCAAATATAATCTTTATTAGACATTATATTAAAAAGAAGAAAAAAAAGTAAAATAGTTCTTCCCTAAATCAAGGGTGAATCATCTCTCTACTCTCTGAAATACGAACATGGGAGAAAAAATGATGACATCTGATATGATTCAGGAAAATGAATAATTTTCTTGAGTGGAAAATCAGAAATCAAATTAGCACTAGTTTTAAAAAGAGGAATAATTTTCTCTACCCGCAGTTTCTTTTTTTTTTTTTTTTTCAAAACTTGAAAAGACTAACAGGTTATTAACTATCTTCCTTTGGAAGAAATTAGTGATGTTGGAAAACTTAACAAATCATGGCTGTACTGTTTTTTTATCAAAAGTACATTTGAGCTATTATTTTTTTTTTCCCAAAAAAAAATTAATAATAAAATTAAAACCAATTGTGCAAATAATTTTTAAGAGATCTGGGCTAAGTTTTATTCTTGCAGTTTCAATTACTTGTTTCAGACTCAGAAATATTGTGTATTTTGGTGATACTGTGTATCACTAATGGAAGTGCACTCTCTGCAATGGAGGAAATGCTGTGTTGCAGAGTAACATCTTCCTCCTGCTCTTTCTTAATTGTGTGAGATCTGTTTTACACACTCATTTCGGTGAATTGCAGAGAGAATATTGTTTCTAATAAACACACAAAGTGCTACTCTTCGTCATAGGTTTGACCTCTGGCCTTTTAGGTTAACCTCTTCTTTCCTCCACGATGATTTGAAATACCGTCACTATGGTTCTGAGTTTGGTTTTGTAGGGTTTGGGTTTTTTTTTGAATGTTGAGTACACAAACTTTAAACAGGCTGATTTTTCCTGTCATTTGTATCTCAGACAATGCTTCTTTCACTGACAGCTTCATTTATAAATCTGTCAGAAGCTGATGAGAATAATTGAATACATGTTTCTAGTTTGTTAAGTCCTAACAGAGATTATGTGGTTTGACACTAATCTTTGACTTTGTACTTCTACTTCTATCAAAATGCATCTTAATTTATAATTAGTCTCTGAGAATGCAGAACATGTGCTTGGGCTTGAGCACATAACTAAACCACAGTTAAGTTTTTTTTCTGTACTTCCTGGCTATTTGTACATAAGCTTTATAGTTTTAGTTATGATTATTTTTGTCATAATTCCTATACTATTAATTTGCCATCAAGTCCAAATTTAATGATGCAGCAAATGAATAAGTAAAAAAAATGAACACACAAACAAAAAAAACAACCAACCAAGCAAACCACAAAAAAAACAAACCCAAAACCAAACCAAAGCAAACCAAAAGCAACAACAATTTCTCATCTCCTCAGTGAAATAATGTGTTTAATAAGTAAATTAATCTCTTACTTAGATTTCATAGGAAATAAATCTTTGCACATGTTTGATCTTAATTATTTTGAAAATATGCTAATTCATGCAACAACAGCTAGGATCTCAAGAAGTGACTGTGTGTCCACAGCGTGGACGTGCACTCTCAGGTGGACTTTGCATCTCTGGTTCCCAGGCAAACCAGCCCATGTGACCAGATGCCATTCACCATAATTTACCTTTCTGTTGTATAGTGGGATTTGTAAGTCATCACAAACAAGAGGTGCTTCAGGTCTCACTTGACAAATTTTCAGAACCTAGCCCATGCTGGGCATTCCAAACCAGAAAGCTTGTGGCTCCTCTGCAAAATAGTGAAAAACATGGAAATGGAGGAATGGTACTTAGTCTTTCTGCTATAGACATTAATTCTGTATCTTCAAAAATTAATTTTAAATTAGAGATACTTACAGAATATTTTAGGATAGAAAAGAAGTTTGTTATAAATATTTATCATTCAGAGATTATAATACTTATTTAGTAGTAACTGAATATACATACTTATAGATGAATACAGATGATGGTTAGTTCTGATATTCTTCTGTTTCACAGATGGTGGTATACAAGAAACTATATTCTCTTCCCTACTATTATGAAGACCAAGATCCAGAGGATTTTTTTTTTCTGATTATCATGAAGAAACTTACCTGCAATGCTTACACTGCAAGAGAGTTGTTTTGCTCTTTTTTTAAGTACTACAAGCCCTTGTAAGCCCTTCTGTCCTTGCAGAACAAGAAATGTAAACAGTGGCAATAACGTTCTGTGTGGAATACATGAAGACACTCTTGTTAAGTGCCGCCTTCTGTCAGCTGCCTGTGAATGTGAGGCAGCGTGCTGCTATGCACTGAAACTGCTATACAATATGTATTTCCCACTTTATCAGTTTTTCTTGTCAGTGGGAAATTAATTTTATGTCCCTTATTTGGAAAGCCATCAAATCAGTTAATCCATTTATCAGGACATTATAAAAATATTGCCTGTTTACATTATAAAACTTATAAAACATAGTACTTGGAAGAGAAGAAATGGAAATATATGTGGAGTGGCAATTAATATTTGACTTGCCAAAGCTGCTACTCAGGAGTATGAAAAAATGTTCATGGAGCATTTTAAGACCAATAATATTTTTTTGTCATCATTGTACACAACTCATCCATTGACAGTCACAACAGTTAACTTCAGACTAACACCTATGAGCAGTGGTAACATGGTTGCACAATCTCCATTTGTTCTTTGATTCCGTTACAAACATCTGTAAGCTAGCTATAAAATAATGACGTAAAAAACCAAGAAGACAATCTTAAAAGCCTGCAGGTTTTTGTTTTGTTTTGGTTTTGGTTTTGGTGTTTTTGTGGTTTTGTTTTTGTTTTTAATAGATGGAGACCAGCATCACCCAGAAAAGGAAGATTCCCCTTTCTAAATTCATGTTACCAAGGCACTTCTCTTATCAAACAGTGCAATGGTTGTAGAGATAAAGGTGCAAAGACTCTGATTTTTTTTTGAGATAAAATGAACTTTTTTTTCATGTGTTCCTCAGAATATATAAACATCTATTTGCCTGTTTGCATATGAGCAACACTAATATACACTTTGCTATGTATTAAGTTCTTACTGATGAAGACTAAAGCATCCCAAGAACAGTTGTCATCATTTACTTAGCATTAATATATACTTCTCTGTGTCTTTCTAGTATGCTAATATAAAACCACTGTCTGAAATTATAGCATCAAAAATCTGAAAAAAATGCATAGAGTTGGGACACACTAAGTGTGCAATTTACCCTGTTGATGAAGGTTTTGGGGTTTGACCATATGAAAGCATGAAAACTTAAGGAACATTAAATTTTAAAATATCATGTGGGTCATAAGATTTATAAGTTTGTCTTATTTTAACAATATTACTAGTGAGAAACTGCCCTGACAGCTGGTCATTTAAGGAGCTATTTGGTTGATGAACCTTCTAGGAATTATGTGAAAACAAGAAAACTGCAAGATCCACAATTTACTGATCTCTTAATCCTGAGATTCTTTAATGATTAATAATAACTATATTGATTTTTAATACTTTGAGTTGAGATGGATTAGATATATTTTATATAATTTTATCTTTTAGAGAAAAACAAACAAGTCCCCAAATCCAAACACATTAATTTCTTAAACCTTAACACTTTTTTTGCCCAAACACATCTCTGATAGCTATTAGTGCTGTTAAATCTGGTCATTTACAGTACCATATGTCCCTCTTGTATTTTTTCTTCTAGGCATCCTCTTCCCAATTTCAGTGTTAGATTTAAAACAGATCAATTTTCCTCTATTCCTGTATCTCATAATGGTAAATTTTAACAGTATGCTGTTGGGACAATGATACAGAAAAAAACAAACCAAACCAAACCAAACCATGTGCTGGTTGTTGTTGTTGTTGTTTTCTCTTACATTTTATTTTAGTCCTATTCATTCATATAATAGTTTGGAATTTGTTACTAAAGCATGGAAATGAAAACGAACATTCATAATTACCAAGACGAGAACACAATCTCAGCAGATATCTGTATTTCTACTATGAGCACTTACTGTGTTCTTTGGTGTATAGCACAAATCACCTCATAGCCAAATATAAATTATTTGTAGAACTGTCTGCCAGAGTGAGGTTCTCTTCTGCATGATAGACATGGGCAATATGGTACCTCTGAAAAAGGAAATTTGATTTGATTGATTATTTTCTATGTAACCAGTGGTTAATAGTTACAAGCAGACATCATTGTCCTTACAATAAGGTGAACATTAATAAAAGAAGAAAATTAAATGTTTATGTGAATTCATGTATTTGTAGCAAAAAGCACTTAAAACAATTTGATTATTTGTATTACTATAGAGCACCAGAACACTTTTTCTTGTCAGAATATTTGTGGTATATTTTTTACTGTTTTAATAGATTACAATCCTGCACTGTCTTCTAGGAGACTATAAAGTAAGTTTCAAACTGATGAGGAGGAAACAGATCTGCCAGCCCCCTAGTTCAGTGTTTAGTTGTGTATTTATCCACAGTGGTCATGTGCTATTATAAAAAGGAAGGACTAAATTCTTCTTCCTACTGCTTTAACCTGTGTTTCCAAAAGACATTTTGACTACATACAAATATTATCAAAATTAAAAATCATCCAGATTTGTTCTATGTAGAGAAAATATTCCCCTTGACTAAGAGATCCTGTCCAGCTTTAGAGATAGTTCTTTTATTTTAAATGGAAGATGTTTAGAGTAAGTTCAAGTGATTTTGCTTCAGAGAAAAGTAAATACTACCGAGGCCCATCAGGATAGTGTACATTCTCAGTAGTTATATCTAGTTTACTTTCTGCTGTTATGCAATATATGTAAAATTTGATTCTCTTCAGTATAATGAATAACAAAGCAAACTAATTTTGTTATCTTTGACAGAAAAGGAATTCAGTACACACATAAACAAAACTCTAACTTTATTACAACATAAGGCCTTTTGTTCTGTAAAGACATAAGCTGCAGGCAGAGCCAAGTAGGGAAACTGATCCCTACATCTAGCCCACAAAATTGATCTGATAAATAATTATAAAATGTTTCTAATGTAACAGATATGTATGTTTCATTGTTCTCTTTCTTTCTCTTTGTTTTTAATAAAGATAAGTAGCAAACATGTAGCTTACAAAATTAATAAGTATTCACATTTTTCACTGGAATATTAGAAACCTAATTACATTCTTAGGACAGACACAGCATTTGTAAAAGGAGTCAAAAAATGTTTGATTTGTTTTCCTCACAGCTTGAAATCTTTTCAAGTTAAGGTATAGGTGGTTACAATAGTGTTATGAATATGTATGTGTATGTATGTATAGACACAGATAAGGTGGGGTCGATAAACAAGTGTAATTACCAAAGATTTTGCGTGAAAATCCTTTGACAATAAAACTGCAAGAGATTATCTGCATTGCATTTTTGTCTGTCTTTTCCCCAACCCCTCAAACATGTTATGGTTTATTAATTTCTTTTAAATTTGCTTTGATACTTATTTTAAATATCATTACTTCTTTCCCAACCCTTCTAAAAATAACTTGAGAGATGAAAGCCACTATGAAAGGATCTGATAAGGCCACAATTATTTTATTTGCTTCTTCAGTGACATACAGTGCTTTGTATGTGGGTAAAACTTCAGTGTAGCCTAATGAGGCTCATTATTAATAGAACTGTCTGGTTCTGATACAAATGACAGCTTTCCCCGTCTTTGGATTTTTACTATTATATGTTGGCTATGTAATCATTCAGAACAGAAAAGACAGGAAAATTGTAAGGGGTAGGAAAAAAAAAAAATTATATCAGAGCAACACTAAGGCAATGTTAAGGCAATACTATGCTGTGTCCAAAGAAGAGAGGAACTGTCACATAGATAATATTCCTTGTCTGTCATCAATACAGACCATTTTGCTACTTCTTAAAAAGAAATGGAAAGTGTCATTGTCTTGTCAGGACATTTATATTCAGTGTAGGCCTGTGTGTTTTAGAATCATAATGTAGTTTTGCTTAATGACTTTTTATAAAGACTAATTTTTAAAAAAAGTATTTGATTTTGTACTTCTTTTAGATCATGGACAATAGATATTCTGACTTTGGCAATGAGTATTGGCTGGTCTTCTTCCAAATAATATTCAACTAATTTTTCCTACATTTTTTTATTTCCCCATACAACTTCCCTCTTATCAGTGTTCATGTGCACTGAATGTTCTTTAATGAGTGACTAGAGATGGTCGAACACTGACATAGGAAAGGTAGCTACTTTCTAATAATCTCATTAAAATTCAGAAAATAACAAAAAGGAAGAATCAGGTTTTGCTGAAGACATTTTAACTTTGAGCTGTATTTCAAACTAAAGATCTAGTTCTCACTTAGAATATGACCCTTTCCTAAACTTAAGGTATCATTCAGTACTGTTCTCCAGTACTAATTGTTAGAAAAATATTCTTTACATCTCTTCAGGAACATAGCAGTCACAGAGAACGTTAGAAAACAGATTTTACCTCTAATCAACAAAAATAACTCAATGTCACATGTGAATAATCTTTAAAATAACACTTTAATAAGAAACTTCTACTGAATGTCACGGAAAAGAACAAATGAAGCAGATGAAGATCTATTGCAGTGACTTGCGTGCAAGTGATTAAAAAGATGACAGTGAAAATACAAAGAATTAATGAACGCAAACAACTTAGACTGAGAGAAGATGAATGAATGGACAGAGATCAATAATGTCAAATGCATGTGAGATGTCAGGGACCAGCAAAGAATTGATTGATCCATAGCCTGAAGTAATTAAAGTGTCATTGGTCACCTATAGTCTTCTAATTCAAACACTGTGTAGATTTCCTGAACAAGCCTTGTTATAGTTATGTTGTTTTTCTTAATTATCAATTTCCTTTCCTGATGGCCAAAGGTTTTCTTCGTTCTTTACCTTCTTGAGTTGAGCCAAATGTAATATATTATTCATTAAATTCATAAATTCATATTTCACCACATTCTTACTGACATGAGTTAAAGAAGTAACATTCACCCATTTTAGAGTATCTTGTCCTTGCTTTTTTTTTTTTTTTTTTTAGATTTCTAAATCCCTTATAACCTATCAGTGTGTTGAGGTACCCTTGCTCTTTTGGATCATTCCTGGCAGTGATGTCAAGGTCATACATTGCTTGAGAATTCATTTCAAATGAAATGATAGAGGTTTGCAAAGCTGAAGAAGAGATTTTGGTCCCTTTATTTTATTTAAAGTTTTGTTATTGACCAGATGTCCCGAAAGACTAAATAATCTCAAAACCCTTAATTTTAAGGGCAGAAATACTTAAGAGAAATAATTTAATGCATAAATATAAATTTTTATTTTAATATGTTTTCTTATTTTAACTTTTTAGATAATCTGTGGCAAATTTGTCAAGTTCAAGGTGAGTCTTTTGATTGACTGTCATTGGAGCTTCACATGGTGACTCTTGTGCTTTGTGCAGTGATTTTGAGTATAAGACAAGTGGCTGCACACACAGACTGGTTTTACATAATCATCACTAGACAAAGTGTTCCTCTAACAATTTAAAGTATTTAATCTTTGTGGGATCAAGGTACCAGTGTTCATCTTTAAGTATAATAAGACATATGCTTGAATTCAATTTGAAATCACTTGGATGCCTTGAATATATCTAAATTCTGATGGTTTTGGGTGCGTCTGCCCAAATTCACATGTTCACAGTATAAAACCAGTATCAGAGCTAGTAGGTCTAGGCTACCTATATAGTCACTGGCAGGAAACAGGCACATTTACAGTGTGATTCATGCTGTTCTTAAATGGGTGTTTAAAAAAAGCAAAGTGAATCATACTGCTCATTTTTCTACAATCATGAGGAAGACAACCTGGATGTAGATGTCTGTTTAGAACATGTTAACAGTTAATTGAGAAGAATCCCAACCATACCAGTAGTTGATGACCTCCAATATCACCGTCTTGATTTCCTCTTTCAGTGTTCTTTCTTATTTTTCTCAATCTTACTAATTTAATTTCATGTCTAGAAAACTTTTGGTTGTTTTACTTAACAGAGTTTCTTAGATATTCAAGTCCTTCATATTATTATTGTTGTTATGTGTAATTATATGGGTTTTGCTTTCTAAACATTTTTTTCCTGCCTACAGTATAAAGTATGATTGAAGAACTATTGTACCACATACAAACGAAATTAATAAAATTTGTTTTTCCAAATATTTTATTATTAAAGTCTCATGCATTCTGTGAAGACTTGTACTTAAAATCCAAACCACTTTTGTTAACAAAATATTTATTGCCAAGATAAAAACGTGTTACATTTGAGCTCAGTTCAGATTTTTATCCTGATGCTTAAAATTATGATGTTTATAATAGATGATATGAAACAAACTGAATCATCAGTTGAGAGACATATTGAGAAATGCACAATTTAAAAATGTTTCTGCGATCAGGCCTATAAATACACTTTGCTACATTATCTGTCATAAGAAGATAAGAAGGAAGTTTCAAATGTGACACCCAGAATTTTAATTAAAATGGTTTATATGTTCTGAATATTTGTAACAACTAAAATGGCTAGCATGCATTTATTTTTAGATTACAGCCAAAAACAAAAACAAAAAACAAACAAACAAAAACAAAACAAAAACAAAAAAAAAACAAAACAAAAAACAAAAACAAAAACAAAAACAAAAACAAAAACAAAAACAAAAACAAAAGCAAAAACAAAAACAAAAACAAAAACAAAAACAAAACCCACCACATTTTGGTACATATTTCCAGCAGTGACCTTAATTACCACAGGAAGAAGTATCTCTTCCAAAACTGGTGTACAACTTGTAACCTCTCATACCAATATCTATGTTATTATATATTAGTTTTATCTGCTTTTTTTCTGCTATTCTTTACATTCTTGATGAATATGACCTATTATTTTCCATAACATTAACAAAATTAAATAACTTTTCTTAAAAATTTCCATACTGAAACTGATGCAAAACACCTCCAAAACTAGGTTCACATCACTAAAATACAATTATTGGATTGTCTTCATTAAAAAGCAATCCAGGTTGCTTTATCAGTGTGTATTTTCTTTCATTGTTGGTTGATTTGTTTGCTTGTTTGCTTGTATGTTTGTTTTTCAGGCAAGTTTTAGATATTAGCAGATTTCTTATTTGGCAGTAAAGAAAGCTGCAATTTGATACACTTTACATAGCTGGAAGAGATTAAAAGGCCTTCTAAGGATACAAAACTGGTAAAGATCACGCATCTTTCATACACTGTAAGACAAACACATGAGTTTAACAATCCCTGCAGTCTTTTATTCACTATCAAAAGAAGACAATTGTTTTATTTAAAGCCACCGAGATTTCCACATCCCAGAGTGTAAATATGTGTAAATGAAGATTTGATTTATTTTTCTAAACTTAGTTGCCTACTGCTAGGTAAGATATCTAAGGGTATCTTACATGCTTTACAGCCAGTGCTTCAGAAAAGCACAGGCTCTCATTTAGGCCACACGTTGTATCTGTCAACTACAGATGTCTTGGATACCCTAAGTACATCAGCAGCTGATAGTAACAACAAAACTCAGAATTCTTGTTATACTATTGCAAAGTCTAAAATAAACCCAACACATCTTCACTGTGTTTCCCTGTATTTACAAGAGAGTAAGAGTTACATTAAAGTAGTCTAGAATTTTTTATTCCCTGCTTAAGAACCTCCATTATAGCAATGAAATGTTGCCAATTTTATATGAAAATCAATAAAGCAAGAAATGTAAATTGTATGTATAGTATCTGTGAGAGAATATTTGAAGATTTTCATTGCCATGATATGTTCCCTTCATGAAAGAACAGAAATTATTTGTTATCTAGCTGAAGATATCACAGTAGGAAAAAAAAAAAAGAAGAGAGGTGCATATTGTTCATTGAGCTTCTCCTACTAAAACGACAGCCACTTGCAGAAAATGGGCCCCTATAAAACCTTGTCCAAGATATGAAAGTGTGATGTTTTGACTGAAATAGAGTTAATTTTCCTTGCAGTTAAAATCTTTTCTCCTACATAGCTAGAGTTGTTCTTTGTTTTGGATTTATTATAAGAATAATGAGATATCATTGCTTTTCTCTGAGGTAGAGTAAACTTTGTCCGTGTTCAACTTTCTCTTTGTTATGTTAACACCAGAAATTTTAGAAATGCATTAAGACATAAAAGTAAATCAGAAGCACTTAGCTATTGCTATGTTAGAAAACTCTCTTTTGAACTCTAAACAGAAAATTATGTTCAAGGAAAAATAATGGCATTGAAGTTAGTTTGAAACTAAGGAACAATAGATTCACATGATAAAATGTTTTAAGGGAGCAGGTGGAATTTAAAGAGGAATTAATAAACTCATTATCAGAACCAGAAAGAAAAAGGAATTTAGACACTTAAATTTTGATCTTGAAAACCCCATTCAGCTGCTGTTTCAATAAGTGACATAGTGAGTTGTGGTTGTTTGTTTTGATTTGTTTTGTTTTTCTTTCCTTGTTTGTTTTTCTTTTGTATTTAATCTTATTCTTCTCAGGCAAGGGGAAGATCTGTTCTGCCTCATATGTAGAAACGTATTGTTTAATTTAAAGCAGTGAATCAATGCTTTTCTTTTGCCTTTTCCTTGCTGAACCACCACAGACTAAAGGAAAGATGAATCCCATTTAACATTGGTCGTCCAACAGATAGTATCTAATTTAAGCTTGTTGTCAATAGTGATTTGTTTCTTCCTAAGTAAGATGTCAGACATAATCAGGATGAACCTTCTTCACAGGTTCTAACTTTTCTTCACAAACAGTAGAGAAAAAGTAAACTTAGACTAGACATTAAAGATAAATGGTAAAACTTGGATCAAAATGAACCCCACTGCAGCTGAAAAGGTTGTTATGTACTTTGAGGCACTCCATCACATATTTTGAGTTTGTACCTTATTATGCTACACCCCATTAAAACAACATGATCCCTACAAAGATAACTTTTTTTTTAAGACACAAGCAATGCTGTGGAATATGAAAGATAATCACATTTTTTCTGCATGTCTTTAAAAATAAAAACAAAAACAAAAACAAAAACAAACCCACCAACCAATGAACCAGGAAAACCTTCTACCTTTTTCAAAGGTTAGTTTAACATCATCCTAGAGACCGCTTAGTGTAGAGAAGACAAAAGACTGGTGAAGAAAAAAAAATCAAATCCATCTGAGAAAGGGACAATACAAGAGAGGTTGTATAAAAATGGACTAAAGAAAACTATTTTCAAGCACTCTTTTAGAAGGTGTAGCTTCTGATGTCCATGTCATTACTATTTTTGTATTAAATCAAATGACTTTTTAATATGAAATACCTAAAACCTAGTTCTGCATATAACTACCTGAACCCACAGCAGCATGAATACTCTTTTTCTCCTCTTTTCTACTACAACATCTTTATCTTAAGAAGAGTTTAAAAAGTGGTTAATACTCCAAGGACGGAGATAGATTGTCCATTTTTTTATTGTAATTAGACATAAATGTCTGAAATTATCCAGCCCTTTCCTCATGCCTTTTTGTGTATTACTTTGAATTAAAATTATGTGTTACTCTGTATTAAAACTTTGGTATTCTGATACTCAGCAAATGGTATTTCCTGATCTTGGGATAAATAATGATGAGTGAAAAACAAAGCAGAAGACCTCTAATTCAGCTCTAATGAGACTGAACATCAAGTTATTAAAAAATGGAAATACAAAAACAAATGATCAGCAAAGCTATCAGGAACAGAGAAACAATCTTGTAGTATTTAGCATTGTTTTCTCTTCCACTTAGTTTGGATTGGATTTACTACTCAAAACATTTTCTGTTCTCATTTATCACAACATTGTTTTTAATTTTGCTACAAAGTCCCTGCTTTCAATTAAAAATGACATTTTTCTTACAGAAATTTTCATGAAGTTGTCAGAATAAATGTGATACATATGTAGATTTTCAGTAAAATGTAAAGAAATGGAACAATAATCTACCAAAATATTTTTTTAGTAATAGATTAATTTTCAGTAATAAAAAAATCAAACTGCTTATATGTACACCTCAGACATATATTCGTATGCTTGCTTTATATGCATGAATAAAAGATTATAAGACACACTGAAATCCTGTAGGATATTTTGAAGTCTCTGCATAATTTGTAAAATCACCTTTACTAGTTTGGGACCTGTGTGGGGATTCTGTACACCGTGCAAGGACTTGAGAATTTAGATCTTGAAGATTTTTATCATGTCATTATATGTAATACCTAGATTATTCGCTCTCTATCAAATGTCTTTAACTACTCCCTTTATTTTAATTTCCACCAACCCTAGCTCTGATTATTGCATTATGACTATAAAGTTAATTATGTTCCTATATTAAATTGTTGAGGTGTTGGAAATATTTGTTGTTAACTTTAATTATATTTGTTCACTGCATATTCAAGAGAGTTAATACATTTGTCGGATTTCTTCTGCTTCTAAGCAGCAAAATCTGCATACATTTCTGCAATGCATGTTGATACTGTCAAATTAGCACGCAGTCCTGGATGCACAAAGTTAATGATTGTCATATTTGAACTGCTTTGAAAGATAACGATGTTTACAATTTCAGCTGCAGAAGAAAACCTGTAGGGTATTGACTGTCTGACCCACAGTGCTTTAAGTTCTGACTGAAGCATATACATCACTAAAACCAGGGGCATGGCTATCAAAAATTTTATTTTCATTGCTTTGATGTTTGTGCTGTATGAAGAATTCACAATTATTTCACTATATCCTTCCAGTATTTCCCAGGAAAAAAAACACCACAGGTGTTTTCTGAATTATTCAGAACCTCATTATCTATAGTATAGCATACAGACAACATAAAACGATAAAATGGTTTGCTAATAGAATTTATGCTTCAGTTTTCTTATTATTAGTACATTAATAATATATTCAAAAGTTAGGTAATTTGATATTATGATAGTACAGATATAAATAATTCAACTTACTCTATTGAGCTTACTGTGAGTTTCCTATATAGAATCTGTCTCGTTATATATGAGGTGTTTATATGTCATTACAATTTTTGCATTTTTTGTTAGAATTTCACATTTTCGGTATATTGCTTTTCAGGAATGCTTATTTGGGTTACTGTTGTGTGTAATGAATAGCAAGAATTAGATCAATCTTCCAAAAGCCATTAGTGCATAATAAATACAATAGCTATCAAGTGACCAAGATACTGATATAGTACATGAATCAAGTTAATTCACTTCATCATTTATTAATATTTTCACTCTTTTTTTCCTTTCCCCCCCTCCATTTTATTTATTTATTTATTAATTCATTCATTCATTCATTTATTTATTTATTTTCTGTGTGGGCTCATTCCTTTCTACCTTCATTCCCTAATTTCTTGGTAATTTAAAGACCATTGCAAGTCACATAAACAGAAACTAGTGAGCCTAAGCTACGCTAAGAATTTGAAGATGCATCCAATAGAGTCTTACGAAACCAGACAGCATAGTCAAGTAAAGGAACCGAGATCCTAAGCTACTTTTTCTCAATATCATTACTTACTAGAGTTTGTAACTTATTTTCCCGCTAGATTGTAGTTTAGTGATTACAAAGAAAAGGAGAAAAGAAAGGAAGGAAAAAACCCATAAATTTATTGAAATACAAGCCACATTTATTCACTGAGTACCTCTTAGTCACACTGTAATGGAAGGTGATGTTTCAACTTTCCTGTGTATAAGTTTCATTTGAGTGACCATTTGTCTGTTTCACAAAGATCCTTAAAGGGATCAGCAATTAAAATCTATAATCTTATTTTGTTCAGTGAACAAATCAGTACAGTTCTAACAAACAGACAGAACCATCACTATTTTTTCTGAAATTAGAAAATAGCAGCGCTTTTTTTTTCTGATCTCTTGTACCCTGCATTGAAATAAAAAGGCACAGCAAAACACATTACTGCATATTTATGGATTAAAAAAAAATGAAATCAAAGAAACCTACAGCTAGTTTAGTTAATATCTAGGCATAACTTGTTAATTTCTGTTTTAATGCAAAGTAAGCATTAACTCAACTGCCCCAAATATTTAATTTCAGATTGTAATTAAAAATAGTCCTTAAAATGTATAAAAATGTCTTCTGCCAGTGTGATGGACATGGTATGCACTTTGTCAAGCCTTAAACAGCTGGTTTTGCAACCTCTGTCGGGAAGGAAGAGATAAGTACTGCAGAGGCAGGACAAAATCTCTTTCTTGATGCCTACCTGTTATTTGGAAAACGAAGGCACCATTAACAGTATCTCTTTCTTGAGGTCTCTTTAATTGGGCTTGAATAAAGGCAGGGTTATTCAGCAATCAGTGACCAGCCAGGGGAAATAATTATTCACTAGCTAGAGGACCAACTGTATCGCTTCTGGGCACTTCTAGGATCACCGATTCATTTCAGGAACAATCTCCTTAATTAGCACAAGGAGCGAGCAGAAGGAGGAGATGAGCTGCCCTCTCCTATCTCACGTGCAAATGAACTAAAATATAAAAAAACTTCTCACTTGGGATGCTACTGTGAAGTTTCATTGCACCCACCACCAAGAGAGCTATGGAGGTCATCACTGGATTGACGGACCCTTAGAGTGGTGAAATCTTACCTTTCTCTTAATATCTTAATCTACATTTCTTTTCTCCCTCTTTCTATCTCTATTCTGGGCACATGAGGGTAATGTTTTTGCAAGTTTTGTTGTTGAAGTCTTGTTAAGTTTTGTGACAGTTACAAACTCTTGCTAAGCCACTATTCACTGTAATTATACTGAGTTTTTAGTAAATTTGTGATTTAATTCAACCTCTTGAGTAATTGTTGTTACCACACAGAATATTCAAAAATTAACTCTGCCTTCACCCCACTAATTGGAACAGGACAGCCAGGGCTTCACTTTCAAATGAGGAAAAAAATGCTGTTGTACAAAAAACTTAGATACTGCGACTGTAAAAAAAAATTATATAACAAATGTAATTTCCATTCAGTCTTACTACTAAAATTCATTTTGAAGAAAGCACATTTGTAATTTCATTATATTGGAGACTACATACAAAATTACAGGTATTAGTGATTCCTGTGTGTATGGATAATAATGATCTAAACAAGATTTAAATGCCCAACTTGATAGTTAGGTTGGATTCTTAATTTGGATCCTATTCTGACATGCCTAACTACAAGGAAGAACTTTCAGAAATAGCTTTAATAATCATTGTAATCATCCAAACAAACAAACAAAAGTAATCCCACAAGGTGGGACATCCAAGTAAGATGTCTCAACACCTGCATTTTTTGTCCCTTTCTTACATCGTTGGATTTTTTTAATGTCATTTCTATTTTCAGAAAGTCAATAGGATAGATACCCAGATTTCAAAAATCTAATATAACACTTATTGCAAACAAATCTAGTCTTGAAGATAAAACATCACACAGAGCAATTTGCTTAACTGTGTCAAATCTCAAACCACAATTTATAATGTTGGTGATCTTTCTTCAGAGAAGTGAATATGTGCACATATTATACATGCATGATGATCTTTATTGATGTTATTTTACATTAAAAATGATAGCCACATAACTGAGAAATAGAAACAACAATTCACATGTGGCCAAACCTCCAAGACATTGCACCACGTGCGATTAAAGAATTTTTTTCTTTTTATTTTCTGTATTACAAGTTTAAAAGTTAAAGTACTGTATCGCAGCCTACTAAAATTTTTTAAACAAGCAAGATTAAGTATGATCAATAACTTCACTGTGCAGTACGGAGTTTAGTTATTTGTCATCAGAATATTATCATAAAAGTCAGTCTTAAGATTAAACACCAGATTTGTTAGAGATTTTAATTTATTTATTTTGTGTTGTTAGTGATGTGGAACATTTCAGAGCTTGTAAACTTACAACACTTGCTTTCAAAATTACATTGACCTTATTTTGCTTCTCTGTTGATCAGAACAAAACGAAATAATGCTGATTTTTTGATGTTTTTTTGCCCGCATGCTTCTCACAGAAGAATTCATAAAAAACGGAGAAAGTCAAACTGGATGGTGTGTGATAATGATTTGAGAACCTAGTTGTTTCAGATCTAGAAAGTTTATTCTATGGAACATTGGTACTTTTTAAGTGTATGAGACTAAGAAAACAATATTGTGCTCTGTCATGTTTTTGTTTTTTTTTTAATTTCCCAAGGTTCAATATTTGGAGAAAAAAATGTTTCTTTGTTAGTTGCTATGATATTTTAAACCCTAGAATGTTTCAGGACAAAATACAGTTGTAATGTAGCTTGAAAGATAGAAAGAAAATGCTATTAATCACTCTGGTGTTAATTAGAACCTGTTACACTTCAGATTCCTTTTCCTATTTTACCCTCTACACAAACATGCATGAATATACACTTTGATGTACCTAAAGGCAAATGATTGGGTCACTTTTCTAGGTATGACAGAAGGTTATATTTTTCTTGAACCAGAGAACAAAACTGAATCTGTCTCTTACTCAAGTTAAGGGCTTTAAAACCCAAAGGTCCAAGGGGACATTTAAGCAATAAAAATTAATGTCTCAGTGTGTTAAGGAACCACAAAGTTGTAGAACTTCTGCAGAAACTTTTCCCACCAAGACTTCAAAATTTTCCAGAGAAAAACTCTGGGGCCTTGTCACTGTGTGAGGTCTAGCCAAATGGACATGCTCAGGTAAGTGACTCCTTTATTATGTGACTCAACCACTTTCCTGGGCAGACTGGTCCAATGCCTGACAGCCCTTTCAGTTAAAAATTTTTTCCTAATATCCAATTTAAACCTCCCCTGGCACAACTTGAGGCCATTTGCTCTCATCACTTGCTACCTTGGAAAAGAGTTCACACCTTGCTACAAACTCCTTTCAGGTAGTTGTAGAGAGAGATGTCTCCCCTAAGTCTCCTTTTCTCCAGGCTAAACAACCCCAGCACCCTCAGCTTCTCCTCATAAGACTTGTGCTCTAGACCTTTCTCCAGTTTTGTTGCTCCGCTTTGGACACGTTCCAGCACCTCAGTGTCTTTTTGTAGTGAGAGGCTCAAAACTGAACACAGTATTCAGGGTGTGGACTCATTAGTGCCAAGTACAGAGCGATGATCACTTCCCTAGTCCTGCTGGCCACACTACTTCTGATACAAGCAATCCCTTGTTACTGAAATCCCCCTTCATTAGAAATATCTAGTATCTAGTACTGAACTAGATGCAGAGTATGAACAGACTTGGATTTATATTACCATTTATATGCAATTTATGTTTTTCTTTATTTGTGAGTTATTGTTTAATATTTTATTCAGCTATCATGTCCCTGACTTTATTTTGTAGTAATGCAGTCAGTAAGTGAATAATAAACATGAAAATAGAAATTCATATGAAAATCAGAAACAATGTTTTGTAAAATGCACGCTCTAAAAGCACAGTAACAGTAGTATGTCTTTTTAAAACAAAACAAAACAAGCTCTAAATCTAGTATTGTTGTTTCATAAGCTGCAGCAGGTTTTTGCTGTGGAAGAATAACCATTTTAAGACATTAGTTAGATGGCAGTTATTTTGCTTGTCTTTCATAATAAGTACAATGACAAAGCTCTGCAAGAAATTTTGTGAAGAATATGCATCTCCTTGATTGTGCTAGCTCAGAAATACTATTTTTCATACCTCTGGAGCTTCCTTTGGGGAATACTTTGTCAGTTAACATAAGTTTGTGGATCATTGCGTTGCCTGAAGAATAATCCATTTTCCCAATTGAATTATAAATGATAATGACTGCTATATTGCTACAACAGCCTTGCTATATATTCAGTAGGATTTTTGAGATTAGGACACAATTAGAATTTCGAATCAAACATCTTCAGGCACTACACTTGAATAATCCTAATTTTGATCCCAGAAATAAACTGATAATGAATCTGATGAAATACATCTCACTACAATTCACTGGTATTGGAGAGAAATTGACTTGAACCGATGTGAAGAATTTGAGGTGACATTTTCATTATCTGGTAGTTAATGTGTTTCCTCCAATTCAATTCAAACTAAAACAACGTTATAGAAATGCTTGATTTGCATTCACTGGCAACAAGCAGAGAAATGCAGTGTGTTCGTGGAATTAAATGTTCATCAGTTATACAGATCTCAACCCCACAGTTCACCTTCCTTCATGAAAGGCTGGTTTTGTCATTTAGATTGTGAATCTAAGTACTCTCTTTTTAACTTATTGTTTTTCAGTATGAAAAAAAAAAACAAACAAAAAACAACCCTTTGTGATTCAAGAAACTTCACAATTAGTAATACTTCTATTGTGTCAAAGTCTTTCAGAGGGAAACTTGCCTAGTTTCTGGAAGGCAGTATCTGCCACACTGCTAGTTTTATCACTTTTGCTTTATCTATACTACCTCCACCTTAAGACTCATCATATATATGCTGAAAGTTTTAAACTACTATGTTAAGCTAATTCCTTTAGACTATTTCATGCATGTTCCTATGTGTTTCTGTAAAAAGAGAATTACAGTTTCAAATCTATTTCTATAAAATACAAAGACGAGCTGGCACTTAAGTAATAAACTATACCTAAATGACTGGTTACGTTTGCTGAAGCCTATCACAGTCTCAACCCAAAGACACTGATATCTGAACTTAAGTACATCAAGCTAACAATCTCATCTGTATGTTTTCTGGGAAATAATTTGTTGGCCACACCAAAACATGTCAGAGTGTGTGCAGCAGTTTAGTGGTATAAACAATCATATCAGTGCTTAAGAGCCTAATTCTATGTCTTTATTATTTTAGAGTACTAATACAGTGCAGCGTGTATTCATTTGTTAGCATAGTACAGTCTAAGTATCCTGAAAAAAAAATATAATTCCTGCATTAAATAAATGAAATAATTAAATTCATTAAATAAATGAAATTTCATTAAATAAATGAAAAAAATTGTTGTGTTTGGACCAATACGAAACTAATTAGAGAGGGTCTTCCCAAGAGTCTTTTACAAGAGAAAATAAAGAGTAAGCAGTATTTTTGTGTACAACAAAAGCTAAAGATACATTTTAAAAAAGTAATATCATAAAATAAAATAAGCCTGAAAACTACAACCAAAAGAAAGGATGGGAAAAAAATGTTCCTTTTCCTTCCATTCTTGACTGTTGAATTATCATGAATTCACTTCTGTTTTGGTATTGGTAAATTGCATGCAATCTTACAGTCCTTAAGGATGAATCAGTCTTCATGTGTTTACAAGAGGTCTGAATTGTAGCAGTTAACATCTTTCTGTACACATTTTTCACAATGAATCACCACCTTTTAATCATATCATGTACGGTTTTATTCTAAAAGTAAATAAAAAAAAAAATATAAAAAAAGTCTAGAATGCTTAGAAAGTTACAAGTCAGTGGAAATGAGGTGCCTGTTAAGACTTCCACATCTTCCAGGCAATGTTTAACAGCTGAAACTAATCTTGATACACACCTTTCCTGCTCCAGTGGCTGGAGGTTAGGGAACACCACTTGCTCCAATAGTTGATCTTGAGACTCCACTGGCTCCAGTAGCTGACAACATAGGCTGGGACCTGGGATCACGTTCCACTCACTCACACAGAGGTCTCACCAGTGACTGGCACTGGGTCCTTGCAGCACACATATCCATGGCACAGAGAGTGAGACAGGTAAGATATAAGCAGAAGATTTAAGAAGACAGGACAGACTGCAGTGATCAGGTTCAGGGCTCAGCTAGATAAGTATACTGACCAGTCTGATTTTACATGCCACAGGCCCCTTTTATACCATATTCCGTTTAAGATCCTTTCTTTCCTCTCTTGTCCCCATTTCCCTGCACGGCCCCAATGGGACTGTAGAGTTCCATCAATCCCTGCAGTCCTCACAGTATGGGTCTCCCCTGGTTTTCAGTCTTACCAGTTGCAAAGACCAGGCTGATCTTCCTGAAAGTGACACCTGTGGTTTCTTGATAGCCCATCAATTAGTTTGAGTGGCAGTATTTCCTGTCATTGTCTTCATCTATGTTTTTTTCAGGTCTGTTTCTCTGTATATTTTGTTTCTGGTTTCCACATTTTCCCTTTGTTTCCCAGTAGACAAGAACCTCTACCACAAAACCTTGCTGGAAGAAACATTCTCATACTCCCACATGCCCTCTTCAATTACAGTGACTGACCAGGCTTGGTTCTCATCACTCTCTCCTCTATCATTTATCAGCCAGGTTTGTGTCTCTGTATGTTCTTCTTCATTTATGGCTTCCCTCTTTTCTTATTATATTTATTATTTTTTTTTTTTCCCATTAAAAATGTCATTGACCAGATGCTCTGAAAGGAGCAGACACTTTCCTTCCACATACCTTTACACTCTTGTCTCTTCTTATATCAATGGCTGAAAAAGCAAAGAGGTGCCAGATGGGGATGATCTTGATCAAAACCTACTAGCTTCTGACATCATCTGGAGAGAGATTTTGCAAGCCTACTACAGCAGCATAGACTGGAAGGAGGAAAGGGAGGAGAAGTGTTGTCAGAAAGAAAACAGAAAAAAATGTGGGTAGTACTTGAGTGGAGTTCATAAGCGCCGTGGTCTCTGGTTACAAGTCTAACTGGCCAGCTTCTTACTGTGAATAGCCTTTGTAGTTGTTTTTTGTTTTGTTTTGTTTTCACAGCAAAAGATAAAAAATAAAGTAAATTCACATACAACTAGCATAGAGCTGAATGTTGTTGTACCGTTCTGTTTAAAGGATAAATTGAATAAGGATTAAAGTGAGAACTGGGGAGGAGGGAAGCAGGTGGTGGAGTTTGTTTGTGATGGTGATGCAGAATAATTTTCTTTCATCTAATTAAAATAATTTTTTATATTGTTAGAGATAATTATGCTCAGGTTGTGAAGAGAGAAACATCAGGAAAAACAAGAATTTCATGTGATTTTGAGTTAATTGCAGTGTAAAATAAAAGAACCTCTCAGAGTCATTCTTCTGCTGCTTCACATATTCCCAAAGCCCAGTGCCACAGCAAGCCACCAGGGAGTAAAGGAGAGAGAAAAAAATAAAACAACACCTTGTCACTAGAATATTAACTCAACAGCCTGACTCTTCTTGACCAAGACACTGATCCAGGAGAGGGATATAACTAAGAAGGCAAACTTTCCAGTTCTTACTTTTCCCATTCTCTAGACTACACTCCATCTCTCTCTTATTTTGAGATTAGGGACCATAAAAGAAGGACTTGAAGTAATAAACATTATGACAATGAGTAGATGTTTCCAAAATCTCAACAGGTTGAAGGGCCACCTGGTTCATAACCTGTCTCAATGCATTGTAACATGACATTGGATTGACTCTTATGTAAACTAAGAAAAAGTGTAAGAAAACATACTTGAGACTCTTGGCTTGTGATAAACATGGAAGCTTAAGTCATGAGTAACCATGTCTCCTACAGGGGTGCAAAAATTTATTTTTATTTACAGAGGCTGGATGGTAGCCAAGTCTCTGATCGTACATATACAGAAAGCTGTATTTTTTATGTCTACTTCTATGATTCTGTTCATGTTTTCCACTTCCAAAGTTTTTACCAAGGACAGATTACATAGAATGCTATTTCACTTTCACCAAGAAGTGCCTTCTTTCTAAATGACCATTAATTTGTACCAACAGCTACATTCAGAGAGGACCAGAATTACGGATTGGAAGGGCCCTCAAAAGAACATCAAGTCCAATCCTCCTACCAGAGCAGGAACACCTGGTCCAGGTGGGTCTTGAATGTCTCCAGAGAAGGAGACTCCACAACCTCCCTGGGCAGCCTGTTCCAGTGCTCTGACATACTAGCAAAATATTTCTGCTCCTTATTTTCTTGTGCCATATGAGAGCACTGACAAAGGCTGAATCAAGGCCACCAATATCTATTTTATTTTTCACCTTGATATCCTGTTAGGCTACCATGATTTTCATCCATGGATAGAATTTCTAGGGTATTGTTTTACATGTATGATTCTGGAATAGAATGGGAAAATGAAGAATATTTTGCTTCAAATGGAATGGTATTGTAATTACAAAACAAAGTACATTACATCAGACAGGTCAAATCATACCTCAATTTTTAGTATCTTATACAGTTGTGCAATACAGTTGAAATTTTCAGTCTTGCTGAAATGCTAGAACCACTGGTCTTTTTGAAGCATGACTTTTACTGTTTAACTAAAGCACCTATATTGCAATATTAATAGTATGCCCCAACTCAAAGCATTTAACACCATGCATAGTACTGTTTCTGACAACACAGGTATTTAAAGTTAATATGTATCTTTATTTCTTTTAATTGTTAGACAATAAAGACCGTGCACTCATAAGAGATCTGTAAGGTAGTGTAGAGCTTAATTTGATGTTTTCACATGCTATAAAAACAGAGTCCTTAGGGATTCTGACATAATTGAAGTTCCTTTCTAATGTTAGTAAATTCAATTTGTGTGCAGTTTTGGTTTTTGTTTGTTTGTTTTTTATGAGAAACAATTTCAAGATAATTATAAAATGCATAAAGAGAAAGTGAGAGGAGAAAATAAACTATAATATTAATTCTCTTTATACTTAAATGACAATACTGACTAGGTTCTGTAAAATAAACATTGTTGTACTCGTAGATGTCTTGAGATAGCAATTCATTTATTTTAAAATTTATTTTAATTATAAAAAAACATCTAGACCCATTCAAATATATCCAAACCAGCATCCTTTTAAAACAGTTGAAAAAAGCACTTCAACTTGAGCACATAAGCTTCTGATGTATAGCTTAATTTTAATAACTGCTTACAGTGAAATGAAACTGTGATCAATGTCACGTGACTTGAATGTGTTCTGTAAAGTTTGTTTCTGTTCATTTAGTTTGTTGACAGACTGCTAAGTAGGGCAGAAAATGTGTATTCTTCATCAGAGAATGGGGAGATAGAAAACTTTGTGAAAGTGCCCAAAGGGAAGCAGTGGAAATTTAAGGATTACTTCAATTGCTTTTTAAATTATTACAGGCAACTTTGTGTTTAGTTTTGCCAGCTTTCTTTTTTTCAAGTAATTGATAAGGTGGTAATTCTCACTGTGTTTTGCATAATCACAAGATCACAAGAAGGCTCAGCTTCAGCTACTTGCTAACAATAAATGATTTTAGCTTTTTGTTTGCAGCATTTTGTGTGTTTTTTTTTTTTTTTAATAAATATTTTTCTTCTTTTCCAAAGAAGCACACCTTTGCTAAGTTATGAAATGAAAGCTCCTTTCTGGAGATACCAAGAATCTTTTTTCCTGCTAGGAGATAGGTTGGCAACAAGAATTCAAAGAAAATTCAAGAAACAGTAACAGTATTTGGAGGAGATAATTCTCAAGCTAGTCCATGCAAACACATTTACACTGTCTACAGATCCACCACACAGCTGTTTCTTCATACTGGCTAGTGAAGGGCCAGTGAGTTTCCAGGTCTAAGACAGGGATCGCAAATTTGGGGTTTCAAGACTGGAATAGAAAGCAATTTAGTGTCAGGGTGTTGTGTGAACTGGCAGATCCTTAAGGAACAGTGAGTTACCAGCCAGGCATGGACCAACTGCCCCAGCCAGGAGCAGGGCAGCTGAGGACCATGGGGCCAGCCCCAGCCCTGGGCTTTGAGAACTTCAGTGGGGACAGGAATGGATTAAGACTAGGTCAGGATGTGGGCTGGTGCGTCAGTGTTAGCCAGTGAGGCCCATGGCTGTGCAGGGCAGGGCTGTGGGGAGCTGAAGACCAGCCCTGCTATGGTGTCACTGAGACAGGGGCTGATGGCCCCAGGTGTGATGACATGGGGCTCCTCATGTGTCGTATGAGTCAGGACTATTGAGGCTTGTTATTGTCCTCAGTTACTTGACAATGAAGGTTTGTTTTGCTTTGTTTTGTTTTGTTTTGTTTTGTTTTGTTTTGTTTTTTTACTGTGTCTTTCACAGATGCGCACAAAGAAAACAGAAATAGGAAGTTAGCACTGAGCAGCAGGAATTAATTCATATTATGATGTCGCTATTGGCCAAACTGAATAAGTTATTAAATCAGCAATGAGGATAAACTATGAAGAAGAGAAAGATGTAACTATTATAGTTATTTCCTTTGAACAGCCTGTAAAAATCGATTGCTTCATAGTAAATTAACAAAGCCACAATGAACAGGAAAATAGGGTGAATATTAAGCTGATAGTCTTTTGTAAAGACCCTCTGCAGCAGCATCACAAAACCATTTTATAGCATGTAAAGCAAACTTTGTTCTTGCAGTCACAGAAACTGCTGATGCAATACTAACATGAGAGAAGCAGTGAATCAGAATAAAAGCCTATGATAATAAGAAGGAAAAATAAAGCTGTATACAAAGATTCCAGTAACTTGCAACTAAGGGACAGACATGCAACTTCTGAGAACATTTCAGAAAGAGAGAAAAACCTATCAATAAAAAAATAAGATATCAGAAATACACTGAAACTGGCTATTGTTATAGGATAAACTACTGAGGCTATCCAAATTAGCAAAAGTTTCTGAAAAATCATTTTGAATACTTCTGTTTTTCACAAATTAAAATAACCTTGTATGAAGAGTAATTAAGTTGTTTTTTGGGTTTGTGTTTTTTTTTTTTTTTTTAATAACTAGTTTCAGTTTTTTATACCCACGTAGTATGCAGGTCTTCATCAGTATTCCAGCTACAATATGCTAGGATATACTAGCTGTTGGGAGAAAGTTTTGTACTAAACCTTAAGTTTATTACTTAAGTAAAGTTCAAAACAATACTCAGCTATCTAAAGTTAAATTTAAACAATAACAGGAACTTAAATCCAAAATACAAGATCTAAAGAGTTGTATCCTTTACTGATATTGTGTGGCAGGATGCAACCCCCCCTCTCTCCCCCTCCCTCCTTCAGTGTGGAAGGAGTAGGCACATCTCCCTCTCTCTGCTCTTTGAGGCTAACAGCTTCTTTTGTTTGGCTCCAGAACACCCTGGCCAGGGCCATTAGGAGAAGGGAGTGCCAAGGCGCCAGTGAGCCGCTGGGCACCTGCAGCCAGTGTGGGGGATGTTTGGAGGCTTCAGGGGCACCCACAGCCAGTGTGGGGGTGCAGAGAAGCTTCTGGAATGCCTACAGTCAGATCTGATCAGCCAATATAAAAAACGGGACTCTCGTCGAGACCCTGCCCATTGTCACGGGTCTCTCGGAGCACAAGCAAGATGCTGCCCCTGAGAGCTCCCCTCCCCGGGATGGAGACTCCGCTTGCCTTGCCACCACGGGTGTGAGTAAAACTTCTCACAGGATTGCGAGTATATTTATACTTTCCATGCTCAATATGAGCACGTGTAAAATTAATCCTCGCATAATAGCAGGTGTATTTTCCTCCCTTGCTTCCCTGTGCTTCCGTGCACATTTGCACGTGTAAGTAAATTAACCCTCACAGGATTGCGAGTGTATTATAAATTTACCCTCACATAATTGCGAGTGTACACTTTCTGTACTCACGAGTACGTGTATCTCTTTAAAATAATCCCGCACCGTGTTCAGGCAAGCGTGTACTCCTCCGGGATTCAGGGACGGCTCCGGCATTGTTTTGGGTGAAGCCATGTGCATGCACTCTGTGGACCGCCTGTTGTATTAGTTGCTGCCCTTAATAATTTTCCTCAACTGATATCTGAACCTGTATTTAAGTCACTTTTGGAGTGCTAAAACCCTGTTTCTCACTGGTTTAATAAAAGTTGTTTTGGACCCTGTTGTGCCTTAAGCTAACCTCGGGGTGTCTCTGTGACATATTGAAAATACATCTACTCTATAAAGACCTTAAGAACTGCTTTCTTTTAAATTACTCAAATATTATAAAGCTCTGCTTCTATACATAGACAGAATCATTTAATGGAGGTGAGTAGTTGTACATCTTACTCAACTTACTTAGCTGAAGAACCAAGTTCACATATTCATTTGCTGTTCTCACCATGAATGATGGAAAATTCTCACAGTACATCTATTAGACTGATGTTTTGCTGGAAAGATAATGAAAGAAGTTATTTCTCCTAAATCACTGGGGCAACAGCTGTTCCTGCCCCATTTTAATCCTATAGGTTTTCAACTAGAGCAAAGGTTCTTTTACCTTCACTGAAGACCATCAGTGTGTATTCTGCCTTTGCTCCACACTATAAAATACCAACATAATTCTTAGAAAAACAATTAGACTAGAATCATAACTGCCCATGGCCAGGCTGGACATGTCTGTGAAGAACTGGAGAACGGCTGTGTTGCAGTATCACTGAAGCAGGGCATGACAGCCCTAGGGACTACAACCGAGTCCTTGGCCACGCGCAGGGTGGTGGGAGCCACAAATGGAGCTCATCACAGGGGCAGCGAGACCTGTTGTTGTCCTCCAGATGTTCCCTGCCAGTACAGTGTGTCTTCACAATTTACAGAGATCTGGTCTCATAAGGGATCTGCTCTGGAGGCATATAATTACTGTGGGCTGTCAGCAACTTTTCTCAGGCCACACAGAGGCAGGTCAAGTATAGCTGCCTAGTCCTGAATAGTTGATCTTGGAGAGAGAAGAGAGAAAAAGGCAGAAAGGCCTGGAGGCTGACTGTAAGACTGCAGAATAGCAAAAGGCTGAACTAAAGGAACTCCCAAATGGAACTCCACAGAAACAAAGCAGAATCTAGAATGGGTCTTTCTCTCAGTCTCCCTAACTGGAAAATCCCAACTGTCCTTAAATATGAAGCTATGGCATAGAATAGTCTTACTGATAGGCCTGGATATCAGTCAAGGTTTGCCTAATCTATGCCCCTCTTCTTAGATGACTCACATGGAGACAGAGAGCTCAGAAAGACCTTGAGTCCCAGGCAACAACTAAGGTAACAGTAAGCTCTTATATTCTCTTTGTTCTAACTCAAAATGCTGCAAAGTTTCTTGAAGAAAAACATTTACTCTGTCCTGGGTTATAATCATCTTGTTCTCAAACTAAATCCAAACAACAATCATGCTAGCTATGAAAAAATTTCTTCCTGCATGAAGAAAATTAAATTGTTTTCAGTCAAACGAACACATTGATAAAGATGCTACTATAATATTTTCTATCTGAGATTACTGTGTAGGTCTACCTGATTATAAAATAAGTTTCAGGATTTAGAGTACTACAAATAAGTAATAGTGTCTGCTGCTGCCTAGCTCAGGTGTTGCTCAGCATTTTGAGATATGAAACTGTAATGGACAGGTGTTCTAGACTTAGTGTGGAAGCCACCACACCCCTTACATCTGCTTATGCTTCTGAATCCTTACATGATAGATAGATTGGGCATGTTGTCTTCCTGGGTACCTGTGTGTTCTTACAAATTCAAAAATTGTTCCCTTACTGGATAAAATAACAACATAGTTTCATTTTTTATTTCAGTACCATATAATACTCTTCACATTACCAGTTTACTAGTTAGCAGGCATTCCAAGTTTCAGTTCTGGTCCAATATTTGAAGAATCTTGTGTTTGAAGAAGAGAGTTTGGCTCTTTAGCAAGGTAAATTGACATGGCACATGTCTTTGTATTGGTCCTGTAATTAGATACCATACAGTCTGGTAACTGAGAAGAGGCCAGAAGAGTCGGTCACATATGGGGAGCAGAGCTTTTAGCACCTTTTTGTTGATGAGGGAGCCCTGACACATTCACCCTGGTTACACGATTTTCAAAGTTGTGTGTAGAAAGAGTTGGTGAAGTATGAGACAATCTATACATATCAAACATAAATGTATAAAATTATTTTTTTCAATGGGAAACCATGACATCAGCTGTGTGATTGAGTCCAATACACCGTTATTCAAGCTGTGCAAGCCTGAGTTACCCACTAGTTTTCTGTAGCTATGCGACCTATGCTCCTTATAGGACACAAAAATTGTCAGAGAAAAAGTGGATAACACTAAAAATGAAGTCTAAAGAAAAAAAAAAGCTCAATATTTTATACCTCTTTGGAACTAGAATGTTTTAGTTAATCATTGGACATGGATCCCTGGATGTCCCCTCAATTTCTTCCTCTAGAAACTGCAGTGAACATATTTGTAGTGTACATCCCAGAGAGCAGCTGACTCCATGTTCTGATGTCTGTGGAATGAAGTCTGTGGAGCATTTCATGCTGGTAAATGGGCAGCCTGACAAAGGGAGAAATAGAGAAGATAGATACGTTTGCTTTCTTGTGATGTTAAAAAGATAAAATAAGAAGCAACATAAAAGAAAAATGCAAGAACAACAGCAGGGAAAAAAACCCAAACAAACCAACTATTTTTTATTGTCCTAATTGTAAAGGTTAAAGTGAGCTCCTTTACATTTAGGTTCGTGTCTTGCAGTACTTTGAACATAGTTATTTGGAAAACTGGTTTGTACTGTTTAGTGCTACCTGAAATTTAAAGCATATTTATCCAGATAACACCTTTCCACATATCATGTAGTTGAGCACACTTTAAATGACAAAAGTTAGATCTTGACAGGAGACTTGTTCTGTTCTTTGGCCATCCTTATTAGGTCTTCTTTTGGGCTTCTAGTTCTGTTAAAACGATTGTGTAACTCTTCATATCCAAAAAAGTCAATGAATTCAAACATTTTCTGGTTTTCTGCCTTCCTCTATAACACCACACATCTATTTAACTAGGACAACAGAGTGGACATTTCCAGAATAAATACAGTTGTTCACACAGGGATATCTATATACTCAGAAAGAGAGCTCCTCTTTGAAGATTTGGGTGAATTAAAAGTGTTTGTACAAACATTATTTTCCAACCAAAACAAAGATTGCATTCTGCATAGCCAAATCAGGATGGGCATTTTGCAAAAATATTCTGAGTCTTTCTTCTTTCTATTTGCTTCTACATAAAAGCAAGAAAATCTGCAGCAAACAAGCACCAAAGAAGTGTTGGCAATGGCAAAATGATGATTTCCACTTGCGTATATAATCAAACTTCCACGTCATGATGTATGCCAATCAAATCAGCATATTTGGCAAGTGAGCAATGTTTCATATATATGAACTGCATGTTTTTGAATAAATGTTTTGGAAGCCGATTACATTGTTATCTCATCTCCTAGTTGATTCTTTATGAGTGAAAATATCCCATGCAAGCTAAAAGGTCAAAAGAGAAAAGGAAAGGGATAGTGTGCTGGTTTTGTCTGGGATAGAGTTAATTTTCTTCTTAGTAGCTGGTATGGGATTATGTTTTGGATTTGTGATGAGAACAGTGTTAATAATACAGAGATGTTTTCATTATTGTTGAGTAGTGCTTACACAGAGCTAAGGCCTTTTCTGATTCTCACACCACCCCACCAGCGAGCAGGCTGGGAGTCCACAAGAAACTGGGAGGAGACATAGCTGGGACAGCTGACCCCAGCTGACTGAAGGGTTATTCCATACCGTATGATGTCATGCTCAGCAATAAAACTAAGAAGAAGGTTTTTAGGGAGGCCAATGTTCGGTTGTTTTCACTTGTCTCTCTCAGTTTTTCTTTCTCTCTGCTATTTTCCTTCTTATTGCAATTTATTATTTATTTTATTTTATTTTATTTTATTTGAATTATTAAACTGTTTTTATCTCAACCCATGTGTTCTCTCACTTTTAGTCTTCTGATTCTCTCTCCCATCCCACTATGAGGGAATGAGCAATGTGGTTCTTAGTTGCTGGTTGGAGTTAAACCATGACAAAGAAGAAAGGAAAGAAAGAATTATTTCATATAACATTTCAACAATATTAAAGCCATGCATAATCCATAAATTGGATAAAAGGATTCTTACAGAAACAAAAATTTCAATGTAGTTTTAGTATTAATTATTTTAGGAAATGGTATAAACTGCTTTGAGTTCTATAAAACTTCTAAGAAGGACACTTAATGAGTTCTGTTTCTGTAGTAGTACCTCCATATGTTTTGACAAATGTATGAATATAAAGCCTAAAATGAGGAGCAAAAGACATTTTAAAAACCACAAAAAGATGAGACAGATAATTCTTTGCCACTGAAAGTCACCAGAAGACAAATTAATTGTTCTCTAATCACAGTAAAAAATGAATGGAAAAGGTATGAGCAAAATCTAATCTATACCCTTTGGTACCTAGAAAAAGAGACTGATGAATTGTGTAAAATTAATGTGTGCATTATAACTTAGTGAAATCTCTTTCTTATGTCCAATCTACATCTTCCTGCTTTCAGTTTAAAACCATTGCCCCTTGTCCTGTCACTGCAGGCCATTATAAGAAGTCAATGTTTTTCTCCATTTTTCTTACAAGCCCCCTTTAAGTACTGAAAGGCCACAACAAGACCTCCACAGAGTCTTCTCTTCTCCAGGCTGAATATCTTCAGTTCTCTCAGCCTTTTTTTTCATAGATGTTTCAACCCTTTGAACATTTCATGGCCATTGCCTGGTTTCTGCCTCTCTCTGATCTAGCAATATTAGGCAAACCCTCAGATTCTCATCCCTAGCATGAACTCTGAGATTTACTTTTCCAGGAACCTAAAAAATGTAGGTTGGAAGAAGTCCCTGGATACCATTTTGCTCAATGACTTGCTCAAAACACAGTCTCAGGGGCTGATCTGGTCATTCAGGATTTTACCTAGTCATATATTAAAATCGTGAGAGATTTTTTTCTGGGAAGCCCATTCCACTGTTTGTCAATGTGGTGGGTTGACCTTGGCTGGGACACCTGGTGCCCACCAAGCCACTTATCACTCCCCTCCTCAGCAGGACAGAGAGGGAAGAAAATAAGATGAAAAAATACTCAGGGATAAAGATAAAGGTAGTTTAATAAAGCAAAAGCAAAGGACTCACACAGGTGCAAAGGAAAACAGAAGATTTACTCTCTGCTTCCCATAGGCAGGCAATATCCAGCCACTTCCCAGGAAGCAGGGCTTCAGTATGCATAGTGGTTTCTCTGGAAGACAAATGTTGTAATAATGAATGCCTTCCCCACTCCTCCTTTCTCTTTAGCTTTTACTGTTGAGTATATCATCATGTAGTATGGAATATTCCTTTGATCAGTTCAGATCAGCTGTCCTGGCTATCTTGCCCAACCCCAGCCTACTGGTAAGGGAGGAATGTTGGAGAGACAACCTGGATGCTGGATGTGCAGGCACTGGTCAGCAGTAACCAAAACACTGGTATGTTATCAACACCTTTCCAGCTACCAGCACAAAGCACTGCACTATGAGAGCTGTTATGCAGAATATTAACTACATCTCAGCCAGACCAAATACAGCTGATATTACTGTGAAGAATTTTTTTTTTTTTTATGTCTAATTGGGTACTTTGTTGCCACAATTTTAGATTCTTGTCTTCTGTCCGTTCCTTGTGTCCTTTTAATCTCTTCCTGTTATTGTATTGTTCAGGTAGATGTGCAGTTCAGCTCTGTCCAGCCACTATAAAAGTCAATCAGGAGATCTTGATTCAGAGACAAGTATATTCTTCGTTTCTTGTGTCAGCTTCGAATGGGTGTAAGTCTTCACTAAATTTCTAGGGAGCTTAGTTTGAACCATTCTCTGATGATTTGAACCATTCTCTGTGGAAAAAAAAGGCCAATGGTGTTATGGGCTGAACTAAGAAGAACATTGGTAGCAGGTCAAGAGATGTGATCCTTCCTCTCTACTCGTCACTGATGAGACCACATTCTGTAGTGCTGGGTAAGATATGGGCTTTCTGGAATGAGTGCAGCAAAGTGCCACAAGGATGATTAAGGGACTGGAGCCTCTTTCATAAGCCAAAACACTGAGAGAGAAATGACTGTTTGGCTTGGAGAAGAGCCAGACTCTTCTCAGTAGTGCCCACTGACAGTACAAGAGGTAATGGGCACAAATTAAAACACATTATATTCCGTTTGAACACAATAAGATACTTTTCTTAATGTGTGGATGTTCAAACGCTATTTGCTGATTTTTTCTGGGCTAGAGTTAGTTTTCTTCATAGTAGCTAGTATGGGGCTATATTTTAGATTTGTGCTGGAAACAATATTGATAATACAGAGATGTTTTAGTACTGAGATGCGCTTACATGGAGTCAGGGCCTTTACTGCTTCTCACATCACACCACCTGTGATCAGGCAGAGGGGGCACAGAAAGCTGGGAGGGGAGACAGCTGGGACAACTGACCCCAACTGACCAAAGGGATATTAAATACCATATTATGGTTATGCTCTCTATATATTTTCAGCAGAAGAAGAAGGAGGAAGGGGAGGATGTTCAGAGTTACGGTGTTTGTCTTCCCAAGTAACTGTTATATGTGTTGGAGACCTGCTTTCCTGGAGATGGCCGAACACCTACCTGATGATGAGAAGTAGTGAATGAAGTCCTTGTTCTGCTTTCCGTGTATGCACTGCTTTTGCTTTACTTATTCAACTGTATTTATCTCAACTCATGATTTTTCTCACTTTTACTCTTCTGATTCTCTCCCCCACCCCACTGAGGGGGAGTGAGTGAGCAGCTGTGTGGTGCTTAGTTGCCAGCTGAGGTTAAACAACGTCACCCCTTTTTGGCACCCAGCATGGGTCTCAAAGGGTTCAAGATAATTACAGATTTGATCAGAATGTGCTAAAACAAATGTATAGATGTTACTGCTGTTTAGATATTGACAAGCTCCTGTGCTTGTCATGGGTATTGCTTGCCTTACTACATGTTAAAGTTTAGTGTTTGTTAGTGACTGCTTTTTGCTTTTGCTGCTTGCTGTACTGCTGTACTACTTATCATCTAACTCTGCTGTGCCTGGGAACATTTTGATAACAGCAACAGCAGTGCACCTGGGCTGGCAGATGGTAAGGGCATCACTGCTGTTTCTGTGCTGCTGTACCGGACAGGCTGGAACTTCAGTGTGAACTTGAGTCCAAAGGACTATGACCTGCGGATGAGTCCACGCAGGAGCAGGACACCCTGAAGCATCTGTGACTGTGAATAAGTCCACACAAGGGCAGGTATACCTCAAAGCGTCTGTGGTCAGGGTTATATCTGTGCTGCAGCAGGTATACCTCTGAAGGGACTGTGGTGCAGGGATAAGTTCACACTGAAGAAGGTACACCTCAAAACATCTGTGGCTATGTATAAGTCCATGCTGCAGCAGATACGCCTTGAAGCATCAGTGGCTGTGAATGAGGTCATGCTGGAGCACCTCAAAGCCTTTGAACATGGATAAGCCCAAGACAGAGCAGGTACACCCCTAGAGGGGCTGCAGCCATGCACAAGGTCATGTTAGAGCAGGTTTACTCCTGAAGGGACTGTGGCTGTGGGTAAAGACACACTGGAACAGGTAAACTTCTGAAGGCATTGAGGCCCATGGAGAAGGCCATGTTGGAACAGGTGAGCCTCCAAGTGACTGTGGCTGCAAACAGGTCTATGTTGCAGGAGGTATACCCCTTGAAAGGCTGTGGCTTATAGATAACGCTCCCTTGAAACAGGCACACACCTAAGGGGCTGCAGTCTGTCAACAAGTTCAAGTTGGAGAAGGGGCAAGGTGATGAACTCATTGCAACGTGAAACCTGGTGGTCTAGTCCAAATGGACCAGGGGTGGAGGTTTTAATGGTAATACCTTTAAATTTTTGTAACATGGGATTCGAGCTGCATGTTATGAGAATTACTACAGCAGGAGTCCCTTGTTGCTAGCCAGGCAAAGAAAAAAGGGAGGAGCCCACTGAAGTATTAAAACCTATAACCTGTCCCAATGGTACCAGGGGTGCAGATTGCAATGGATATACCTTTAAATTGTTGTAACCCATGATCTGAGTTTCATGTTATAGGAATTATGGTAGCAGGAACTGCCCAAATCAATGAAGGAAAAGGCCTACAAGAAGTGCAAGTACAAAAGTGACTCAACCTGAGCTGTTTTGTCAAGACCTTGCTCTGAAATTTTACACTGCACTCTGTCAGAAAGACATTGTGTCAATAACAGGACATTCCATGGCTTCTTTTCTGATAGAATTAGGTCTTTGCAACAGGCATGTAAGACATTTGGATTGAATGACACAACTGCTTTGAGTGCATATTTTGTTTTAGAGGTGTCACGTTAATTGAAAAATTGCATTTTTTTCACTAGCTTACTTAAAACTGGAACCTAGTGTTTTGGGAAAATTAAGGAACACTAGTCCCATACACATCAGTTTTTTAAAAAACTATTCCTCTTTTAAGAGGTATTATTGAAGTAATTTTTGACATTTTAACCTCTGATGAGAAAAACTTCCACAGTTTGTTCTGTAAGCACAGTGTGAGTCACTAAAGATACAACTAGCTTGATATGGCAATTTCTCTACATCTTAATTGTTTCAGTAATGTAATTTTTTTCGTACTCATATGTTATCCACACCTGTTCTGGAAGGAGAGGAGAATCACAGATAAAACAGTGACTGTAGATGTTATTATTAAATACTGTGTGGAAATAGTTAGAAACTATATATTTCTGATGAAGATTTCATAGTGTAATTTAAGTTAAGATGAGCTGCAATTACAAGGAGAATAAATACATTTTTAAAGTACCCTGCAAATCATGTACAGTAACAAAAAAAAAAAAATTAATAACGTCCCTGTAGCCTAGTACAGAGAAAAATCCAAAAAAAACCTATCCGTTTACTGAAATATTTGAATTGAATTTCAATGCTGAGAAAAACAAAGCTCTAGCTTTTCCTCTTTCCAATGATCCACTCACAAAACAAAGCTTATTTATATCACAGGTCTTTACAAGATGATCCTTCCTGAGCATTTCTTATATTTTCATTCAACAGTGAAGTAGTTCACATTATCAACTTTCAACATAGCATACTTTCTTCATAATCTTGAAAACTCATTTGAGAGTTGATGGGGCATTTTTATTTTATAGCTATTGTATTTATGAATTTCATTGAGAAATAATCACTTTACTGCAGGTAATACATGCTCTTTACAGCATTGAAAATCAAATTAGATTGGTATTTTTCTGAGCATTACTCTGATTCAGTGGATTAACTTATCCTGAAACCTTATACACAGCTTACAAAACCCAAAATGAAATTACTTTTTGTTTGTGAACATCATTTGTCTTTCTACTCCTAAATATCACAGTTGTCTTTCTAGTTACTTCTCTTAAAACAGTTAATTAGGTTGCCAACCAGGTAAGCTATTAAGTAGAATTTCATTCTATGTGAAAGACTGCAAGTGCTTAAAATTCCAATAATGGTCCTTACTTCAAAAGGGATTGAAGCAGATAAGAATCCATACTATATATATATATATATATTGCATATTATAAGTAGATTAGGTGTTTGCACTTATCTATTTTAAATCAAAAAATCTATGAATTTGTGAAAATTAATTAGTAGAAAAGAGCTGTGGTCATTTCAGATCATATGATATTACATGTCATATTACATCTCTTCTCGAACCTGTAAAACCTTGACAGATTAGATTTCTTGTTGGTCACTTATTTTCTTCCTTTTTGATGCATGATTCCACATGCAGGTTTCCATTTCTAAGTAAATGAATATACTTCAAATGTGTGAATGAACATGAGAGATAAAACATTTTTAATTTATTTTTTAGTTTTCATTCTATTAATTTTTTGAACATTCTTGTCATTTTTTGATTCCTTTAACCAGAAAACAATTAAACCCTCAAGAATATTGAAAAATAGGACCTTGAGGCAAGTGTATAACATGTATAGAAAGCTTTCACTGACAATTGTTCTGTTAGCAGTTACTGGGATGGCTATACTCACCAAACTCTCCTGAAAGCAAGGAACAAAATGTTTAGCGGATTGCAACCTCAGGCAGAGAGAATAATAAAAAACCAACAACAAACAAACAAACAAAAACAAACCAACCAACAACAACAATGAAATCAAAATGGTTTCTTGTGGGAGATTAAGTTTAACAATAGAAGACACAGGGTTTGTCAGGTTTGCTGTTATTGGGTTTGTTTATTTGTTTGTTTGGGGTGGTACATGTGTGTGTATGTTTAACAGCCTAAATCCAGAAAGGCTTTAGGTGACAACCAAGGAAGGTGAGAATCAAAGTTTTGAATACATAGAAGAAGCCATGACTCAAAATGTTTCTGTGCCCAGTGATCTGAATGTCTTCCATGTTTCACCATTCAACACTGAGGATGAAGTTTTGGTAGATAAAAACAGTTACTTGACTCAGATAACAGTTCAAATATTCTGACTAAAACTCAGATTAGAAAGGCTGAAAACTAAAAATGCTAGTCACAGGGACGAGGTAAGCTCTTGGTCATTTTTGGAACTCCTTGTAAATTTGGGTTGCAAAGGTCATACCTTCTTCTTTCAGAATCCGGAGTCTGAAACTCACTGTTGAAAGTAAATGATATTAATCACCATTTATATTATACACTACTTCTCAAAGCATTTGCACATCAAACAAGAAGTAATCATCAAACCTTTATAGACTAAAAACATATCTTTCTTCAATAGCCAGAGGAGCAGAAACAGATTTAATATAAAAGACTAACCAATTTTTTTCTGGCAAATGAAATTGAGATTTCTGTCTCAAGGAGTAACAAACACTTTATAAATGGTGGATGGAATATAGAAATCTCACTTTCAGAATCAGTGAATCAAGACATGCTCAACACTAGCACGAGGTGCAATTTATTATCTCTCCACCCATGCAACAGGTGTTTATATTTCAGTGTAAAAGGAAGTTGTCCTCTGTAACCATTAACTCAGAGTTGATGGATAAATGCCCTTGGTTTATATTCACGTGACATTTGATTCTGAATTCTTTTGTAATTGTGTCTCAAAGACAACTAAAGAGTTCAGAAGATACTGGATGTCTACACAGATTTTAAATATCTTTCTCTGAGGAAATGGCCAGCACGGTCATCTAAACCACAGGAAACAACTAACTGTGTCTGCATGCTTGTATGAAAATGGATTTTTACTATATGGGACTCTGGAAATTCACCCCAAAGTACTTCAAAATAGGTTTTTGGTCCAAAGAACTTCTTAAAAGCAAATCTCCTCTTCAGTTACTAGGAGCAGTCTGGAACAGCATGTCTTAGAAGATATGCTGATGTGTAAAAGGACACACATTAGCAGTGAGATACGGAGTGAAAAGAAGACCTTAGCTTAATTCTGAACAGAGAATTTTGACTGAAGATTTTTGACCAACATAGTGAATGCAAATGGAATGAGCCATGCCTCCATTTGGGACATTGTGCAGTGCATCTTACTTGCTGCTAATGAGATTTCCACCTAATAAGGGAGAGGCAGTGCATCTAAACCAGCAATATTTGATTGTAAGGAGCAGGCTACAGACCTGTAGACCTTATTTCTCATGTCAGGTAGCAAAACTAAATTGGAGAATGTTTAATACTGCTGTGATACTAAGAGTTGGTGTCCTCTGCAATATTTAGTACAAAGAACTGTACTTTAGATATGCCACTGTAACTCATTCAAGTAAGGATGACTGGACTGCAAACTGCACACTAGGTATGTAGGATTGCCTTTGCAGAGAGAACCAAGATGCAGTTGAGTAAATTTATAGCAGGAGTTGATGCTCCTTCACTGGCATTTTGGCCCAAGTAGCCATAGACTACACTCCAAGAAAGAGAGGTTTTTCTGAACAAGTCAGCATGGAAAAGCATTAACATTGCAGTATCATAATTGTTGGTTAGAGTTTTGGGAAGAATTAAGTATGGATCTTCAAGGAGACTTCAGTGAGGTTCTCCTGTGGCATTCCCTTTTCTGTGCTCTACACTATCAGCCCTGAAATCTATGGCTTATCTCAGGTCCCTACATGTGGAAATAAACCTTGATGTTTCTTGCCAGTTTCACATGAAGCCTTACCCTACACTATAGGTCAAGAGGCTCCATTTCAGCTCTGCCCAGGGCCATCAGTCCCTTCCTGAGCTATTTGGAGAAGAGTAAATCTCTGACTCAGCCATAGCCATGTTTCTGCCTGGCCATGGAGCTCCATTATCCAGACCCCAACCCATGGAATGACTGCCAGCTTTGGCCTCCTCATTGTGGACCTGTTTAGTGATCACTAGTCCTGATTCTAACACTGACCTACAAGCTGACTTCCCAACCTCATCCTCAGACCTGCCTCATCACTGTGATATTGATCCAGACTGTTGGCTGAATTGTCTAACATTTCCAGGTCTCTTCTACTTACCTGGCTTGGTACTGTAGGCCAGGTTCTGGCCAAAAATGTCCCGTGATATCCTCCTTCACCTAGAGAGCAGAGCCCTGAGAGATAAGCTCAGGAGGTTTTGCATATTGTTATATAGCAATTTGCTGGAGACTTTTCGGAAGTCAAGTTCTATATGCCTTGTAAGTGTTTCATAGTGATTTTGATTTTTTTTAATGTATAACATAAGGATAGATAGAACTTCAGTAAAGTAAATAGAACTTCAGAGAGAACTGTGAATGATTATTGCAGTCAGCCTGGTTTTATTCAGCATCCCCTGTTTTCCTGCACTTTAAAATAATTTTTCATAAAACTGATTTTTTTTTTTTTTTAGCTGAACTGCCCAGTTCTAGATTGCTGCCTTGCTTTACAAAGCAAACAAACAAATAAACATAAAATCAAGCACAAGAAGGTGTGGAAGAGGGAGAAAAAAATGCACAACTTTTGTATAGTAAAAATGTTCAAAACATCTGTTATTGTGAAATCTTCTGTTTCCACCTTCACTTATTTTCTCCAAAAGAAACTTAGATTTGTATAGTATTGAATTTTTGGATTACTCTGAAAAAGAAGACATTTAAAAGCATAATTTTCTTAATCTTGTTCCTCATTAACTTGTGGTATTTATCACTTTCTCCTTAAATACTAAATATTATGTAATAAATTATAAGGAATTATAACTAGGAAGAAAAAATGTGACTTTCCAGAACATAAATAAACTTCCTATGTGATGCCCCAAAAAATACTGTAGATCTGTTGGTAAAATTTGGCCAAGAGCAGAAATATAATTTATTTCATCTACACTGAAATATTTACTGCTTATGTTAGATACTGGTATCACTTCAGTTCTGGGTAGTGGAGATGACATTTAGCCCTGATCGAGAAGCAGTCAAATAAAGGGACAGTAGAAGTGTCTTTTGTAACCTTCCAGGTAATAAAAGTTCAATAACCTTCTAGTGGGCTAATCACCTTCTATTATACTAAGATGCAGTCTCTGTATAGAAAAAAAAATCAAGGCTCTGCCCGGTGTCAGCCCTATCAAAAAAAGTTAAAATAATTACAATTTTAATTTATCAAAATGTCACCAAAAACTGGGAGAAGTTCTATAGTTCATTTATGTTCCTATTGAAAAAAGGTCGTAGGTAGGCGCTGGGTAGAGACTCGAACTCTTGTGGGTTACTCTGAGCAGTATTTATTGTAGAAGATTCACAGGAACAGCAGCGTTGGGTCACCTCCTCAGAGAGTGACAATCATACAGCAGTATAACTAGTCATTATATAGGATTCTAACAGGTATTATGCAACTAAGCAAAATTTATCACTGTCTATCACTGTCGATATCTATCACTGTCGATATCCTCAGGTTGCTTCCGTTCCAGTGGTCTGCGGGTTCCACTACTTCTTTCTTGGCAAGTACCGAATGAAAGGTCATCGGGTCACAGGGCTAGCTTCTTTTGAAGTTCCACCTGTCTCATTTGTTATCCATAGTTCACCAGTCTAGCATAGAAATCAGCAACCCTAAGAATAGCATTTATCAATGTCTTAACTAAGGGTACAAAGCAAGCATAAGGTAACCACGCTCATGGTTCTGGGTAAGGACTATACAGGGGACAAGCTGAGACTTTCAGCCTTAGCAGCACAGCTTATAACACTGATATAGGCCTAAAATCCTAATTTCCTATTTTCCTACAACACCTATTATTTTACTGAGAAGACTTTTTTATCCATTAATTAATGAGTCAGTGTTTACTCCATTGCAATGAATATAGCTATTTAATTCTGTAAAATTACACTGGAGATGGTACACACAATATGCAGCCGCTTTAATAAAAATCTCCCCAGACTGAAAATTGTGAACTTTATAGTGTTGTTAATTAAGGGGAAAAAAAATAGCCACTTGTGAGGCATTATTCATTACGATATACAAATATGTAAATATAGTGACACATAGGTCATGTTTCTTAAAGTGAGTTTCAAATTTGTTTGCATGGATGTCATAAAATTATTTAACAGTTTATGACAAAAACTACTTCATCTGAGCCGAAGAATTGAGATTGTGTAATAGTTTTGTAGTCATTTAACCAGTCATGGTCACTGCTCACGATACATTCATGTGGCATACATTGCCTGCCAGCTGAAAATAACAGAATGAGTATCACCTTTTGATATGGCACCTGCACCAACATGAGTTCAATTCCTGGCTAAGATACTCTGGCAGGAGAATGTGAAAGTCATTTGTAAAAAATTAATCACTGGACACTGCTCATTTATCAGAGATAAGCACTCTCAGGCTCAGTTAACCATGTAAAGGAGTATATAAGATCACATATAAGATTGCAAAACTTTAGACTGAGCAAGACTGTTACTGTGTCCTACAAATTAATGGACCTCTGTTATGCATGTTTTTTATATCACAACAGAAAAATTCCACCCCATCTGACATTGAACAAAAGGGAAAAACAAAACCAAAACCACCAACAACAAACCAAACACAAACCAAAACCAGTCAAACAAAACAAAACAAGAGAGAGAATCCTCAGACAGGTGATAAACATATAAAACTCTAAAATTGTGTCTTTATCTAGATTTAGTTTTGGATTTAGTGAATTTACTTGTTCTTTATCAGCTTGTAGGCTTTCTTTCTGTTCCTAAAGATGTGCATCTTTGTTAACTATCACAGGAATCTGCATGGTTTAGAACCCTAACTAACAGAAAGTTGTATATAGATATAGAAAGTCCTTCCTGGATCTGAGCGTTCCATGAGTGAAAAGAAATGCCAGCAAAGAATAGACCACTGAATATTACATTTGTATAAGAAGGTAGAGTTTTACACTCCAACTCTAGATGGACACTGTTAATGCAGATGTATGGCGAATTCAGTATTCCTTATGGATGAACTTGGTGGCCTGTTGTGATGGAGGCACCACCAAATGACTCCAAGCACATAATAAATTAAACCAACTTGGAACTGAAACCAAAACAACAGACCAAAACTAAATGATGGGAACCAATGTGACATGGGAACTGGGAAGGATATTCCAAAATCAGTCAGTACTCTGACAACATTTAACAAACTACAGGTTAGATATACTGGTTGAGGATATAATTACTATGCAACAACACAAGATTGATGACTAAAAGTGTGCACTCACTCAAAATAAGCCTTTTTAACGCAAGGACAACTAGAAGAAATAATCCCTTGCTCACTCAAGGGTACATTCAAGGAGAAGGTGAGGGATTTCAGTCCCAGGAAGTCTGTTTAAACTGTGGCCCTGTTTAAGGGTAGGGCTCCAATCACAGTCTCACTGCTCTGAGAAACTCAGTCAAAGGAGGTCTTCAACAGAGGCCCTATTTTATAGCCTGGTCAGATCTGGACAGTGGTCATTTATGGACATGGTCCAAAAGCTTCTCTGGGCCTGGAGCATCTCATTGGCTGAGGACCCTGTCTGTTGAACAGGTTCCTGCTTCCACAGCTGAGAGGGTGTATGTGACTGGAGTCATCGAGCCCCAGGAAGGATGGATGTTATGGTTTCAAATCAGTATCAAGGTGTGTACATGACAACAGACAAAGCACAAAAGAGCCAGCAACTGCTTTATTGAAAACTCTGGACCATATTGGGGTGGGTGTCACTGCCATGCCTGTCTTGAAGGATTCTTTCTCCTTCAAATAACATTCTTTGTCAAGTTCTCAGGCAACCTGTAGAGAATCAGGTGCTAGCTCTGACCTTTTCAATCTGTTTTGGCAATCCAGTCACATGGGAGTTTTGCACTTTCTTTTTTCTTGCATTTTTAGTCACTCAGAAAGAAAAATCTGAATTTCTTCAGTAGACATAGTTCACAAATTGGGAAATGGATCTTGGAATTAATTTGATAAAATCTGCCTAAGCCTGAAGTCAATAGTTAATTTTCCACTCAGAGCAGGACTTTTCTCTAGGGAAGAATAGTATCTCATTTAAGCTTAAATGATCAAGAAGACAGGAACTTATTCTAAGAAGCTCTTTTACTGCCTAGCTACCTTCTTTGTCAGGAATCATATCTTAACCTGAATTTACTCCTTTTGCAGTCTGTTCCTGACCATAAAAATGTCTTCTTTATCTCTCATGTGTTTTAAATAAAATACACAATTGAGATAAAATTCCCTACTTCCCACCACTGGTCACCCTTCCTCTGGCAAAACTTAAAAGCTCAATTTTTTCTTATGAAGTAAAAGATGCTCAGGACATGTAGACAAATACATGTATACTCAATTCATATGTGCTTCTGGAAGTTCTGAATGATGACTTATTGGATAAGATACTGAGATGTCTTCAAATACTGGAGTCTAATAATGTCAGATGCACTAAGGTGCTCAAGTGTCTTTTTCTTAAACTTTTGAGTGCTCATCACCTTGTAGTGATGGAAAAAGACAACACGAAGTAAAAAATAAACATTATGTTGTCATTGTCTAAGAGTTCTTTTCATATTTTATTTCTACAACAGAAATAAAAATTTGAGATTAATTACAATAATTCATTTTACTTTATTTGTAAATATATTGTTTTCCTGTCCTTCTGTGTTTGCTTTTTGTTGTTGTTTTGTGTTGTTTGTTTGGTTTTTTGTTTGTTTTGTTGTTTTTTTTTTTCCCTCTTTGTACTGCTGGTCTTTCTACTTCTATCATAATACATGTGGGGAAATCTTAGTTCTGATGAAGCAGAAATTTAAGACATCATGAGAAAATAGCAGTTGGTACACACTGGCACAACATGTTACATGAATTAGGAGCTGACTAACAGACAAACCTCATTGAATTCCTGGAAGGATATACCACTATAAGCAGTAGACTTGATGTTACTCAATATTTCTAACACAGGCCTTGAGACTGACTTTCAGTTGATAAAATTTGAGAATTATACAAAATTGTCAGAACGGTAAATAAACCTGTGTTTGGCTGGCACTTTCTACCAGAGGTGGTCAAAAAGATTATTTTATTTTGAAACCAATCAAATGGAAACAAGTAAGGGTTTGGGGATTTTTTGTTTGATTGGTTGGTTTTTGGTTTGTTGGTTTGTTTGGTTTTGACAGTTTGTTTTGGTTTTATGGAATAATGTCTGTCATGAAATATGGCCTATTTAGTCAAGATTATGTCTTTTTTGAAATATCAGAATCTTTTACAGAACAGAAATAATAAGTTTCAACTATTTTCGTTTTCATTTTGGTCAACTAAAAAAACAGACTTGGGAAAATAAGGTATCTGGGTTTTATATGTGGACTGCAGGACTAAGTTCTGGAAAGCAGTCATTGAGAAAATAATATAGAGTTCACCATGGGTAAAAATTCAATATCCATTGACCGTATAGCAAATCACAAATATTGTATTTGAATCTATAAAGAGCAACAAGTAAGATTGAGCCCATTTGCATGCTTTCTAATATTATGTAATTATTTTGTTGTGTACAGAGTGTTGTCCAATAAAAATGGTATTTTCATAACTCATGAAAGTCTCCAGGTTTTGTAATGATCTAAAAATGCAGGGCCCATGGATTGTCTGGACCTGGCTTGATCTGAGCTGGTTTTAGCTTGTTTTAGTCATTATAGAAACTGTCAAATGGTCAGGTGACTGTTGCCTAACTTGTTTTAGCTTAACTCTGTAAATACTATTTATGAAAAGGTCTAAGAAATATGTGTAGTCTTTAAGTAATTAACATTGACCTTGTGTATTAACTGTGGTTGACGTTACCCTATTAAGTGACTAGCTAATAGCTAAGGTATAGGGATACTTAAAACTTTAATTAGGAATGAGTGAAGGAAGAATGTGTAAGCAAACTATGTCAGAAAACACATAACAATAACCTGAATCCAGTCTAAGACAAATGAGGAAGAAACTCCACACATCAAGACAGTACTCCTCCCAACAGAGAACTTGGCACACTGACTGGGCATTGGAAACTCCCAGTCCTCATTCTTCTTCAGGAAAATCAGCTCCGTCAGTCGTAGAACTCAGGGCGCATTGGAAAGATGAGTGTAACAGCAGTGAAAAAGCATAGATACAAGAAAATTTCTGTAGAACATTTTTTGATGTATTTTTAATAAAGTTTTTCTATAAAAATTAGATCATCTGTGCTATGATGTTAGTATCATTGCACCTGGACTAAAAAAACTTTTTTTGTATATTGATTAGGTTGTTAAAAAATAGATAACTTGACTAATAATAAATTCTTGTATCCACTCATGAGTTCTTATTTGTCCACAAAAAGAGAGTTCACAGAAAAAAAAATGGATTTCCAAATTATTAAGAATATTCTAATCTGAAGTTGTATTTCTTAAAGACACATCAGCTTGCCTTAGAATACAGTAAGTATGACCTACCATCAGTAAAATCAGCCTACATTTCAAATATAGAATTCTCACAAAAGGTGAGTTCATTTTATTTACAACAGTAAAATTATTTCTATATGTGAGCCAATGATCATTTCAAATAACAAATCCATTGGAGAAATTTCTTGTTCCAGAAAAAATGGAAAGGAGGTGACATTTATCAAGTGACATATGATCAATTATTTATTCAGCTTTTATTTAAATATGGCAACTTTCACATTGGAAGAGAATTTTACAGTTGAAAAATATGTTAAGGCAGAAAGTAAAAGTTCTTAGGTAGTTATTTGATAATTATGCATGAAGTCTTCCTTTTTCTCTTCATATTCATCTACTTTGTTAGTGAATCTTGAAGAGATGTCGATATCAACATCAGGTGTATTATAATACTACATATAATCTGTCTCATACATTTTTCACTTTGAGTTGAACCTATATTTATATTTGGAAGATGTTCCAGTTGTATTAGTTGTCAGGAGTATTAACTTATCATTAGCTGAACAAAAGTGTAAAAAAAAAAAAAAACCAACCTAGAAAGAAATTAAACCAGCACTATAAAGTTTAAGCTATAGCATGTGCTTTACTCTGTAATAAAAAAATCTGAAGTGCACAGGTGCTGGACTTCTAATTTATTTTCACCTTCTATTCAGTTAATAATCCTTAAATGCTATCCATTACATAGCTGTGTCCTCAGGCCGCTACACCACTTCAGTGAGCGTTGCAAGACTTTTGTTTGTGTTTATATATAAGTATAAAATCCTAAAAGAATCATAGAGTCCTAGAATGTCCTGAGTTGGAAGGGACGCACAAGAATCATTGAGTCCAACTCCTGTCCCTGCATATGACAACCCCACAGTTCACACCGTGTGTCCTGAGGGCATTGTCCAATATCTTATTGAATACTGTCAGGCTTGGGGCCATGACTACTTCCCTGGGGCACCTGTTCCAGTGCTCCACCAACCTCTGGGTGAAGAACTTTTTCCTAAAATCTGATCTCAATGTCCCCTGGCACACCTTCCTGCCATTCTCTCAGGTCCTACCATCAGTCAAAAGAGAGATCAATTCCTGGCCCTCCTCCTCTCCTAATGAGGAAACTGTAGATCACGATGAGGACTCCTCTCAGTCTCCAGGTGACTCCAAATGACTTTAGCAGCTCCTCATATAGCTTCCCCTCCAAATCTTTCACTAACTTTGTGGCCTTTCTCTCAACATTCCTCAGTAGCTTTACATCCTTTTTATCCTGTGACACCCAGAACTCCTCACAGTCCTCCAGGTGAGGCTGCACCAGTGCAGAGCAGAGTGGGACAATCATCTCCTTCACCTGGCCAACAATGCTGTGCTTGATGCACCCCAGGACACAATTGGCCTTCCTGGCTGCCAGGGCACACTGTTGGCTCATGTTTAACTTGCTGTTGACCAGAACCCCCAGATGCCTCCCTGCAGAGCTGCTTTCCAGCATCTTGTTCCCTAGTCTGTATGTATAGCCAGAATTGCTGTGTACCAGGTGTAGAATCTGGCACTTGCTCGTGTTAAACTTCATATGGTTGGTGGTTGCCCAGTTCTCTAATTTGTTTAGATCCTTCTGCAGGGTCTCTCTGCCCTTGAGAGTGTCAACAGCTCCTCCCAATTTTGTGTCATTGGCAAATTTAGTAATCCATCAAGTCCTGCATCCATCTAATTTATGAATATGTTAAAGAGTACTGGCCCTAAGATGGGTCCCTGCAGAATCCCACTAATGACTTCACCAGCCCGTTGTAATCTCATTAACTGCAACCTTTTGAGCCCTGTCAGCCAACTGCTCACCCACTTGCATTGTGTGTTTACCCAGCTGTATGCTGGACATTTTGTCCAGGAGGATACTATGAGAGACAGTATCAAAGGCTTTACTGAAATCCAAAAAGGTCACATCAACAGGCTTCCCTTGGTCAGCTAGGTGGGTAACCTTGTCATAGAAATAAATAAGTTTGTTAAACAGGACCTTTCCCTCATGAACCCATACTGGCTGGGACCAATGACTGCATTGTCATTCAGATGTTTTTCAATAACTCTCAAAATAATCTTCTCCATAATTTTAACAGGCACAGAAGTGAGACTGACAGGCCTGTAGTTGCCAGGGTCATCCCTATTGCCCTTCTTGAAGACTGAGATGTTTGCCAGCTTCCAGTCAACTGGGACCTCTCCAGATTCCCAGGAGCATTGAAAAATCATGGAGAGAGGTCTCACTATGACACCAGACAGCTCTTTAAATACCTTGGATGAATCCCATCAGGCCCCATACACTTTTAAGAATCTAGTTAGAGCAGAAAATCCTGAACAAGTTCTGGGTTGGTTGGAAGTTTATCATTCTCAGAGCCATAGTTCCGTAGCCCAGGGCTCTGGGTGTCTGAGAGCCCATTTTCACTGTTGAAGACATGGTGCATCCTACTTCATCCCCAGGTCATTGAGAGGAAAGTGCTCCTGGAATTATGGAACCCTCTACCTGTGGATATAATAATATGTGGTAATTTGAACTTGTGGGTCCATATTTGTCAAGTATTGATTATTTTTGCAGGTGCAAAATCAGAGCATGATGACTCTGAAGAAGTCGTACAGAAATGTTTTCAGTTCAAATATTTCCACTAAATCAAAAAGCAAGTTTTAGTGAATTTCATAGCCCCACTGTGGGGATATGACGGGTTATGGTAGACTGAAGGAGTATACAGATCTGGATAATGGCTTCTGATTCTGAGTTTCAAGGAGAGATTAATAATATGCAAATAAAGTTGATGGAAATTCAGTTTTACACACCTGTGATGCTTCTGTTTTCTTAGTTCTCTGCAATGTAATTGACAGAGCATCAAACATCTCTGGGGAAAAAGATAAAGCCTAGAGAAATTGTCCACTGCTCATCAACCTATGTTTAAATGAAAACATAATCCTGTCAAAACATTTTGATGGAAAAAATAATACTATGTATAGTGAGTATGATCCATCACATTGGTGTGATCCTAACACAAACTATTACCTTATTGGTCCATTGAATAGTGATTGACTGGTCTGAATCTCAAGCTGACACAGTTTTAAATGCCATGACATTGCATGTATTAGGTGGCCAAGAGGTCAACTTTGTCATGCCACCATTATAAACACAGATATATCTGCCTACTTGCCTTAATCTTTCTTAAGACTCTTGCTGTATCTCTCACTATTCCCTTCCTGCATGAATACTAATTTTGAGATATTAGCATGAACTTACACAGGGCAATTTAGTGAATTACAACGTGCACATGATGCAGATCAGATTAGGCTCGTATGGTACAAGTCTAGTAATGGCTTGTTGGCTGACAAGAATCAAGGGCTTCTGAGTTGCCAACAACAGTGGCTAATCCTTGCTGCCACTGTGCATAACACTGTTGTCCCGGAGATATCCTATGGATTTACAGTGGGAAGCAAATAAGACACTTCAGGCTGTGGTGAGAAAGAAGTCTAAACACAGCCAATATGTCAAGATTTTTTTTAGAAGATTAAAAGAACCTTCATAGCAGATACAGTCCAGTTGCTGAATTAATCAAGGCTATAATCCAGTGATCTTTTGGCCAAGACATGTTGTACATAGGATTTGTTTGAACTTCTTTTTATATAGTAATTATATTTTATATATAAAAAGATATTTAAATATCCATTTATAAATGAATATGTATATTCAAAAACATAAATTGAATACATTAATAAATACAAGTCTTGTACCTATGTCATTATGATAAAAGGAAAATCTTATCTTTCAGATGCACTAACCTCAAACCAGAACAAAGTAACTACAGAATTAAAAAACAAAACAAAACAAAAAACAAAACAACAACCAAACAACCAACCAAACAAACAAAAAAAAACAAACAAAACCAACCTGAAATAAATATTATATCTCAAATATTTTGAGATGTATCCTATATCGTAAGACAGATGTATGTCAAATTGTCATGGTGTTCCTAAAGGTGGTTTGCTCCATGTTTTAATCTATCATCAAGATTCTGGATACTTAAAATACATTAAAATAGGAATAACGTAAGCACAGGAATATAAGTACAGCTAATGAGCTAAATTATAAATACAGCTATTTTGCTTTTTGATACAACTGTGTTTTTCAAGCTTACTGCCACAGGCAAATAACTTAAAAAAAAAAAAAATCTTCCCCTCAAACTTGAAACATAAAAACAGTAAAACGTCACAAAATGAAGCTGACTACTTCTTTAAACCAGAGCCCCTTGAATTCTGAAGGGTATGGTAGTGTAGGCACATCCTCACCAGCTCTAATGTGGCTCTTTCCAGAGTTACTGGAGCACCTGCAAAATACCTGCAAATAAGAATACCTGCAAAAACAAAAGAATACTCCAGCTTCAGAGCTGGTAGCATATCTCAGGAAGAAAAAACACACAGCTAAGCTCAGCTAAAGATTCTTTCTCAGTTTTCTTACTGTTTTTCTTCATTGCTAGTGCACTAGAAACAAACTACTGCCAAGATAATACGAAAGAGCAAAGGCACCAGGAGTTTTTGCATCTAGTTTGCACAAATGTTTAAGTGCATAAGATTAGAGAAACTTGTTACAGTTCAAAATAAGAAGTGGAAAGAAAAAGTTTGATGCTGGTCATACAGGAAGAATAGAATTTTTGCTACCTCCCTGTGTCAGTGTCATCAGATATTTAAAGAGTTCCTCACCATTTAGGTCCTGGGGAGCAATTCATTATAGCTTGTAATTGCACTTCTTGATATTCTTAGAGAAAGAACTAGACACTTTTAAAATGGTTTCAGCTTTGGATTTTATACATCCACATAATGAGCCAGATTAATCTTTATAGCTGTTTAGGATTTTTTTTTTCATTGAATAAAACCAATTGTAGCGTATTATGTATACACATATACCTAAGTGTATGTGATATACCTACGTGTATGTGTGTGTTTAAATACACACCTATGCATATCTATATAGGTACATCACTGGTTAATATGAAAAGTAAAACTAAGGTGCCAAATTGTGAATTAAAAATTCTAGCTAGGCTGTAAAAACTAGTTGCCTAGACTGAACAGAATGTCTGAAAACTTCAGAATTGATTAAATTAATTATGGGAAGCTTCTTCAAAAGAGACCTGCTCTTGATCCTGGAAAAAGTATCCTGCAGTTCCTGCAGTACAATTTCCCCACTCCCAAATGTTTGTCTTCTACTACTATTCAAAAAGGAGAAAAAAACCCCTACTGCTATTTTTCCACTTGACCAGTCCATATGTTCCCTGACTCTTTCTCAGCTGACTCTGAAGAAAGAGCGGACCTACACTGTACTACTACAAACAACAGAAAATACAGTGATCAAACTGAAAAGCTATATTCAGAGCAGATTTTAAATTTTTGGTAGTAAAATAGTTAAGAAAGCTATACAAAGACTGTAGAGGAGGATTAAAAAAAATACTCATAAACTTTCAGTGAGTATTGTTCCTCCTGAACACATATGGAACTGGGTTACTAGATCGGGGCGGGGGGGAGGGGGAAAGTGCATTAGAGAAAATATGCATCATAATGCATGTATTAACATAGGAGCTTGAAGGTTATTAAACAGATAAGCAGCCACTTAGGTACTCTGTATACTTTTTTTTTAAAGATTGAATCTGTAATGTTAGTACTCCTACAATACACTGTTTTTCCCTTTGATTTCAATATATCTGGTAATGAAATAGTACATTCACACACACTTTCTCTCAAATATCTGTTAAACTGCTGTAATAGAAATTAGTAGAAAAGCAGCCGATGATAGAAGACTTTAGGTTTTTTAGTGTTTTTACTTCCTCGAGGTTTAACTGATAAACCAAAACCATGTCTGTGATGTTTTGGAGGAAGAAATATATATTTATGGAAAAAATTTATTGACATGATATTGTTGTTCTAGCAGTTCAGAAGTTGATTTTTGTGTGGAAAATACTGTACAAGCTGTCAAAATTAAAATTACTTTAAAAAATAGATTTAAAGGTAGAAAAGTATGTTCAAAGGTGATAAACCAAACAATAGATCTTTGTGTGAGGACATGGACAAGGATTGTGACTTTGTTCCTGACACTGTTGTTATAGAAATACTTTTGGAGGCCATGTCAACATATTCGCAAGAGTAAGGTGAAAGTTGTTAGACAGGATTTCATAAACACATCTGTCAAGATCAGGGAAGATTTTCCTGGATATTCTCAGGAATAGTTATCATGCTGATCATGTTGGAAAGAGATTGCATTACAGAGATGCAATATGTCTCATGCTAAAGATGGACTTAGTTCATTTTGATGATGTTTACTATTCTTTTATTTAGTACATTATATCTATGTTTTGTATTGCTTTCCTGAGCAAGTGCAGCAGATAATTTAAAAAAGATTGCACCAAAAGTACCTAAATTATTAAGCTTTTGTTTAAGACAGTAAAAAATAAAGGACTTCTTGATCTCAAAATGTGAAGAGTGGATGGAAAACACCAGGGTAAAGCTAAGGAGGTGATTCAGAGGTTTCCTGCTTAGTGTTCAGGAGCAGAAATTTCCTTAAAGAGAAATTCCCCTCTGAAAAGTTATTTTGTAAAATGATACTTCCACTGTTCTGACTCCTTGTGAGTAGGTTCAGAGTTCTATCTGATCATTTTAGTAACCTGAGAAAAGGTTTTGAAAGTGCAAAAAACGATCAGGCATATAGCCTTAAATGATATTTGGAAAATCTATATGAAAATCACTTCTCAAAATACATTCTCACCTTCATCTTAAGTACCTTGGTGGTGGGAATGTTCTGCTCTGGCTTATATCTCAGCTTCAGAATCTACAATTAACTTCACATCACAGGCAAAAGTCATGTTTACTCTTTTGCTGCCATTTGACTAATTTTTATCAACATTTGTTTTCCTCCTACTCAACCATTCTGAAGTTTTTTCAGCTATTTTGTCAAGTAAAGATAATTTCCACCAAGCAGTGGTTTGTTGCTGTTTTTTTGTTTGTTTGTTTTTTTGTTTTTTTTTAAATATCAACATGTTATGCTATGAGAAATGGCAAGAGAGCTGTAGGTGGAGGCTGCATTTGGCTTGTAGAATCTCTATGCCTGATCTTAGTACAATTAATGCAGAAATGGAGAGGGGAGTAAATTGAGGAGTAAAGAATATCTAACAAAAAATATTGCTTTAGCAGATGCCCCTGCAGTTATTCAGCTGCATTTGATTGACCTGGCTTTTTCTTAGTTCTTTCTACAGGTATTCTTGATTATTTTATTTGTGCCTTCAACTGGAAATATGTTTATGCGTAGTGAATGCACCTATAACCTGCAGATAGCTCAAAGATTGCCTTGATTGTCTATAACTGAGCACTTCTGTTTGCATGAGATATCAAATATGTCAAACAATTATGTAAGTGCTTTAGAGATTTCTGGAGAGAACTGATTAACTTACTACTTATCCTTCTGTTGAATAAATCATACAGCCGAGTCAGGAATTCTGTATTGGGTGGGGAGGAAATTTTGTAAGAGCTGTAATTACTAGTAACTGATTACATTGCCAGAGCAGAGGGTAAGTAAATTAGTCCCTGGATCTCCTAAGACATCTTTGAGTAATCTTGTGGTACAGAAAATATATTCCTTGGCTATTGACTTTGTCCTAACAGTTCACAAGGGCATCACTCCAGGATAACTACTGGTGTAAACACTGATAACTAAGAACAAATGGCTCATATGAACAAGTCTTTCTGGTGGTCTGACTATGTTTAAGGTCGTACTTTCCTGTAAAAACCATCAAGATTCCATGGAACCAAGTAGTACAAGAGTTATTAAATGTTTATTTTACTTAAGTCATCTTTCTTTTCATAGAATCATAAATCTGAAAAATAATTTAGGTTAGAAAGGACCTCTGGAGGATGTGTAATTCTCAACTCTTCATAGTTCTTTCAGCCAAAATACTTTGGAAATCAGATTGCTTTAATTTTCCCTCTACACACACACAAAAACTCACAAAAGTGCTTCCTAAATGGTTTGCTAATCCCATTACATACACTGAAAATTTATGTCTTTGAAATTCAGTAGTTTAAGTTACTTTAAGTAAAATTTCCTACATAACATATTTTCACATATTTCTCTCTTCTGTATGAGAAACACAACACTATGTTCGTATACAATTTTTACTCATAATTATTTTTGAGTTTTTAAAGAGTTTTTGGTGGCCAGGGTTACAAATATGCTTTTTTGTCATTTACAAAATGGGCTTTCCAAGTACATAGATTTTGAGTTATTAAATAAGTTTTTACTAATGTGGTAATAAAACCTTTGTTGTTACTTTGCGAAAATACATTCAGAAAAGAATTCACAAGAACTAATTTATATACTATGGTACAGTGAAAATACAAGGACATTGTTGGTGGACAGCTTGTGATTTTTTTTTTTTACTTTTTGGTGGGATGGGGTCATCCAATTATGCTGACAGATTCTGATGATTGTACAAAAGCTGTAAGTATAAATGTCAGATTTACTATTTTGTCTAGTTCAGCACCCAAGTTCTGGTATTTTTGATATTTGTGGAAGTTGCGCAATGCACTTCAGGAGACTAAACATTTAATTTTGTGTGATTTGAGTTGAACTCATAAAGAAGGCATAGATTCAGCATTACAGTGTTTTTTTTCTCTGTGTGTTATCTCTTTTAAGAATCTCCACCTTCCATTTAAGCATTATATTTCTGTACTGCTTAAGAATTTTAATTATGGATCTGATCCCTGACATTATGAGTCATATAAACCAGTAATAAAAAAATAGATCCTAAATTCTAGTTCAGACAAATATTTTTTTAAAAAAACTAATTAAGTATTTAACTATCTATAGTTAATTACTGAAATTCCCCTTATTGTTTGTTTGTTTTTGTTTGGTTGGTGGTATTTTTTTTTACTCCCTTTGTCATTCTCAAGGTACTTTTAAAACTATTTTGTATGTTTAGACAAGATATGTTTAAATTTTCCAGATAGCTTTGAATTTCAAAATAAGCAACCAATACTAAATAAAATATTTTTCAACAACATCTTTTACCCTTCTTCAACTACTGTTTTCCTGTTCAGAGGAGACAGACTGAAATATTTTTTTTGCTTGGTATAAAGGGACTGCAAGTAAAGGCCTTGCTTCAGCTCATAAGTGAAACTTTCAAGTGAATTCCTGTTTTTCTTTTCCATCCTGAACATGCTGTAATTGGCAATACTATTTAAAAAATTAAAACAAACAAACAAAAAGATTAAGCTTTCCATTCATCCAGGTCTACTATTAATGTAGTTATCACACATCTCCGGCTAAATATTTATATAAAACCAGTCAAATTAAATAATGCCTGACATATTCCCTATAACATCTGTTTTCTCTGTAGGCTGCTGATAAACATTGGCCCAAGGTTCCTCTCTACCCTCCTTCCCTCCTTCGAAATAGAAAAAATAGAGCAAAATATTTCAAAGTTATAATGCTTCCTATATTTCTCAGATTTTTATGTTGGTTTTCACAATTTTTATGCACTGTCAAAAGACATAAAAACATTACTGCAGAAAGTGTCATATATTAACAGTGTACATATATTATTGAGATAAATGTAGAACAAGAGGTGCTATGTGTTTTTCAGTTTTTGCTGTTGTTGCACTATCTTGCTGTCAAATTCTGAATAGTACTTTAGCATTTTAGAAACATTACAAATGTGTTATGAGTGTTTTAATATCTCACAAGATAGCTTTATATCCCAATAAAAGGAACATTTACATTTTGTTGTTTGAATTTTTATGCTACTTAAGTGCCCAGAGGGTGAATACAGGAGGCTATGTATTTATTGTGATGAGGTCAGGAGATGTAATCTCTCTGTAAAATTGCTGTACCTTTGCATATCATGGTTTCATAGGTGCCCTTAGTCTAACCTTGAGATAGACAGCTATTCTCTGTGCAAGCTAATTCAGCTGGGATGTCCCTCAGCAAACTGTCAATTACGTTAAACTATGTCAGCCTATACATATTGTGTAATTTTCCACACAGAATTATTGTCCACTAAATAGAGTCAGCTGCAAATATTGAACTCTTGCCATACACTCTAGGGGAAGCAATGTAGAAAATTTATGTATTCTTTTAACATCAGCCAACTGGCTTCTTGCAAAGATGTAGAGGTTATAAAAGTTATCCAAAAGTATTGCACACAGCATAAAGCTTTATGAAAGCAACAAATACACTGTTTTTCATTTACTATATTAACAACCCATTTAGAACAAAGTTGCCATTGAGAACAAGTCATTTAAATGCTTAACATAAATATCTCTGTTTTCATTATACTGGAAGCAGATCTCACATTTCTGTATCAGGGAAATTAAACAAGGAGGGGTCTGATGCCCAGTTCAAGTAAATTACCATTGGGCTCTCAAATGGTGAAATTCAGTTTACAGCAGCTGAGGATCTGCACTTGGATATTCTATCTGCCTTAGGAGTACAAATTCTGTTGATGGATTTACATAGCTATTGAATTTAAGTGTTACAGTTATACTGTTCTATCTGTGGAAAATCCTTAGGTTTATTTCCATTCTTCAAAAAATTAATATACCAGTTACACAATTCTACTGTCTTTAAAAGTCTCATTTAATTGTAAGAGGGAAAAGTCATAAAAATACTCAATCGAGAAAGTGAAAAAAATTAGACAATTGCAAATATGGGCTTAAAAAGAGTAGTGAATATAATTGTATAACAATGCAGTACCTATTAATGGTCTTATTGTTTTGCTCAGTTTTTGTTGTTTTTTTTTCCTAGCTATTCTTTTATTAACATTATTTTTTCTAATTGTTTACTTTATTCTATTCTTTACAAAATACTGAGTAGCAACTTATTACTATCCTTACAGATATATTCTTACAGAATGGTTAGGCAAAATGTGCCTTCAATTGATTGTTTTGTTTACCTATTCAATGAAACAAATATTTAAACTAATTTTATTACATCCTTCACTAGCATGTAAGAACTAATTCATTAACTATGTTATTAGCATCCAGAACACAATTTCTGAATGTTCCTATTAAGAATAAAATAATTAATATGCTTATACATGAACTACTTGAAAGGAAATTGTTGAAACCACCAAGGATAACAATATTTTTTTGTGATGTAAACAAAGGCAATTCAATAAGTGTAACTTGTTAGGAACTAATTTAACCTGAACACTACTTAGACTACCTTCAAAGCAATATGTGGTTTATAAACATACTCACCCATGCAGAACAGGAAATGTCAAAGGAAAAGGCTAATGGTTTCATGGGAAAGCTTAACAGGAACATTATATAATAAGCACCATGAGGTTTGGCAGCTCTAATCTGTTGTAGGTAACCTTGAAACTTGCAAGGACGGGCTGGTATATTAGAATGTTTTATTTGAGTAGTCATAAAATAAACTGTTCTGAATTTATAGATGTGTTTGCTTAAAACAAATTATCAGATCACATCTCAAAAAGGTAACTTAAAGTAGTGTCTTCATACAGTCTTAGCCAGAGCAAAATTTGTTTTTCTTTAGCCTCTGTTTGAACCTTTGCTATCTTTTCTGCATGACGCAGATCTTAATAGACATTACAGGGAACCCTGGTAATGAAATTTTTACTTGTGCTTTGAGGTATGACCCTTTGATATATAGAGTTGTTTTTTGATGAAAACCATAAATAAAATATGATTCAAAGACCTCCCACCCTTTTCTCAACTGCACTTTGGGCTTTTTGAAAAAAAACAAATTAAACTTCCTCTCTCCCCTGATACCTCATTAAACTACTAGGTATTTCTCCTCATGGACACAACTTATCAAAGCAGTTTCAAATGACTTAGGTTAGTTCCACAAAAGATTTTAGACATGGCAGTGCCTAATTCTTGGGCATATTTTCACTTTAAGGAATTTGTTGCCCAAGTTGTATGCTGTTCAATTAGTGAGCTGCCAAGGATCGATGTTCATCTATGCAAGGAGAAACTAAGCTCCTAACAGCTCTTGTGTACACTGATAACTTGTTGTGGGTGAAAAAACCAAGAACAAACAAGCTCTATATCTCTTCAGGACTTAATGAAGCACTCTGTTCGGTTACTTCTATATACTTCTGCAGAGTACCATCTCATAGCCTAGAGAACTTTCCTGTCTATTTCACAGCAATGATTAAATTAAGCAATGGGAAGTTGGAGGCAATAAAGTGTAAAAAGGAAGAGAGGGACTTACTATCTGCTTCCTTGCAACAGTAGGTTCATAATTCGTAGAATCATAGAATCATAAAGCAGTTTAGGTTGGAAGAGATCTTCAAAGGTCATCTAGTCCAAACTCCCTGAAATAAGCAGGGACATTTTCAACTAGATGAGGTTGTTCAAAGCCCTGTCCATCTTGGATGTCTCCAGGGATGTGAAATTGTGGGCAGAATGGGAGATTCTTCTGTCTGTATTCTTGGGTCAGACTCCTTTCTTAGACTCCTGAAAAAATAAGCCAGAGGCCTTCCTTGAACATAATAATCTATTTGTTAGAGCAACTACTAGTCATGTGGAATAGCAGAAATATAGTATAGTATGTATTTCTATTGTCAGGTTTGAAATAGAGCTCTCAATGTTTGAAATAGACTTCTCAACTAAATATTTTTTAAACTATTGCTTTTCTTGGAGCTGTTCCACTGGAATATGTGCAGAACAGTAAAACCAGGAAATAGGTCCAGACCTTCATCCGATCATTATCTAAACTATCAGACTGCAGGATCTGCTTTCCTCAGTAAGACCACTCCAACTTTACCCAGTTTGTATTCCTTTCTTTAAAGAAAATTCCATAGCTTTATTAGAATACATTTTTCTCATGAGAATTTCTTAGAGCCTACTGCTGAATAGATCCTTCACCACGTGGGATAGATGTTCTCTCTCAGTTTTTCTAAATAAGGCAGAGAAGAAAGAAAACCTCCTAGTGAGTACTCGATGCATATAGCTAGAGCTATAGATGATCGTTAGTTTTGTGCAGGACCAGAAATATGGATGACAAATGGAAAAAAAAGAAAAAAAAAAATCAAAACAAACCAACAAACTAAACAAACAAACAAAACAAAAACCCTAACAACCAACCAACCAAAAACCAAAACCAAACAAAACCAGAGAAACCATGAATTTCAGCATTTGCAGGTTTAGGCAGCAGTAAAATTTTGAAAGAAAAATGCATGGTTTAAATGTCCACAGTAACTAGATGTTTTAGCTAAATATCACACTAAATGTGCAGATGAGATTTGACTGCCTCCTGATTCACATCAAAGAACCGCAATATCCAATTCTGAATGTCTGTAACAAACACATTAATTGAGGAGCCTTTTGTGTTAGAAAGAGATAAAGTAGACTTGACATGTTGGCATGACTCAGTTAGTAAGCTATATACTTGATTGCTTCTGGGTACTCATGTCATTACCGGTTCTGTTCTATTGTCCACATTCAGACAAAAGTTTCTTTTGAGTGCAATAAAAGATTCAAAGAGTGCAAGGAAAAAGAAAGAGATTTGGATGAACAGAGAACTAGAGACATGAAGCATATTTTGGCTAGGGAAGAAAGAAGCTACATGGGTATCGTATTAGCCCAATATTTTGCAAAGAAAAAATGAAGAAGGAAAAGAAGAAAAATGAAGAAGGAAAAGAAGAAAAAATAAAAAGAAAAAAAGAAAAAAGAAAGAAGGAAAAGAAGAAAAAATAAAAAGAAAAAAGAAAAAAGAAAGAAGTAAGAGGAAAAAAAGGAGAAGAAAAAAGAAAAAAGAGAAAAGAAAAAAAGGAAAAAGAAAAAAGAAAAAAGAAAGAAGAAAAGAAAAAGAAAAAAGAAGAAAGAAAAAAGGAAAAAGAAAAAAGAAAAAAACAAAAAAAGATAAGAAAGATAAAAAATAAAAAAGAAAAAAAAAAGATAAATAAGAAAAAAAAAAGAAAAAAGGAAAAAAGAAGAAAAGAAAAAAGGACCAAAAAAAAAAAAGAAAAAGAAGACTGTGCAGTATGAATAGCTTCTCAGTCTGGACTCTGCAACTGTGACTTTGTAAGAACAACAGGAATACATTTTTTTTATATTTAGAACAATAACTGCCTTGAATGAGAACTTCTGAAGTCCTTACATCTAAATTCTTATATTGTGCAATATACGTTAATTCGTATCAGGAGTATTAAAATTATTTAATAATAAATCATAAAGAATTTTTTACATATTTTTGAATTCTACATTTGATGCTTTCTTTGCAGAGTTCTCTAGGACAACAGAGAAATGACAAAGGAAATACGTGAGTATAATTAGAACATTAGTTTCACATAAAGAAAAATACCTTCTCTTCCCTACTGTTCAACCTTGTTTAGCAGTTAGTCCTGTTTGGCTTTGACTGCGAGATATCATGTCATAGTGTGAAAATCTGATTTTACTGAAAATGTGTTATCTTTACTGGCCTTGGGACACTACTTTTGCTTGGAAATTCAGAAAAGACTGAACTATAAGTATGCTGAAAATCATTGGAGCAATATTGTCGGAATGAGAGCAACCATACCTGGTTTCAGCACAGCACAGGAGTGAAAAGAAAGCATTGATTTTTGGTCATTAGGTTGGAAAGCAACAAAGGCAATTAAAAGTTTGCCTGAGTAAGTGCTACGAAATGAAGATCACAATACAACAAGGCAGAACTGTTGAAGTAGTGTAAGCTCTGAGAGGTACTACTAGAACTACTTCTAAAGTCACTGCAGGGTGTCGAAATTGTAGCTACTGGAGAACTGTAAGACAGTATACCACAATGAGAAATGGAATGAGGAAGGAGAATTACCTATTTGCATAGGAATCTAGAAGATGTAAAAACAACACAGAACCCCCCTGTTACAGAGTTTCATAGTTGTTTTCATAGGAACTGGTACACCTTATCTTCTTATATGCACAGGCTATCGAATGAGAACAATAGACAGTATCTTAGTTATCCCCTCCCAAAAATATCAATCCTCTACAGAAAACATCAGCTTTACAGCTATTACAGAGTAAATCTGTTATGTGGAAGTGGGAAAGAGTTATATCAGTTTAAATCTCCTCTATTAGCCTATTTCAAAAGAAGTTATGCATCTAATTACTATTTAGAGTTAGGCTGTCCTATTCCATACACATATAAATATATGTTATAATGAGGAATAAAAAATAAACTGGTCTTGCCCGTGCATCAAATTGACCAAAAGTGTAGTTGAAAGGAAGAGTATCACACTGCAAAATTAACTGATCTGATTACATGAGGTCAACCTGATTCAAGGCATGACAAGTCATAAAACTTTAACAACTACTGAAAAGTTCTTTATTCATCACGTGCTCATGAATGGACTTGAAGCTCTTATCAAGCAGGTTGTTCCTTTCTAATGTTTTCATGATGGCACTTGGAAAAACTGTATCTTAACATTTCTGTTTATGTTTATTTATTTGTTTTCAACAAATACCTTATAAAATAGCCTGATTTGTGAACCAGGCCTGGGGACTAACTGATGCAAAGTTCACCAGCTATTAAGAAAAGCAATATAGTTGATCCAACACCAAATAGTGACATTTAGCTTTGAATGAGTATAAATGCAATGGATTTGCCAGTGGGCAAATGTGAAATTAAACTATAGGGTTGTTCAAAACTGAACAGTTTTGTATCCGTTCTATTTGGTTTACTGTTTTGTTGAACTATCATGAACCTATTAGTTAGTTGCTGGCAGAAATAGATATCCTTTGTAGGCAAAGAGATTGTGGCCTAACTAGGCTAGTCACTCTATGGCTTTCTTAGTCAGATATGTATATTTTCAGCCTCATTTCTTAAAAAATGGGTAAAAACTTGGTGATTAATATTTGTTATATAACATGGATAAGATTCAATTGCCTGAACATAGGTGTCTGCTGTCATTTGAGACATTTTAGGAAATCTTTTTTTGGCCTCAAAAAAGATACATATCTCATGTAAGACTTCTGTCATTGTCCCCAGCTTTAGGTGGTTTTCTCCAACAAACCTGGTGCTCTTCTCTTCCCTCAGGTATCCTGAATGGCACTGGACATCTGTAAATGAGCCTTGAATCCCAAACAATATATAACTCTGTGTATAGCCTCCTTTAACACAAAAAATTCATTTATCTCCAACATAACTCCATGTTTCTATCATTTTCATCAGAAGAGAGAGAAAGTACTGATTCTACTTTTCTTTTGAACTGACCACAAGAAAACTTAGTGAAAAGCATTAGAAGCTATCGCTAATGAGAAATGTAAGATAGGTGAATATTTTTAGATATTATAAATATTTGCAGATTTTATACTGGACTTGAAAAGGCTTGGAAAAGAGTCATAAAGCCATAAAGTAGCAAAGTTTGAAACAGACCTGTGGAGGTCAATTGATACAACTTCCTTCTCACTCAAATTAGGGCTGTCTTAGATCAGGTTTTTCAAAACTCAGCAAATCTAAGTCATCAAAATCTAATTTGGATAGGTGAGCAATCCAAGTTTTCTGATAGTTCACTGTGTATCACAGATAAGAGTTAGTATTAAGATTCAGAATATGAAAAGCACTTACCTGAGTCACTATAGAGTGATGAGGTTAAGATGACTTCTTCAAGCCTTCACATAGTTTCCATTATTTGCTCTCTTATCGCTTTACTCTGTGACTTGGTGATACACTAACTGCCTTTACATCTTGCAAGCACTAGGCTGTTTGTCTTTCAAACAGCTGTGCAATTGCACTGGGTTTAGTTAAATACTTCCTATATCCCAAGTGTTTCATAGTAGTAGTGCAAAGAAGACTGTTTATAAAAATTGCCAGTTTTTATTGGAAAAATGGCTTGCACCAACTTTAGTTCATTTTTATCTAAAATGTCCTCTTTAGAGGTTACAGACAACCTGAAAGACAGTCCTGAATGATACATCACCCAGGACTGGCAACTAAACAGGTGACCATTGTGGGAGGGGGAGAAGAAGGGAACAGACCAAGCAAAGAAACCAAGCAAAACATTCCCCATGTTCTTGTCAATAAATATGTATAATTAGTTAATAAAAAAAAGTCACAATGCATGTCTCTTACAGCATTCAAAAAGTGTTCTTTAAAATTAGAAATATGTCTTCATGTTCCCGATACAGACAATGTGACAAGAACTTGAACGTGAAAGAGATTGTAGAGAGAGAAAAACTAAGCGATATAAATAGGCAGCATAATGTATAGTGGAAAGTTCAGAAAAACAGAAACACAAAGTATAAGAATCAAATAGCAGAGTACAGAAAAAAAAAAAAAGCTGAAATAAAAACATATAAAAAAATAGAAAAACTCAACAAATCCTATGAGTCCAAAGTTACAGAAATTAAAAACAAAGCAAAACATGGATGGTGTAATTTTTGCTGCAAAGATTCTAATAGTTAGGCCTCCTAGATACAGCTGTTTTGCAATTGTATTATATTAGAGAAAATGCAAACATTTAACCATCTTTGAGTGCCTCACTGCAACTTTGTGGAACAGTTCCTGTATGATTGATACCCTTTCAGCAGAACCATTAAAGTGTGCTTCAGGGACTACACAGAATACAGCAGTTTCTTTAATCCAGTGGTTTGGGGAGTTTGTAAGGCTTAAAGTCCATTATCACCAGCTTCTCCAGGTTATAAATTCTTAAACAGCAATAAATGACAAAAATTTCCAGAAGCTATACTGCTGAATTTGTAGTCAACAAACGTAAGCTATCCTCTCACCTTTCATTATATTAATATCCTTGTCTTTACAATGGGGCAAAGAGAAAGGATTTTCATTTATAAAAAGATGGTTTAATCATTTGAGAATTTAGTGTTAACACAAAAAGTACTAACAAATAAAACTTGCTTTGTGATTCCATTAACAGGGTTTGTTGATATGTAACTACATTTTCTTTCAGTAAATAGTAGGGTCATTGTTGGCATTTTCACTACTTCTTGCAGTGGGCTCCTGAGGAAATTAAAAAAAAAAAAAAAAAAGAGAAAAGGTGATAAATATTCTTAATATTTAATATCCTTAGCATTTACAGGTGGAAAGTCTTAGGTTAGAATTGAATCAGGTAGTATAAATACAGTGATTATCAACTTAGTGATAGTGGAATAAGTTGAAGTATTTTAGGTAACATTCAGATGCCCAGAACTTGGAATGAGGAGTCTGTATTTCCAAAATTCTACATTTTGGATATGCATATATAATTCCCACATTCCCACTAAGGAACATTCAAATGTTTCATCTAAACATTTACATAAACATTTTCTTACCCCATTTTCCATACTTTGCAACCTCACTGCTGCATTCTAACAACTAATGTAGTTCTCGAGACTCCCAAGTAACCGTAAGATGCTCATGTCTTTGTCAGACAAGTCCTCTGCAGAAAGCAGAAGCAAAACTTCCTGCTTTTAATGAAATCACATACAATTCATGCCTCCATCCCAGTCTACAGCAGGGAAGAGAAGTGGTATGTTGTGAACACAACACATGTTCATATGCCAAGCAGCACAGCCACAAGTTTCATTTGCTGAAACATGTAAACTTGGTTGTTAGAGAGGAATTCCTATGTTATGAGAAAATCAGGAAGAAATAAAAAGGCACCCAAAAGGATCTCATTATGTTGCCGGGAGAGATGAGTGGGTGTATGCATTTGTATTCTTCTACTGCCTCACTGATTCTACTTGCTTACATAGAACAAAGAGAATTGAAACAAAACACAGGGGAAGGCAACAGAATGCACTGTCTACTGGGTTAATCAAGTTAGACAACATGCCAAACACCTTTGCAATGTGTATATCAACACACCATAGAGAAGATCAAGGCCAGTTTTGGCACATTTCTGGGTTAGGACATGACTTTGTTAGATGACAGAAGGAATTATTTCATTGCCTTCTCCTTTCCAGCATGTATTTCCCACTTACTCCCAGGCTGCCACAGTCACCTGGAAGGATTGGACTCTTCCCATCTCATTTGACCGGTTAAAAAGAAAAAGCTGTGGGACAACTCTAATGGCAAAGGAGAATAATTCTATCCTTCACATGCCATCACTTCTTAGACAGCTACGAAATTATATTTAACTGCGCCAAAAGACTGTCTTCCAGAAACAATATGTCTCTGTGATACGAGAGGGAAAAGATAAGAAAAAAGAGAGGAAGTGGGGGGGAAGCTAAGTGATCTGTAACCCTCATATTTTTTCAGACCTGTATTCACATGAGTGCACACATATACACACTTGAACACACACAGAGTCCATTGGGACTGTGGGTTCTTTCAAGTGCAAGTGATGGTAGCAGCCACTATTCCGCTCTCACTGTTGCCCTTAAAGACCCCTGAAGTGCACTCCTACCTTTCTTCCAGTCCATGGGTTTTCATTTATAGTGCTACATAAACAGTTCCATCCTATGATAGTGGCAGCGTCTTCTATTGTGCAGGGTAACATCTGCTCAGAGAATGGATTGTTAAGGTGTTTTGTTTTTTTTTTTCTATCTTGTACCTAAGCATACATAAGCATACATAAGTATTCAAATACAACAGTCACATCTATTTTTGTGAAATTTAAGATGATCAGGAACTGGTTGCAATCACTCGCCACCTGACCATTAACCCTAAATAACTGTTCAATCTCTTCCAGGATCCATTTTGGGTCTTTGGAACTACTTATTCTCAAAAATGCAACTGCTATGTGAAGGGAAAATACCGTAGAGAGCATCTGTACCATTAAGTTGATATCATCTAGTGTCAGACGCAGAGATTTTTTTTTAAATCTTTTTTTTAAAATTTATTGCAGAGACATAGTTAAAATGCAATAATTAGGCATTTAGGGAAGGAATAAACATATGCTCATTAGCAAAGAACTTTTACATCCCCCAGACAATATTTGAGACACATAATGGTGGAAGATTAGAAACTGAAACAGGGAAACAGGAAACCATCATTGAGATATCTCCGAAGTGTCAAAGCAAATTAAAAGGACAGCTTGGGAAGACTGATTAGATGTACCCTGACCTCAATGTGATTGATGATTGCTCTGATTTTTCAAGAATTTAACATCTGTTTTTAAGTGGGAAAGATAACTAAGAAGAAGCAGAATGTATAAATAATTTTCAACTAATTTTATGTATACTATGTATATACCTTTTTCCTACAACTTATATTGTGTGCCCATTACTGTTATGTATAATGATACTAAGAAAAATCAAGAAATAGCTCAAGTCTATGGTGTGAATCATGTTATTTTCCACCTTTCTAAAACACCGATACACCACAGGGAGTTCAGTTCCATCTAGAAGTAAGTTTTGTTCTGGACACACACTAAAAGAGGATTATACTAAGAGACTCCTGAGCCATCAGTGAAAATATCAGCCATCCGCAAAAAAAAGACTGAAGGTGAAACAAGTTTTAAGGTTAATACAGCAGAGATGTCCAGAGCTATTTTAAGGGGAAATAATCTCTCCCTGGAAAAGAAAAAGAAAAAAAGGCCATTTCATCCTCTGGATCTCTGGAACAGTGTTGCAAACTCCCTGCAGGTAAAAGCATCAGTTCAACAAAAGGTCATTAACTATTTATTTCTATTTATCTTCCATACCTCCAGGAAAGATCAGGTTGTTGTAGGTCATTGTGACAGGAAGTAACACTGCTGGTGCATCACTTTCTCCAGTGAAATTTTTCTTCTAGACAACATGAAAACCGTTATTGACTCTCACAAACTTCTTGCTGCACTCATTGGATCAATGAGCCAATTGGTGTGTCTCATCTAAAATTACATTCCAAGTCCTACAGAATGTTTCCTGGTTATGTTATTTGTTTTGTATTAATTTTTTTTTGGTTGTTGCTGGTTTGTGTTTTAAATCTATACCGTGTAAGTCAAAATGCCTGGGGCTACTAGCTCCCAGGACCAAGCTTCCAAGACTACTGAATGTTCAGCTGGGCTCATGAAAGGACTTCATCTTCCACTTATGCTGTCAGTTTCATGGCATAACAGCCCCCAGGATATAAGCCTGCAGCAAAAACATTTATGTGAATGAACTCCTGGGTGAACAGGCATGACATTTGAAATCCTTCCATCTAGAATGTGTTTGGGCTTACTAAAAGTCCCCCTGCACAACTCCTACAGCTGCTGTGAAATGATGATTATCACAGTGAAGATTGCTGCTGCAGCTGGGAGCAGCTCAGAGAACTGCTGCATTTGAGGAGTCTGGGGAGAGCCTGGCAGCAAGTGCTAGATACTTCACCAAGCCGCTGTGTCTGGCTCATTGGCAAAATGATTGCGCCAATAACTAATTAAGCAGTTACCTCCCAGTAACTACTGCCAATATGAGAAGAAAATGGCTAATTCTAATATCTATAAAGTAAGAGCTGGAACATCCAGTATACTGTAAAATTTGTTTTGTTTTGTTTTTCTTTTATATTTCATCTCAGCATTATATTTTAACATACTAAGTATAGAGCAAAAACCTGTTTTATATTGGTTTGGTTTTTTTCCCCTTGACCTAACTTTCATTGTTCATTTTCTCTAGCACAGTCCTCTCTGCTGGCATGTGCCATTGGGAATGTTTAGTTTGTTGACAATGTTGACATTTCAAGCCTCAAAATCCTGAGAAAGCAAGCTAAAATTTTGGTAGTTTCAAGAAGTGACAAGGGGAAAGACATCAGGAGTATCTGCTGAGCCTCTGTTTCTGTGTCCCTGTAGATAACAGTTGCTGCCCTGTTTATCAGTCAACACCTCTGGGTAATGAAAGAGGTATTATAATTAGTGGAAGAAATGCCATCGTATTTTGAGGATGTGAAAGACTTGGTTTATTCAGAGTGATGCCACTGTTAAAGTGGAGTTGATGGTCACTTTAGTAATCTGCAAGGTCAGAAAGGTTAGACATGCTTTTATGCAGAGAGAAGAAAGAATCTGATGCTCATTGTTCACATTGACAGACCTACAATCAGCTTTGACATATCATCTTTCAGACCTGCATCTGCTGATGGGTTGGAATGAAATAGGAGCAAGGTTGTTTAAACATGTTGAGGGATGAGCCTGGAAAAGAAACTAGGAGAGGACTATAATTATTTACTAATGGGAAGTGACAGATGATGACTATTTATGCTGAGTCTGGGTGCTTGATTGCTACCTTTACATGTCTAAGAGAAGTTGCTTTTTAGGACTGGCTACAAGTTGTAGCTACCTCATGGATACAAATGCAATATAGGGTTTAAGAAAGTAGTGAGAGAAGTAGTAGTAATGTATCATTAATAATATCCAGACATCTTAAACAACAGCTGATGTCTAATCTTAGTCAGGCAAAGATAGTGAGGATGAATCAAAGAATCATTTTTTTTCCATGTTGTCCTATAACATGATCATATTAAAAGCAGAGTCTAAAAATTTATTTTTAGTTTTTTGAAAGCATTGCCACCCTGAGACTCTTCATTTCAACCAATTCTGTTCTGTTTTTCAAGTTCTGCATTCTCAGGCAGATACCTCGTTGTTACGTCATAGAGCAGTAAGTATGCTTGTGAGTAGTTGCCAAACAAAAGGCTGTTTAAAGTAACAAAAAATGGATAATGCTGGATTAAGCCTTCTACTTGGAATGAAAAGCAAAGCTGTCTTCTTTTTGGTTTTTTTTTTTGTTAATTTCCAATAGGAATTTGCTCATTTTTCCCTCCCATTACTTAAAAAACATTTCCTGAAAAGCTTGACTAGCTGTTTTTACAACAGAATTCTTTGATTTTTGTAGTTTTATTTTCTTTCTTTTTACCGTCTTCCACATCCTATTCAGGGTAGTATTATTTTGTCTGTTTGTTTTTTGTTTGGGTTTCTTTTTGAAGTTGACTATATGTTTGAGTGGCACACAGGTTCCATCATTTCTGCATGCATGCCTGCTTATCCTTCATTCTGCTATTCTGTAATTTGAAAGTGTTGTCTAATAACTTTTAGAAAAGTAACTGATGGATATAAGAAAACTGAGACTCTGGTTTTATCACTGTAACTCTTTCCAAAATTTGAAAGTTATTGAAAAAATATGGTGTGACAAAGCAAAACATCAAAGCAGTAGTAAATGAAACAGAAAAGAAAATAAACTGGATGGGGGATATAAACATGAATATTATAAATTTTCTGCCATTCTAAGGCAGAAAGGAAAAAGTGAGAGAAATAAAGAAAAAACACAAAATACTGTAATCACAGTAATTTCCAATGTCTGTGAAAATATTAACAAATAAAAACACATCATTTTTCAACAGAAACAATGTAACATATTTGACAGAAGAGGCATTTAACACTTTTTTTTTAATCTGTTTAACCACTACAAAGGAAAAAAAGATACAGAAATTAATGACATTTTGTGATTTTCAAAAAAAAAACAGAAAACATATTTTATATACTTTCAGTACTTTATGCAATATTAACAACAGATATCTGAAAAAAATAACAGAAATAAACTTTATTAGTAGCAGATTTGATTTTTTATTTGTTGTGACATTGAACCTAATATCAAATTAAAATTGAAAAAGTTAAAGAAGAATCAACTTGAGGGGATGAAAGTTCTTTTTCTTGCTTCCTAATAATCTGAAATTCTTTCTCAGAAATCTCCTCTAATTCATCCAATGCCCATCTGTGTGTGTGAAGAAAAGGAAAAGAAAAAAAAAAAAAAAAGAAAAGAAAGAAAGAGAAGTTGAAAGAATAATAAAAGGACATAATCACAGCCTTCAGTAGAACAAGCTTGACTGGCTGCTTCAAGGTGAGTGACATTACTTCAGCTGTGGTCATAAAAGTGATATACCTAGAGAATCAACCATCTGCAAAGACTTGGAATAGGAAGAGTTCATCCCCTGAACGATTTTTGTCTTTGTACATAGTTTTTAGCAAGCCAGTGCAGAAACTAAATTTATGGCTGCCAATGACCCTGGTGCCCAAGCTCCTCACACCAGGGATTTATTTTTTTTATGTCTTGAATGACTTTCTGGTTCCTCCTCTGTCAGTTAACAGACTTCAATAAGAAATTCCCATGGTCTGTCTCTGGCTTCTCCTTATTAATGTTGGAGATTAGGTTTCCAAACTCATGTACAAATGAGCACTATCTGCAATGGTGAATTACAGGCAAGCAAAGCAAAGCCCTTTTCCAATCTTTTACCTTCCCTCTCCATGCTTGTCACTTCAGATACCAGCAGCCCAATTAAAAAGGAAAAAGTAATTAAAAAAAAAATAAAATAAAAGCTCAAACTGTGTGTCTTGCTTTCATTTAAATGTTCTTGGATACTTCCACTGATACACAAAAGATGCACAACCATTCTTCTGCAGTTTGGCAGCTGAGCTCCAGTCTGAGGGAAATGTATAACCAACAGAGGTGGTGATGGGGCTTTGCTGGATGTCCCTCTGTCCTTGTAAGCAAGAAGACTTTAATAGTCAAAATGACTACCTGATCAGAAATCTAAAATTTTCCAAGTTCTCAAACATTAAAAGATTCCCAAAGTGTCACTTTTTGAATGAGAAACTTGGTTTGCCACAAATCTATAGTACCAGCTGAGTGATGCAATAGAAAACTTGTCCTAGGATAAAACGCAAGTATTTTTATATTATTTCTATAACCCTGTACTCCAAGAAAAAAGCTGACAAGTCTCTGTATTCCACTTTGCCAGTGCACGAGCATGGATATTTGCATGTGCATAAATGCACATACATGTAAATCCTTCTAACAGAAGAGGATCCAAAAATTTTGATAAATACTTGCAGGATATCCAGACTAGAGTTCTTAGGAGTTAGAGAGGTCCTCTCCTGCCTCTCTAGAGACTTTAAATGTGAGTGCTGCTCCTCAGTAAAGCTTATGTTTTGCTGCCATAATCTTATCAGTAGTTTAATGATTAATTTATTGGTCTGATGATCCCTTACTTGCTGTAACTGAGATGCATGTGTTATCTTCAGTGACTGGGCCAACATGATAGTAAAATCCGTATCTTTCTGTGTGAGTAAAAAGTTATGGATTATGTCTAATCTAAAGCTACTGTTATTACCCTTAATGATTAAATTCAATAGCATCACTAGCTTCTCAAATGAATCCTGCTAAAATCTACACCTTACGTTCTATTCTATGTCATCTTACCTCATTACTCAGATTAGTTTCCAGACTCCACCATTCATGGCTGATTGCTGCCCGATCTTCAGTTCCTAACAATTTTGCTGCACCTTTTGAAATTTTTTTCTATCTTGAAATTGAGAGTAATCATAAACCTTTTGTACATCAGCCCCATATGTGCATGAATATGAAGTGTAATGAATGTTTCACCCTTGTGTCCCACAACAGCTTTCAATTATGGTTAATGATCTTCTTTAGTTCTTACATAACTACCTTTTGGTTTGATGAGATTCTTTTGTAAATTTACCTTTATCGTTCCACATTAAATTTGACAAAATAATGGAATTAAAGTGCTCTTAGTTTTGAAATTCCATTTGAGATATTTGTTAACCAATATTGGTTAAATACAATATAAGAAATAAAGTAATATTTGTTGATTTTCTCTGTGTGTGTGCTTATTAATTGTCTTCCCATTTTTAGAGACTTTCAAACAAGTTTTTAGCCTTTCTGAGATTAAATTTTTGTTGCTTATTTTCATCTCCTTCATTCCTTTGTATTTTCTGGCTCTTTCATTTTATCATTAGAACAATTTGCTGTCTTCATTGCACATCAAATTGATGAAGATGAATTTATTGCATATGTAGTGATACACAGCCTCATGCCTTCTACAGTTATTTATAGCTGCCATACTCATTTCTATTAAATTAATGTGTAGAAAATTCCATTTAGAATGGGGACTCATTGAGATGGATGCAATTCTGCCATCCAAGCATTGGAAGGAATTAATATGTGGAAAACTGTTTTGATATGTGCAAGAATTTCAACACTAGAGCATGAACATGGGCATACTTGATTTGTTTCATGTCTTTGAGTGTATTTACATGCCTGGTAACCTGCTGTTCCAGAACTGGTATGGAGGAATTTTGTGTAAAAAATAGCTAGTTTGATTTATTCCAAATACCTTCTTGTTTGTTTCTTCCAGAAGCAGCCATCAGAATACACGCAGGATATGAGAAAAAGGAACACCTCAGGGTTTATTGGTAGCCTTCCTCCAGCACAGTGAGTTTATGCCCAAGACCATGCATGTTTAACAGATTGCTTCAGACTTTTAAGTTAGTAAGCACTCTGCAGGAAACCAGTATGGTGCATAGAATTTAAACAGTTTGATACCGTAAGTAATTTACATTCAGTTTATTTTATGTAAGATGACAGAATCATCAACACCCTGTTCAAGTTACTGTCATCCCCACTGGCTTCTTCATCTGACTGTTAAAGTATAGCGTAATTTCTTGAGGCAACATGCAACAGAATCAGTTAAAATTTGTTCTTTCAATTCAATCAGAACTAAGCAAGGCCTGATTTTGAGCATCTTATCCTAAATCTGGCAACAGAGTACTATATCTTCTGGCCATCATATTTCTCTGCTAATGAGACTGTCTAATATACATATTGGTAGATAAGGAGATTATTGAATTTTTTATTGTGTTTATTTGTGGCATTTCTTTGAGAGAGCCTGTAACGGCTTATTTTCCATTACCAGCACACATGAAAAAATACTCCGATAGCTGCTGACACTTCATCAAAGAAAACTTCCATGAACTTTTCTAAAAAGTCACGTAAACCTAGGCTATTTAGAAAAATATTTAATTATCTGTAGACTCCACAGTTTTTAGAAACAGTCAAGGCCAAACTGGCATGGAGCAAAAACCCCTAGCAGTTTCTTTTATTATTTTTTTTTAATGCTCTTGTTACAATGTTTGAAGTAAATTTTGTTTTCTTTTGTGCAAAAAAACAGAGCCTGAATATTTAGGTTAAATGAAATTGCATAGTATGAGGAAGTAATTTTTTTCCATGGAGGGGAATAATAGTAATTAGGGACAGATTTTGAATATCTATGAGACCCCAGTGTGCCAAGTAAGGGTGAAAAAGCCCAAACCCACTACAACCAACAAAGCCTACAGTTTTTAAAAGGCTTAAGGAATTTACTTTGAGAAAGTGACTGTCACCATATCTGAACCAGGAGGAAGAGCAAAAGGGCATTGGTGGTTTGGTCTATTAGAAAGAGAAATTGTATAGATGAGATAGAGGGAGAGGGAAAAATTCCTCTGTCTGTATCATTGATATATATCATTGATGAAAATATAAGACAGTACTGGTCTGGATATGGAACTCTGAGGGACACTACTTCTCAGTGGTGTCCATCCAGACATTGAGATGTTGACCATTACCCTCTGGATGTGACTGTCCAACCAATTGTCCATCCACCAGACAGTTCACCCATCAAATCCATACCTCTTCAGTTTAGAAAGAAGGATGTTGTGGGGGGCTGTGTCAAAGGCTTTACAGAAGTTCAGATAGATGACATCCATAGCCCTTCCTTTGTCCACTGATGTGGTTATTCCATTACAGAAGGCCATTAAGTTGGTCAGGCAAGACTTACGCTTGGTGAAGCCATGCTGGCTGTCCCATATCACCTCCCTGTCCTCCATTTGCCTTAGCTTAGCTTCTAGGAGGATCTGTTCCATGATATTCCAAGGCACACAGGTGAGGCTGACAGGCTGTTAGTTCCCAGGGTCTTCCTTTCTACCCTTTTTAAAAATAGGTGCAAGACTTCTATTTTTCCAGTGATTGGGGACTTCACTTGTCTGCCATGACTTTTCAAATATCATGGAGACTGGCTTTGCAACTACTTCAGCCAATTCTCTCAGGACTCTGGGATATATCTTGTCAGGTTCTAGAGATTTATGTATATTTGCGTTTCTTAGGTGATCTTGAACCTCATCTTTTCTTATAGTGGGAGGGACTTTACTTGTCCAGTCCCTCCCTTGAGGTCCATCCACTCAAACAGTGTGGAAAGAGACTGTCAATGAAGGCTGAGGTAAAAAACTTGTTGAGTACCTCAACCTTCTCCTAATCTGTTCTTAACAGTTTGCCAGTTGTGTTCATCTGTGGGCTATACTTTCTTTGACCTTCCTTTTCTGGTTGACATACCTATAGAAGACCTTCTTGTTGTTCTTTCTGTCCTTTGACAAGTTCATCTCCAGCTGTGCCTTGGCATTTCTGATGCCATCTCTGCAAGACTGGGCAGTGTCCCTATACTCTTCCCATGATACCTGTCCCTACTTCCACTGTCTGTGCATCTGCTTCTTGCTCTTTAGTTTTACTAGCAGTTCTCAACTCACCCATGCTGCTCTCTTCCCTTTCTTTCCTGATTTCTTATACCTGGGATCCTACATCCCAACAGCTCTTGCACTCTATGGGAAGTGTCCTTAGAGATCTGCCAGATCTGGTTTGCTCCATTGCCCCTGAGGGCTGTTTCCCAGAGGTTCCCATTGACTAGCTTCTTGAACAGCTGGCAGTTGGCTTTCCTAAAATTCAAGATCCTGACTTTACTCTTCACCTTACCCCTGTGGTGGATGCACTCAACACCCAACGCCCCTCCCCCAGCCAAACCAGCAGCAGTTTGGTTCAGAGTCCAGAGGAGGCAAAGGCCTGAGCTGTAGCCAGGCCAAGAACTCCTTTTAGGAAACCCACAAGGAAGCAGAATGGTGCACTGAACATGGATACATTGTGGGTGCAGGGAGTCTTGTGCATACTTTTCCTACTGTATGCAGTTTGACTACAAGTCAACTGCTTTATTCTATAAATACGACAGCCAAGGTGAGCCTACTTTGAGCTTGCTCTGCAAATAAGCTGGCTTTATGGCAATGGTTTTACTACTCACAGGTCAGTGGATGAGCCCAATTTAAGTTTCATATCAATCATTTAGCTTAAGTAAATGCATACTAAATATGAATCATCTAGAAGTATAAAGTTCTATGATTTTTAATGTACTCTCTGCTTCATGTTACTTAGTAAGATGGATTTGCTGAAATCTTAAGCTGTAAATTTCTGCTCATATTTACCAAAAGCAACTACAAACTACACTGTACACTTGAAAAATAAAGCCTGTTTTGCACTTTGCTAAGAAGGAAAGGATTTATTCAGACAAAACATCACCTACAAGGCTATACACTATAAACAATGTCTACAGCTAAACAAAACAAAGGCACATATGATATCAGTGGAAAGGATTCAATGACAAGAAAAAGACCCCAAAGTGGAATATTGCTATGGGACTGAATCATGGTATGAATGGTCTGTAGAGATGTAAATGTCTATGGTTTTCTATGGTCAGATTGTAACCTCTATGCAGGTATCCTGCTTGAGCCAGCCTTCCTGCTATTCTACTCCATTTTTTTTTTTTTTAATTTTTTCTGGAAGTTTATTTCCTGAAAGTCTGCTCTGCATATGGTTATCAGGCATTGCCTGAAAGTTTGTCTCTGGAGTTCTAAAACATAGACTCCAGAGCAAATGGTTATCTAAGAGGGAATGCCCGAAAGTTTGCTTTTGCGAACAGGTACAGGCCTCCTCTGAAAGTTTGCCTTTGGAGCTCCAAGACATGGACTCCAGAGTGAATGGTATCGGGGAGGGAAAACTCCTGAAAGTTTGCTTTGTGAACAGGTACAGGCACCTGGAAAGAAGGTAAGCAGCATTTGGCTTGGCATATTTCCTCTATGCATTAAATAATAGAGCAAACCCACTACCAAACACTTTTAAATTGCACTTCTCTTTGAGACAACTAAACAATGTTCTGCAGTAAGCAGAATCCTAAGTTATTCCCCTGCAACAACCCCTCAGGACTTCAAACTCTACCCATGCATCATTACTGTGGCCCAGGCTGCCTCCAATCTTCATATTTCTGATTACCTCACTAGTGTTGGTGACCAACAGGTCCAGTACCACATCCTTTCTTGTAGGACTGTGTTTCTTGACAGTTTTTTCATTTGAATGTTGTCTTCTAAGCTACCCCCACTAGACTAGTCTACAGAAATAGCAAGTTATATGATAATTTTTCTTTACATCTTCAGAATATTTTAGTCTTCTCACTTTTCACTCACTAACACATCATTAAACTTTAGAAAATATTAATTTTCCACTAACTTTTAGCAATTTATTTGGATTTCTGTAATTCTTCTGCTGATGCAATACTACTGAAAGGATTTCACTTGAGTTCTTCAGCGCAAATATGTCTTTCTTTTGGTCACACAAATGGACTCCTTCACACATAATTCTGCTGAACTGTTTAATGGGTTCTTCTGTCATTCAGTGCACGCAATAGTTGCAGCTGAAAGGATTGCAGATAGCTTCTACCAATAGCTAATGCCAACTGTGTGAGACATAGTTACAGTAACTATGTTTTGCTAATTTGCGTGGAACAATTATTTATCCTTGATTTGTAGGAGGGACTTTTTGATGTATAGTGGTTAAATTACTTTTCTGAGAGTGATATCCTAATAAAAAAATAGCCAGATTTTTAGTAAACATGGAAATTGAAATGTTTCAATCTCAAGTACATGTCACAAGCCCTATATATTCTCATTCCCAGGCCCAGAGACTATTTTATTACTGCTCTGGTACAGCAGATTGAGAGTACTGTGTTTTTCTTAGTGTTGGCTAGTTCTTTCACCTTGAAGATGCAGATTCATTTCTCCTTTGATCTGGAGGGCTCCTCTCAGTTTTGGATCGAATGCCTGAATCTTTAATTTGCTGGATTCAATAAGGTTTCATTGTTCTTCTACAGAGAGCACCAGGTACAAAGAGCACCAGGATTCCACAAATCAAGAGACCTACCTCAACATGGGTAGTCATCCATACGCTTGATGCTGTCAAAGCTTGACCAGTGAGGGTTTGAGAGGACAGAATTCCTCCATTTTTATTACAGCTTTATAGAGACACTATCTCTTTTTGAGATCTAATGACAGTAACACTTTTGTTAATTTCTCTTCTTTATGTGCTCTCTGTTAAAACAAACAAACAAATAAACAAAGAAAAAAAAAACCAACAACGGCAACAAAAAAACAGCTAACCAACCAACCACAAAACCCCTACCTCTGAGGAAGAGAACTTGTGTATTTGTACTGCATTCAAAAAGCTGGGGTGTCAATCCTTATTTTAATCTTAGACTTCCATATTTATAAATCATAACAACTGAATTAATGTGTGGTCAGGTGCTAAACTCATTTTCAAACTAATGGAACGCTTTTTTTTTTTTTTTAAGTAAGTCCTGCATGAGTCCTTTACTGACTTCTTATAAAGTACCCAATGTATCCCTCTTGATTTTGTTTTGGTGTTCAGTGGAGTTATATTATAACAAGACGTGTTCGGCCCTTGACTAGAACAGCTGTTGCTACATGGATAGTTTTTCAGTTCATAGTCTACCTAAATAATATCCTAATCAAAAATAAATCCCATTAAACAAATGTGACACAAACAAATGAAAGAGAATAGATCTTTCAAGCAACAAGTATCTACAAAATACTGAGCAGGTTTCTAATATAAAATTCATTAAAAGGCCAGAAACGTAAAGACCTCTGGGAAGCACTGAGAATTTAGTACAGGGATAGAGGAAGGCTAGTCTCCAAAGAAATACTTCAGGGATGATGTAGTAGCAGCTGGTTTCCTTTTGTTTGTCTGAATTTGTTTAAAGAATTCACCACACATCGTCTGTATGTTCATGCATATGCATAATTCAGCCTTCACTATCCTGTTCAGTTTCATTCACTGCTGTACAAGAGTGTACAGCATTGCTTTTTCCCCCGTCTATTCCATCTTCGATAATCCTGTGAACTCTCCACAAAATATTCCCTCCCTGGGACTGCTTAAGCACACTCCATTGTTTTTTACAGGGATGGAAATCCCATGATAAACCTTAGATATCTCCCTAGTTTGTTGGGGGTCGGTTTGTTTGTTGTTTTGTTTGTTTGTTTTGTTGTTGTTGTTGTGGTTGGTTGTGTTTTTTTTTTCAAAGTCAGATGGAACTTTGCCTTTTTTCTTCAAAAGATACTGCCAAATAAGACCAAGACATGTACACAGTAAGTTATTGATACAAAATCTAAATGAAAGTCTATTCATTATATAAGTTAAGTGTATGTGTTGCTAGACCTTCTTTGACAAACATATAAAATATACTTGAAAAAATAATGATCAATGGAAATATTACAGAAAATTACTTGTAGAGTGAATTTTATTATTTTCAAGATATTCTTATGGAAAGAGAAACAGATAGTAAGATTAATATCATATGGACATAGGAGCAGATGAAGAGAGTAAATAAGAGAGTAGATAAGAGGTAAATAAGAGAGTACATAGGTAAAGACACAGTTCTTTACTGATCTTTGAAAGTGACTTCATATGTATCAGTGCAGAATTACTCCACACCAACTATGAGATGGAGATTTCTGGAAAAAACTGTATTTCTTCTCCATTAGATACTATGGGAACATGGGGTGGGATTGAGCTCAGCTGTCTTTAAAGTTCCTTGGAATTTTCCCAGCTGAGAGTTTTTCCATAGACAAGACTTTTGGACATCTCATGCTCTTAACAGTGTAATTTATTCTAAAATGTGTAAAGCAGTACTCTCAAGAATTTCTCTGTCTTGTGTGAAGAGATTGTAATTCCTATTCCAAGACTGACCTTCAGAATAAATCAGTGTTGAGGGAACTGGATGAGGAAGGCAAGGGGCAGAATGTAATTTTCAATATGAAAATGTAAATCTAAAAAACAAATTTAAATACTCCTGGACATCAGAAGCCTAGCTATCATTTGAGATTCCAAGTCAATCTGACAGAGCAACTACTATCCATAACTAAATAGTTTGGGACACCTTGAAGCCAAATATGAAACCACTTGTGCAGTACTGAGTGAATTTCAATTTTATCTGGACATGGAACAATATACCAGTAGTCCCAGAAGTGAAGAGAAAATAACCCCGACTAAGAAAACTTACCATTTTACTTTTCACAGTTCTTATAATTGCTGATAGTGTAGCATTTCAGAACAGATAACTAAAGTTTGCAATCCAATTCCGTCATAGGAGACAGTAGCCTAGAAACCTTGCAGCAATACTAGTGCCTATACTCCTGTTAATTTGTTAAAAGAAAATAAATAAATCTTATGTAGGAGATAAATCCTAGGAAATCTTAGCTGTGTGTTCAGTTGCTACTGTTCCCAGCGAAATAAATGAAACCCTAGGCCCAAGTTAAATGTTCAGTAACTATCAGGATTTCTTGATACATTTAGTATTCTATATGTTACTTTTTATTGATGCTAGTTTTGATGTGATTGTTAAGGAATTATTATAAATTTAACTGAATTTTCTGCTCTCATATGTCCAAAGTAATATTATTCACAGTATTTCCAAAACACAAAATCCATGTAAAGAAACATAAAAACAAGCTCTTTATTTTTTAATGTTATATTTCTTTGTCCTGATTGAAGAAGTGAAATACTACCAGGCTTAGCCATTAAGAAGCAGGACATAGTGTCATATAATCAATATGAGCTGATTAAAACTTTATCAGTTCTAAAAGACTTTGAAAAATGTGAGTTTTGTTTCACTTGGCTTATCTTGGTCAGAATGAATGTGCTGCACACTGCTTGGCTCAGACTTCATAGTGCACACAGAACTGTAAAAAAGCGGATGGATATCACCAGCCCTGTGATATGAACACAAAGCATACCTTCTACTCAAATTTCACCATCAAAGAGAACTTTGTTTAAATACTGTATCAGTCATTGAGTCTTATGCAGTCATAATGCTTAGAATCTTATTTTCTTCACATGTGATTTATGCATTTCTGGTAATCTGCAGTTCTTTGTGTCTTTAGAAATCGGGTATCATCTTTTAAGTTTCACTCAAATTTTAGAAATTAGAATGAAGGAAAAAAATACAATTTTTACTTGAATGTTTAAAACACTGTTTTGAACAGGTTCTAAAAAGGAAAGATGTTTAATAAAAGACAAATGAAAAGGCATCTAAAATTCATCTGCAAATAACAATTAAACAAAATGTGACCAATCATAGATCATAGGCAAATTTTCTCATTAACCATATTTTTCACATTAAGGTCAGAAGAGTCGGTTTTGTATATATAACATCTCAAGGATGTTAATAGGAAAACTTAATAGGAAAACTTAATTTTAACTGTTAATAGGAAAACTTAATTTTATTTTTGTTATTACTCAATGAAAAACAAACAAACACAACAAAATCCAAAACAATACCAAACAAGAAATAAAAGATAATAATACATAGGTACATACATTATAGATATTCCATACAAAAATACATATACAACCTATTTAAAGATGTCTATCTTGAAAACTTATCCAGCTCATGTGAGAGTCACATCTGTGCTTATATTTTAGTCTTATCTGAAACTTATTATTTTGCCCCAAATTAAATTAAAGTGATTCCTAGTAATAAATTATTTTGTTAAAAAGTATGTCATGAATACTGCAGAACATCTAGAGTAGTTTTCACAATTCAGCAAGTTAAGATCTGGAACTAACTGGATTATTTATTAAAAAAAAAATATTTTCTCTTAAGGAAAGAGACAGATATGTTTAGTGTTTCAGTAACGTGCATAGGGTTTGAAAGATTTATTTGTTCTTTTTTCCTTCAAAGTAACATTATTTCTTTTCTCAGTTGAACATGTTGCCTCCGTACACTTAGGCCTCAACACTTGTCTTCTCTACACTTCTTGCTTCAAAAGCCTTTGTTCTATCTTTGGTTCTCACAAACTAGACTTCCATGGTGCACAAACTCACAAAGTATTCATACATGAATTACAGAAGTATTTCTTCCTATGATCAATTCTGCTTTTCCATAAACTTTGCGGCAAAGGTCTGAATATATTCTTATTCTTTGGAGCAGAACTTTTGTTTTATCAATTGCCAAACTTTTAAATTACTTTTTTCTATATGCTATATTTTGTTTTATATTCCTTTACAGTAATATTAGGGGAGCTATACCACGTTTTACCTGTCACTACCTTTCTTTGTAATAGCGTCTGCATAATTTGGGTCTTCAAGTTGTTTCAAGTCTGTGATCTATACATATTTCCTTATCCTTTCCCAGCAATATTTCTTTTTTCTTTCTCCTTTTTTTTTTTTTTTTTATTTGTTACATTTTTATCCTTTTTCTTTTCTACTTTTTCTACTACCTATTTTGTAACAGGAAAAACTAGTGATGTCAATTCACGTAAGTAAAATGAACTGAAACCAAGCAAGAAAAAGCAACCTATGCCCCCCCCCCCGCCCCATTACCCTTTTTATTGGAAAATAAAGAAAGAATGAGAGAAAAGAGACAGAACACAGAAGAACTGGAGAGTATGGGATGATTACATCAGAAGGGTGTTTACAAGTCTTGCAGGAAGTCTGTGACAGAAGTTTTATTGATCTAAATTGATCTTTTTTACTCCTGAAAATCTCCTTTCTATAATAAGTTCAATAAAATTGACACCAATTTTCACTTGAAAAAATATTTTTTCTATAGTTTTGATTGCAAATTTTTGACTAATATTGGTCTATCATATTATTTCTTTAAAAGGAAAAAAACAAACAAACAAAAAACAAACAGCAAAATAAACCAAACCAAACCAAATCCCAAACCAAAAAGAACAATAGACCAAAATCAAAATAAAACAGAAAGATACTCTATCATTTTGGAACAAAAGAAGCACTTCTGGGATTAAAATATGCACAATTGTATTTGAAGCCCGAATACATTGTGAAAAGGGATTTTAAAGCTTAATGCCTTTCTATAATACCTAAAAGAGATAGAATTGAGAGAGAATTCTTTTTGTTGGCTCATCTGTGTGGTTTTCTCACTAACTTAATTTTATATGCTGAAGTCCAAGACTTTTGTTTTCAGAATTCAAGTCAGCTGCAATATAACTTCAGGAGCATTTACATGTTCCCAAACTTAAAAGCCCCTTAGTTCTGGATGAAGTCATAAACTGAAGTTCTTTTATGCTTATCTCCAAAGTTTTATCTGATCTGTTTTATTAATGTATAGCTTTAAAATCAGGTCTCAAGGCACAGAAAATTATTTTGGTTTTGATAGTTTTGGTTTTTTAATTATTCAACGTTTCCTTTTATTTTTAATATGTTGCCAGAAAAATACCTGGTTACACCAAAACCCCTAATTTCTCTTCCTTGCCTAGCCAAATTATGAAAAGTTTTTAAGACAAGTTCCTCCATACACCCAAACATTTTCTTATCACACTACATGGTTATCATCATTCTTTGCCAGTCTCTCCTCTTGAGTCTGTTCCATTTTGTGTAAAGTCCTTAATTGCAAAAGGGAATGGAATTTTGTTCACCTACATGAATGTACTAATGATCAGGATACAGTGTCATTCTTTTTTCATGTCCCAGCAAATATTTAATTATTTTAGACAAGCTTATATATCACAATCAAAACCTGAACAAAAAACACAGAATACGTTTTTTATTACTCTTCATTCTCCACTTTAGAAAGTGCTGCAATGTATAACACTTCAGTGCCCTATATTCAGTACAGATGACTGATCATTTCTAGTTGAATTATGTGTTTAAGATAAATATGTATGTTAAAGCTTTCATTGTTTTTTGTTTTTTTTTTGCATTTGTAACTTTGCAAAAATTGTGTCAACATGCAAAGTCACATCTTGCAGATTAAAATTTCTATTTGCTTTTAAGTTGTTTTTTTTCTTTTTCTTTTTTTTTTTTTTTTATATTTAGAATCATTCAAGTTGGAAAAGACCATTAGGATCACTGAAACTGATCATTAACCTAACACTATCAAGTCCACCACCGAACAACGGCCCTAAGCAACAGGTCTATACATCTTTTAAATACCTTCAGGGATGGTGTTTCAACCACTTCCCTGGGCAGCCTGTTCCAGTGTTCAATTTAAGATACATCATGCAAAAACATGGAAGAAGAGTTACACAAGGAATTTTTGCCAGTCAATTCTCCTTTTACTTTTTCAGAATGACAAAAATGTAACAGAACAAAATAATTATGAGTTATTTTTCCCATGGTAAGTCTGAAATTTCAGTGACCTGAATTCATTTATTTGCCATAACTACTAAAAAAAATAAGTTTCCTGATTTAGTGATTAGCTGTGTATGTATGCTGACAGTGTTGTTTTTTGTGCCTTTTAGAGCAATTCATTCACCAATGACTCTACTGGTAAAATACAGTCTGGATTTGGCCATTAGTCAAGCTAAAAGCGGTTAGTTAGGTTTTGGTTGGTTGGTTGGTTGGTTTTGTCCTCAAATAGTGCTTCTGGTAGCTTGATCATACTTGATGATTTTCAATGGTCTCATATAAACTTGTAGGATTTGGAGGAAAAACCATATGATGAACACCACTAGAACAGAAAGTATCAGAAAGAAAAGAAATGTACCAAGACCAAAGAATCTAGTTCTGCCTTCTGCAATATATATATCAATTTCACTGGCCCATATGAATGGTCGTATAGCTTTGCAAAAAAAAAAGTTTTCATTTCTCACTAGTTATATTTCTAAGACCTAAGTGTTATGACTTATGAATCCCTATTTTTATTTAGCTTGTAATTTTTCTATTATCATTTTTTTTTCTAGTCATCTTTACAGCTTTTCATCTTATTTCTGTGTTCTTCACAAATGGAGCTGTGCAGAAGACTTCTGGTACAGAAGCCATAGATCACTCTGTGATCATGGATAGACTTTCTGTGCCAATCTCTAATAGACAATTAGGATTTGTACAACAGTCAGACCATGTATTGTACACAACAACCTGAAGCAAGCACTTACGTTATACAGGGAGCATCAAACAGCTGTGCATCTAAAGTAAGCTTTTTGTTCAAGGTCACACCTTGAGAAATGCATTTCAATAAGAAATCCATTTTTATTAAGTTCAGCATATGCCTAAGTGTTTTGCTAACTGAAACAAGGCAGATAATGAGCCTTTTCCTTTCTGTTTGTGTCACTTAACTGTTTTTTAATTTTTTTTTAATGAAATCTCTCTGGTTGAATGTTCACCTCCTCATATATGCCCACATAGCAAAGCAGCTTTGACAACAGGATTTTAGGTGATAGTGTAACACATAAGTGTGATTATCGATATATTATACAAAACTATATGCAGGCTCCAGGAATATATACTGCTTGAAATCAGGAATTGTTTGAAAGATTTTCAGATATTTCATTATTTAAACAATGGCATTCCCAGAAATCTTCTAAAGCTTCTTATAAGTGGCTACTATCTCATACCCTTATGGAGAAATAGCTGATAGTGTATTAGCAGAATAAACCATTTTTCTAGTACTGCAGATAAAATTTCATATGTGTGGAAAAATAAATAACACAGGAAAGAAAATGAAACATTTACCAATTCATCTCCCCATTACTTATAAAACAGCACCTTGTAGAAATTATTAAAAATCAATTCATTCTCATGTAAAGATGACTGTTCCTGAAATTGCCTAGGTCAAGAAAATGTTGGCTTATCTGAGGTATACATGCCATTAACTTACATAATTGATGGCTTATGAGATACCTTAGGAGTCCACTTTTAAAGTAAAGAGAAGTGAAAAATGTATTTGGTACCTTAATAGGTGAGGACGCCATACAGATATGCTAGCTAGGCATAAGGAATCAGAAATAATATAGCACAGTGTAGGAGGGTTATGCTCTGACACTGAATTTGTGGTTGCCATGGAAACCTGTATCCCACCAACACACTGTGCATAGAAAGCTCCCATAGGAACAGTTTAGCCATTTATTTTCTATAGCCTGTTTTAACCTTTGACTTACTGTCTGAAGGATCCTCACTAGATTTACAACTTTGTCCTCTATAGCAAGTGACCTACAGGATAACAGAAGAACTGTTAATAACACCAATTCAGCAGTGTGAATACCATTACAGCCCTCTTGCTACTTCAGCTTCCAGGCACATGGAGGAATACTTGTTTTAAAACAAAACAAAACAGAACAGAACAAAACAAAACAAAACAAAAACAAAACAACAACAATAAAACAAGCAAACAAACAAAAAACCAAAACCCCTCAGTACTTTGGTTTACAAACTTGAAAGTTAACTTTACCTGGTGCAGAATTATAATTCTGACTTCGGTTCTGTGGATGTAAGAGATCTGGATTTTAAAGGACTAATATCTTCAAAGGACCTATATTAAGGATAACCCTCAGTGTTTGACTGGGCAAACTTAATAAGAAACAAAATGAACATGGAATTATATTCAGTGCTTTGTTTCAGATATAATGTTGACATCATTAAGCTTATGATGAATACTATAAGAAAAATATATAAGATTAGTCCCGTTTTGAAAATATAGATTTATTCATACATTTAGCATGGTTATATCATTAATTTTTGTATGACATTTAGATGCTGAAAGTTAAGCACATGAATAAGAGTTCATGGAACTTGTGTCTCAGTGTGTATTTTCATGACAATGTATCATAGTTTTGCTTTTCCTTCTCAAATGGCAGTTAAATATAATGTAATATAAAGCTAATTGAGACTAGAAATAAAAAGTAAAACTCATATGAGAGACTTTCCAAGAACATCTTGAATGGCATTCTGTAAAATCAGCAGGAAAAATTCATTGTATCTTATTTTTGTAGCACCACTTTCTGTATTAAATACTGTGATTGCATTTCATGCTGAATATTGAATATTGCAGCAGTGAAAATCAGTCTCTCTTACAATATTGCTTCCTAAAAAAAATACAACATGAATTCTATTTGATAGTCTGTCAGCTGTCTTTTTCACTAACAAACTATATCATACCAGTTGATGCAGGGTATGTAGATATTAATTTTTAAGCAATGGTTTGATAGGGTAGGATTGAAAAAATATTTCTAATATCATGCACAATGATTAAAAAGTCTTTAAGATCAATCCCTCTTGCCTTTATTGAAAGAGCTACAAAAGTGACAGAGTGTCTTAATGAAGAGTCAGATTTATTAGAGTTGAAATCTCTATTCTATTTTACTTAATTAGCTTAGTCTGCAGAGAGAAGCTGCAGTCAGAGAAATCTCTTTCTAGAAAAAAAAAAGAAATCCTTGTCTCTATTCTTGGAAAAGTAGTCAAAGTAGTGAAGTAGCTTTAATTTGTTTATGTTGTTTTAATCTTATGCTTAGTACATTGTGGTTTCATTCTCTCTTCACATATGTATTTCCTTTTGCTAATGTTATCCATCACTTATTTCAGCCTCAGGTGTCACTTGCTATAATATATTGAGGCAATTTTACATATCATCCAGAAAAGGAAAGTCAGAGAAAACAAGAAAATAAGCAGCTTTGCCTTAGACTCAGCTAATGAAAATACAGGCCTTTGCAGCTCACTGAAGACACGGATCTCAGAATTTTCTCATCCAGGGAGAAACTTGTCCTTCCCAAGGTCTGGTCTTGGCACATAAAACAATCTGCCTTTTTAATACTATTTTTTAAATTTTTAGTTTAAATGTATTTTTGAATGTATGTCATATATTCCTCCTACATTTAAAATAATAAAAAGTAATACAAAATAAGAGCATTACTGGCATGCTATCATTAACACTTCATACCAAATTCAACAGTGATGTTACTAGTTATTACCTCAAAGGCCTCAAAATGATGTCTGCAGTCTGTCAACATTATATTTCTCCCATAGTGCTACGTAAGAGGTCAGAAGATCATAGTACTGTTTCCGTACTTCTGTCTGACCGAAGTGTCGCACTGCATTTAAGGAAAAGGTTGTTACTGCATGTGTATGCATTTAAAAAGATTCAGGTACTCTGCTTTTACACCTGAATTACTCAAATAAGTCCTGCTTTTGTCTCTGTGTGTGTATGTCTGGCTTCATGGATGTCTTCCTGAGCATCAGCAAAGTCAAGGATGGGAGGCCCTTTGTAAACTAGAGGGGAAAGTGGCACTATTCATCTTGCATTGGGAGCAGTGAAAAGCAACTACAAATACAACAATAAATAAATAAATACAGCAGATAATACTAAAATAAATGAATACATCAAATGCTAAAGTTACAACTTTTCCTCATAAAAAGTTGAGTACCTAAGTCAGAGATGTGGCTAAATAGGACACAGAAACAGATATTAGAGCTCTTTTTTCCAGCCTATCACCCTAAAAGTTGGGCTGCAGAGTTTTCATTTTTCTCTTGGTTCAGCAGCTCTCTGACTAAACTGGCCATGGTAAGTCCGGAAGAGCTTTTCAGCCCCGGTTGTAGGATCCATGTCTAGGTTACATCCTGACCCAAGCATGAGGATATACTAAATACATATCATCACCTGTCCTTGGCTGGGCTTCAAAGGGTGGAAAGCCTGAGCATGTAAACCAATTAAACAAAGCCTTTGACATCTTATTTTTAACAGTATAACTCTGGTGCCAATATTCTATGTGAAGATATGGCCTAAAAAACCCCAGGAATTGCAAACTGCAGTGGGAATAAAGATGACAAAATATGTATTTAAATTAATGATGTGCTCAAAAAATACAGTTAGCTGTAGCGTTAGTATTTATATTAAAAAAAAATGTACAAAGATTAGATACAACTTTATCTAGCAAAATGTATCTTCTAGGGTGTGCTTGGTATTTGTCCAATGAAGCACCATGAAGAAGTACCAAAAAGTTGCAAACAAACCAGCCCAAGAAATCGAAGTCGCTACTGCAGCACTGCTGCAGAATTGTTAATTTCCTTCTCCTCTGAATGTCATTTCACTACTACTCTATGTGGATATACCAGCTTGTTCAGAAATACATCGTGCATTTCAAATATACTACTAGTTTATGGGGGAGAAAGGCAGATACCTTATGTGGATAGTCTAACTCTTAGGCAAAGTATTTAAGACAGCTCAAATAATTACTTTTGAAAAGGTCTCATCCTCTGTAAATTCACCACTAAATTTCATTATCTATTCAGAAAAAAAGAAAAACAACAACCATAACTTGATACATATGAATGTATTATAAACACATTTCTGATGAAGAAAGTAGACGTGATGCAAAAAGAAACAAGTTATTTCACATTCAGCTCTTTTGCTCTGTAACCTCATAAAACTCTGGTGTCTAGTGCTACTCTCCACACTACAGATACAGTAGCAATTGTTGCATATGTGTCCTCGTCAAGCTCAAGAGACTGATCTGAGTGTTTGCGGTTGTTTGATACCTCTAATTATACCTTGCCAAATCCATAACATACCACCTCTTCTTGTAATAAAAGCCTAACTTCATTATTAACTGTGTGTGTGTGACTGCAGCTGGACAAAAAAAAAAAAAAAAAAAAAAAAAAGCTTTAGTTTTATTTACTTGTTCCTTACAGACAAAGCCACTGAGCTTCATTTTACCAAAAACTACTTAGGAATTGAAGAATTTATAATTCCTGTTGCTTCAAATATAGCCGGAGAGGTTCATACTGTCTGATACTTTCCAAATGTATTTTTCTGACTTCTAATAGAAGGTTCTGTAACTGCCCTAGATTCGTTTTCATTTTACGAACTTCACCAATGAACTAAAGTATAGGCATATCTGGTGATATTCCTTCTAGTGTAGGATCTTCATGAATATATCAGATATCTGCAACACTCACTTTGCTACTTAGATTACAGGTTAGAAAATTCAAGCAACATCTCCTTTCTTTATACAATGTAATGAATGTCTTTGGTTCTGTAAACCAAGTACCAGGCTATATATTTACTAATTATTAAATGTTTTTCTTCATCAAATCTACTTTATTGTATATATATTTTTTTTTTCTTGTAGAATGAAATCTTACAGTACATTGTTCTATTGCTTCATATTTTTATATTTTTTTAATTAAAATTATTATTTTATTTCTCTTTCCTTTTGTGGCTTTAATTATTACCTCTTGAATAGCTGGTATGTCATTATTGACAAAGCATACTGTAACTTTTCAGTCTGAATCACCAGTTCAGCATCCCCAGCTGATTGTGCCAGAAGAACCCATTGTTTGAGCTATTACCCAAATACTATATGCCACAGAAAATCAATACAGATTTATGAATTTGAAATAAAATGGTGATGCATAGTAAAGGCAGCTGATTTCCCTGAGGAATAATTCCATCAAATAGTTTTAAATTCAAAAATAATAGCTCATATTTTGCTTTTTGTGAAACGTTATTGAAAACTTAAAAATAATAGAGGATGAGCCCACATGATGGAAAGGTTGAGATATCCATCAAATCGAAGAGGTATTAAGGGGCTAAGCTTCAGATATTCCTGCGTTCTGCAAATGGAAGATGTCCTGCAGAGAATTTTAGTGTCACTCTGTGCACACTAATATTGGCTCCACCAGAAAGTAAGTCATCTGACTTATATTAAGCAGGTAGAAAAGAATAAGTGGTGTCTTTTTTTTTTATTATTATTTTTTTTAATGCATTATTTATAAATCAATAGAGTTCCACTCTGAACATTTATTTGCTTTCTTTCATAAACTCTCTTTCAGACTTTGCATGCATGTGGCAGATGCACTTCTCCACCCTGCCATCTTGAAAGCACCAGAGCTGCTAGACCAATAGACCACTATGGCCATGCACATGCCTCTTGATTCACAGACAGGGCCTTTGACCAATGAAATGCCTTGGCTGAGAGGAGCTTCTGAACCACTACCATAAATTACGGCAGCTCAGATTCAATTAGAGCATAAATGAAGCCTGCTGGAATGCCTCTTAGAGTTGGTCTTCCTTGGAGCAGTGGGTCTACAGTCGAAGATTCCTCTCCTTAGACTGGCCATCCATGGAACATTCCTTGAAGACTGAGACATCTTGCCATATTGGCAAGCAGTCTTCTAGGTATCATTGAGAGTCCTCACTTTGTAAGAGTGGGAAGATATGCATTTTGAATCATCCGTCTGGAGTTTTTGGGTCAGATCACATTAGTCTGAGTCAGTTGTGTAGTAATTGAACTCCTACTTGGTATCCAAACCTGTGTTTTAGAATGTTGCCAGAGTGCTGAATAATTTTGGATAAATCCCATTTCTAGTCGGTTCTCTGCTAAACAGTTCTAGTTGGAATAAAGTCTGTTTGGAGCTTATTGTTTGCCTACATTTGCCGAGAGAAGTCCCATCAGAGTTCCAGACCCGAGCGGACGGAGGAAGAAATGCGGCCGACCCAATATGAGTGATAAAGCATACTTCAACTTTATTGCCCGAGATAGCGTGCATTTATACCAAATACCATAATTATGCATACTTGTCTCTATCTAATAGGCTAAGCACATTTACTTACTCCACCTACTTGGGTTTAGCTAGCTATGCGCATCCCACATTCTTCTGACTCTTATCTCTTCAAAAATATCCTGACCCTGCCTTAGTTAGTACTTTTCCGTTCCCCCCTTTCCCACGGCCTAATAGACAAGCTAACTAAGGCCTACTTATGTCAACTAAAATGGGCTCTGCTCGTACAGTTGCTTGGTGGACTCATGTCTGTGCTCCTTGAGCCAATCCCCGACATACATTGACTTTTGGGATGCCTCTGTGACAATGCAGATGCAGTTCTACTAACTAGCTATCAGACTTGTATTTCGCTGACCAGAAGTTACAGTATTGCCTTTACTGCCTCATTTCACATTCTTAGCCTTTAGAGACCTTTATTTTGGATTTCTTTCATTGCAAGTAACATTGATTCTGCTGTCCTCTAAACAACGTGGTTTGAATTCTGCCTGATCCTACAGATTTGCTACATTTGGATCTCCCCAATTAATTTAATCCTTTTCCCACACAGACCCTGCAGTCATCTTGGATAATCTATTCTTGACTGTCAGTGCCAAACAGTAAGCTGCTAGTGTCCCCTCTTGTAAATATATCCAGAAGCATAAATTAAATATGTTGACTATAAGTTTCTGTTCTTTTTACTTCATCCTTCTATTTGATATTGCTTGAAACTTTCTTAAGTATTTCTTGTTGACAGATGCAATCGTAGCACAGATCATCTTAATGTGTTTAGGACTCATGAAACGTCTTACAGAGAGTACCTGCCTTTTTCTCTTTCTGTCTTCTTCCTTAAGGCCTTCCTCTCCATTTCAAACTTTTGTTCTCCTTCTTTTGTCCTTTCCTGCATGATCTAACTACGTGAGTAAATAGACAGCATAATACATTTCTCTACATATACTAGTTCCGTACAGCCAAGCAATAGGAAAAAATAATATATATAGAGGGGAGACCTTAACTAATAGTCTGGACGGGGTGAACAGTCAAACTGAAATTTGGATTTTGCTCATTCAGAATGTGCTGTGAAGTTGATTAAAAGTCAACAAGTAAAAACATATGGTAGTAAAAGTGAGGGAAGAGAAGATCATGTCAAGCTCCATAAAATCAATTTTGTTGCAATCTGGGAGCCAATGAAGGTCTGATAGAATGGAATGAAATGTGATTTTTTTGTTTTTGTTGTTGTGTGGGAACCCCGTGATGGTAGGCTGAACAAGATGCAGTTGATAAATAGGTGTCTGCTGACAATCCATGGAAGCTAAATTACAATAGTGTGGGAGTAGTAGAACAAATGAACAAATTAAGACTACTGTACTGTAGTATCAGTTGTTAATGTTTTTAATTTTTTTTTTTTTAAGTTGTTGAATATTAATCTAAGAAACTTAAAAGCAAAATTTCCCTGAGTAGTTACTAAGACCAAGTGTTTGGAAAAAAAATGGATAATAATTCACCACTAAATAAAAACCACACAAATAAATATAATAAGTCATGAAATGAGAAAGCTTTCTGGAGAAGCAATTGCCTATTAGATAATATCATTACTTGCTTTTGGAAGCATGTGGCCTGAGTCTCCTTTATAAGTAGCATCAGAAAAAGCCCAACCAAACAAAAAATGTGTCAGGTCAAATGCCTAGTGCTACCAAAAATTAATTCTCAAATATAAAAGTATTTTCTATATTTTCTAAAGTACCTGTTTTGGACTACAATCTGGATTTGGCCATATGTTTCAGTTTGCATAGTGGAAAAGCAGATGGCAGAGAGGATAATGACTCATCTGCAAAGCATACGGGTGAAAGGATCAAACAGGTAAGTAGCAATGGTTTGGTTTTTACATTCCATGCTAACAAGAACATGCACCATGCATGAAGGAAGAATTCTTAGCCTTTAGTTGTCAAACTGGTATTTGCTGCTGGTCTCATCAACCTGGGAAGTTCACCACAGCAGTATTTGAGACACATTATTACATGTAGTTTCAGAATAAAAATTGGTAATAAATTATAAAAGTGCGTAAGTAATACAAGGCAGCTACAATTATATTGCAGCAAGTTTCAATCTTTGTGTTGGAGAGCATTATATATATATATATATATATCATTAACTATGAAGTACTGAACAATAAATATGGTTATTATTATAACAAAAGACTAAAAGCTTTTTGACACACTATAGATTGTTAGCCAGAGGAACGACAAATTGTTAGGATTTATAGCTTTTAGGTATTTAATAAAAACATAGTAAGAAGAATATGTCATTCTGCCATCAGGAAATAATTGGATTGCCCTGATTGCCAGGAATTTGACACTGGTGGTAATTTTGATTTAAAAGCTAGTGGAAGGTACTTTTCACATTGAGAATTTAAACTGCAAATGGCATGTAGTCATCATGTAACTTTTGCTGTGAATGCAGTTTCAAAAGCTCATAAAATAGGAATCGAAATGACAGTAAACTACACTGAAAATGTTTATCATGAGAAAAGCTTTCAGAATTTTGGAGCAGGTAACTTCTCAAATAGGAATACAGAAGAAATTGGTCTGACAAAATTGGAAAGTGGTCATGCAAAACCAAGATAATTAGAAGTGTTAACTGCAGTCTTAAATTCTGTCATTGATTTTGCATTGAGGCCAATACAGTGACAAAAAAAAAGAAAAAAGTGTTGTTAAAAAAAAGTGTCTAACAAATTCTTTGTTTATGTAGAAAGCACAAAGAATACAATGTAACCTGTTATATAATGGGAACTCCACAGTGATTATTTGCTCCAAAGCAAAGACTGTAATTTTGAATCTTGGAATGTAAACTTTAATCTGTTATCATGGCTGAACAAATGAAGTTTCTCTCTTTTAAATTACATCAGGAATGAAAGACATAACGAAAAGCAAACCTTTTAAACAGAAATATCAGAATGCTGGTTCAGTTTGGAAGGGTAAATTTTCAGAAAATGAATAATATTTTTCTATTGATTAAAGGCAATTTTGATTCTATGGCAACAATCAGAAAATCTACTACTGTATGGTTCTAAGAAAAGATGAATGTTACTTTCTGATGTCCCTCTTTTTTTGGTCTCTTCTACCAAAGGATGTGGATTGATTTCTATTTCATAGTCACTTCTCCTAGGATGTTAGGAGATGCAGAGAATAAAGTCAGTGACTGACATCTTTCACAGAAATCTGTGATCTATGGTGTTGTGTATTGATAACATTGTGGTGAAACTAGTTCATCCAGCCACAAGAGATGACACATTCAGTGTAGGGGGAACTGTGATTTACATATCAGTGACAAGCTAAGGAGCCACAGCCCAGAGGATAAGCCAGAGGGCACATACCCCACCTTCTGATATGCCCAGCTTGGCATACAAAGGGGAAAAGCTGAGACCCTCCAAAACGGCCTGGGAGTTATCAATCACTTGTCAATCTTTCGCAATCACCCCTTCCCCCCTAGACTTTCTTCTACTTGGAGCGCTATAAATGCGCACCAGCACTGCTAGGGAATCCACCATCCTGAGGACCTTCAGCCCATCAGCCTCACTGCAGGAACTAGACCAGACATCGAACAACACTGCGCTCCTGAACTACAAACCCCAACATTCTCACCGTGGGACACCGGAGGCCATACATCATTGTACAAGTCCTGCCATCCACGCTGTGGAGCCATAAGAGTGGTTGGATCTCTCACACTTTTCTTTCTTCCTTTTGCTGTTAATGTGTTGATAAGTTCTGTGATATCATAAAATACTTTTGCCAAGCCACTAATTGCTGTAACTAGTATTCCAACACGTACTTTTAGTAAAACTGTCATCCACTTCGCATAACCACCCAGAATGAACCCAGAGTTAACTAACACCTGGTCTCATCTGTTGAGTCAGGGCACATGTCGTGTTCAGAGTTAACTCATCCCTATTCCCATCTGTTGGGATGGGACATATGGGTTACTCATTCCAGAATGGAATCTTTCCTATGTTCTCTTCCTGTGAGCTTCATTACTTACTTTTTTCCTTAGAACCCCTCATCCTATTACACATATGTGCATGGTCTGCTCTACACATCTCTTCCACCAGGAGAAAATAAATATATTTTTTATTTTTATTATTATTATTATTATTATTATTAATAATAATAATTACTCCTTACTTCCTCTATGTGTGCTTAAAATGCATTTTTAACAAAAAAAAATCCCTTTATTTTTGATGTCACATTACAAACCACACCTCAACCCTCCAAAAAACCCAAACACATTTTGGTATTGCTTTTCATTAAATATAAAAACATCTTGCACTGTTATGGAATCACAGAGTAGACGAGATTAAAATGGATCACTGGAGGTCACCTGGTCCAATTTACCTCCTCAAATAGGGCCACCTAGAGCCCATGACCATGTCCAATGGGTTTTGAATATTTTCAATGAGAGACCCCACAACCTCGCTGTGACAGTGCTCATCCACCCTCATGGCAAAAAAGTGTTTCCTATTCAGATGGCCTGTTCACTGGGTGCCACTGAAGAGACCTTGCTTCCATCGTCTTTGTACCTTCCCTGCAGGAATTCATACGGATTAATAAGAACCCCATTGAGCTTTCTTTAGGCTGAACGGTCCCAGCTCTCTCAGTCTTCCCTTGTAGGAGAGATGCTTCAGTCCCTTTGTCATCTTAGTGGCTTTTTTCTGGACTCTTCCCAGCTTGTCAATTTCTTTCTTGTAGTGAGTGGCCCATAACTGGACACAGCACTCCAAGTGTGGTCTCACCAGTGCTGAGGGGAAGGATGATCTCCCTTGATGTTCTGGCTATGCTTTTCCTAATGCAGCCCAGGATATCTCTAGCATTCTTTGTTGCAAGGGAATTTTACTGGCTCATATTCAAGTTGGTGTCTACCAGAACCCCCCCACCTTTTTCTGCCAAGCTGCTTTCCTGTTGGGTTGGCCTCAGCATATAGTGGTGAATTAAATACCTGAATAAATGCCCAAAGAAATTGATAAACTGGGATTTATTAACAATGAAAGTAAATTAGTTAGAAAAGACCAAGTCCTCAGAAATTGGTTCTGATTCTCAAGCAGCAATTGTGTTATGCATAAAGCCATAACTACAATTCAGAAATCTTATGTTCATTTAGAAGTTCTGAAGCACATCTCCTTTGGAAACTGGACAAGTAACTTGGTATTAATTGGAACAAGGAGCTTGGTATGGATTGGAACAAGCAGCCTCATGATTGGAACAGGGCTACAAATAGATTCAAAAATTCTTTCTTGATAACCTTATATTAAAAAACTTGTGAACTGCAGCCTGTGGGAGTCACCTCTGTTGAAGAAGTTTGTGAAGGATCATATTCCATGGGAGGAACACCATTCTGGAACAGGGGAAGAGAGTGAGGTGGAAGCAGTAGCAGAACCAATATGCGAACTGACAGCAACCCCCATTAACCATCCTCCTGCATCACTTGCGGGGAGAAAGTAGAGAAATCATAAGTAAAGTCTAGGAAGAAAGGAGGGATGGGGGAAAGTGTTTTAAGATTTGGTTTTTATTTCTCATTACTCTACTCTTATTTGATTTGCAATAAATAAAACTAATTTCTCTGAATTGAGTCTATTTTGCCTATGTTGGTAATTGGTAAGTGATCTCTCCCTGTCTTTATCTCGAGCTTTTCATTATGTTTTCTATCCCCTGTCCAGCTGAGGACGGGGAGTGATAGAGCAGCTTGATGGACACCTGGAATCCAGCCATGGTCAACCCACTACACTCATTCAGAAACATTTTTCAAAGCATGTCTTCTAGACCAGGCCCTAATCAAAATGCAACTAGAAGAGAAGAAGACGGTCTTAATCCTGCAGTCAGTAGAATACATGCTCACCGAGGCTTGGTCTTCAAAATGAAGACATTTATTTTCTGTGGAACAGACATTCTTTTTATTGCCAGAAAGATTTTAGATAAATTAACACTAAAATTACAGTAAAGATCCACAAGAAATCCAGCCAGAGTAGACTGAATGCTCAGATCACTAGTATTATGGCTTAGAACCTTTTGAGACTATTGCAAACCATAATTAAGTGAGGTTGAAGTATTTATTATCTTAGGAACACAAGGTAAGCATTTTACAGTGTTCGAGCAGTCTCAGATCTCATACCCGGTTACATTGTAAGCGTACAATTGACAGACATTCTTTTTATATTGCATAAGAGCTTATAAAAGTATAATTTGGGCTCATAGGTTGCATATAAAATGTCAGAACCACAATGGGACTGTTACATACATGTTATTAATGGGTGTTGAATGCAAGCTCTCTAAGTTGCTCCCAGAACACCAAGCATAATACAAAATTTCTCCAGCACTGACTGCTAGATTAATATTTTTTCAGATGCCTTTTTATTGGTCCCAGGAATCTGAAATGTTTTATTAGACATCAGGTCACTGCCTACTGGTTAATAGGCTTCTAAAGAAAATAAAATAGGCACTATCATTTATAGAAGAGGATTTTACAAGTAACTTTGTTAACATTGCATAAGACTTGTTAGGTTTCCTCTGAATATTTGCTAAGCTATCTTATACAAAACATCAGGCACTGTGGGTCCCATGACCAAATTTCAGAGGGAGACAGCTGTTCTGTCCACAAGGCAGTTGGCTCAGAAAGAATACTGCACTTCTGCATGTGTATATAACCATTGAACGCAAAAGTAAATTTCACATGCTATAAACTGTAAGGGATTGTTATACTTTTTATTGTAATGTTTAAGTTTTTTGCCTCAATTTTGTGTAAATCTCACTCAGGCTCTAGTCTGCAAGTATTTTTTGTAGTTTCTTGTCCATGTATTTTCCATTGAAATAATTAAGAGAGAGATTAATGTAAATAGTTTCTAACCAGAATCCACTTTGCATGTTCAACATTTTTAATAAATATATCTTTTTGAAATCCATGATGTCTCTCAATGTAACCTAAAAGAAGAACTTCTTAAGAAGGAATTTTATTATTTTACAGCTTGAAGGACACAAGTGGAAGGAAAGAAATGATCTAAAGCTTTGCCTGTGTTCTGTATGGTTTCTTACTCTCCTCTACATAAAAAGTATTAAGATCTTAAAACTTCTATCACAGCTATGAAAGCTGTTCTCAGAATAAACTTCTGATAAGAAAAAAAATAATTTGTTATATTTTAAATCAAAGAAATAAAATATTTTGTTATATTTTAAATCAACATAATTTCAAACAGTTGCTGTGTTAAACTTTGAACATTGCATTTTGTTAGAAATACCTACACAATTTCAAATCTATAACAGACTGTGCACTGAGTGCAGGGCAAAAAGCCAGGAATTTTTGAATTCTAATCTTGGCTTTTAAAATGAGTTTCTGTATGGCTTTTGGCAAGTCACTTAGAGTCTGCCTCAGTAGATTTATACTTTCGTACTACCTTGCAAGTTTCTTCTGAGTATTAATTAACCAACATCTATACAACATTTTAAGACTATGAAATATGCTGTATTTTTTTTACCGGTTAAAGCCATAATTTCATTATATATTATGATACCTAGCGTTATAAATTATATTTTCTGATGTGAACCAGTGATATACCATTTCCACTACATAGCAAAATTAGCAATTCAGCAACCAATTAATCTTTCTAAATGATATTAAAAATCTGCAAACTTACAAGAGAAAATACCCTTTATCAAACAAAAAGCTTTTGTTTTGTTTTTGAACAAACAGATGTTTCCAACTTCTGTATGTCACAGTTGTGTGCAACATTAAGGAGACCAATACTATCATTTAGTTACTCTAGAACCATCACAGAACATTCTCCAGACCTTGCTTTTAAATATAACTGTCAGATACTCTATAATTAAGAATATTAGTTCTCTGCTGCTCTGTGACACTATCTTACTATTGGTTTTGTAGTGCTCAATGTACGTTTTTACTTACTTCAAATGGGAAAATCATATATAATTTCTTTCCTCATTGATTTAAAATACGCAGATTCCTCTTACTGAAAATAACACTGGCATCTGGGTTTATGTTATGTTTAGGAAATACAACATCATTTATTGCTAAAAAGAAACAGAGGCTGGGCAATTTAAAGATAAATATGTTGTACTAGGTAGTCGACCCATTCCTCCTCTGCTATTATTCCTTTTTAATGAATCCTTTTGAGGACTTCATCTTAAACCATTGAAGTTAATGGGAATTTTACCATTAATGGCTATAGTAGAAATGGATAAGTCTGAGAGATGAAAGTGCTTTCCTTTAAAATACATTGGTGAGTAAAGTTGACTCCAGAATTAGTTTGCTTTTGACCAACAATATTTATTAGGATATTCAATTATGACAGTTTCTTTCACAACTGTGTTGAAAGATAAAGGTACCATCAGGAGTTGGTAGGTTAGGTTCATAGTTAATTTGGGGTCCACATTAGCAGCAATGTTTTGCTGAATTTTTTTAAGTTAAACCCTGTGCACCAAACAAGCAGAAATACAAGTCACATTGATGGATCCGCAAGATGAAACACAATTCTAGCAAAACAGTGACTTAAATGCAATACTTCAGCACAGGAGGAGGACAAACCTAAGTCAGGACAGAGCTGTGCTGACAACACTCTGGAAATACTTCCCAGTAAAAAGCTCAGGAGCCATTACCTTGTTTTTGTCAGTGTTTTCTTGGCTTCTCAGAATCTCACAATTCAGAATTCCTCAGAATTCACAAAAATGTTAGTTGGAAAGTGACATGTGGAGGTCCTTTTTTACTTGAAAGAGACCTATTGTGATTGATAGACTGGGTCAGATACAGCTTTGTGTAGATGAGTAAAAAAAAATCCGGTGACTGATTCTCCATCCTATCTGGACAAAAATTTCTAATTCATTACCCTTCTGGTGATGAGATTTTATCCAACATTCACTTGGAACCTCCAAAGCAACAATTTGTGGTTACTGTTGCTTGCGTGCTACTAATGAGAAAAGTTTTGCTCTGTCATCAGTGTAACAACTCTTCAGGTAATTGCAATTAGATCACCCTGTAGCCTCCTTCCTCTCTGTCAGACTAAACAAGACCATTCCTCCCATCCAGTTTCCATCAGACATTAACTCCATAGGAGTTCTACCCTCCATAGGATCCTTCCCAGTTTCCATTTCTCTTCCACTGGGGACCTACAACTGAGTATGTTATTCCTGGTGCAGCCTCACTAATACTGGCTAAAGGAGGAAGATAACTTCTCTAGGTCTGCTGGACACAACTTTCCTAAAGCATTGTAGTCTGTGTTTTGTGTCATTTGCAATGAGAGCACACCGTAGCTTCATATTCAGCCTAGAAAGCACCAAAACCACCCATGAGTACTACCACCTGTAGTATCATAGTACTCATCTAATTGGTTCAAAGCCTATTCTGAAGCATGGTGCAAAATCTCCCCCACTTGTCCTTTTCAAACTGTATGAAGTTTCTGTCACTCTGTACTTTTCCTGAGGAATAACTGTAGTGCCCCTTTCAAATTACATCCAGTTTAAGGACCACAGACTTAGCAGAAGAAGATGAGATTTGCAGATCAACATTGCCTAGCTGAAACATCATTAAAGATTGTACTAAAGCCTCATTTTCAAAGACAAATATCACTTACATTCTGCTGTTAAAATTTCCCAGGTTTTCAGCTTTCTTTACTAATAATTTAAAGCATTGGAAGAGTACTCAGCACGAGACCTTTAGAATGTCCTATTAGCACCTTCTGGAATTTTGAACTCAATTTTTTCCTTTTAAGACTGACTGCAGGAGTACTTACTCTGACTCCCGTTGGGAGGTGTGAAACTGAGTAACTCCAACAGTTGCAGAGGACATATGAGATAAAGTGCTTGTAAAATCAGTGAAAATAAAGGATAGTACATTTGTAAAGAATGTAACTGGAGCAAATGACAATACAAGGAAGAATGGGAGGGTATTCTATTAAAAAATTTTAAAAAAATGAAAGCCATAGGATCTAGGCTTTGTAATTCAGAGTATCAGATGTTCAAAGGAAACAGTGTTTAAATGGAAATGAAGTGACTCAGAGTCTTTGACTTGATTTAAACTTGGACTACTAAATCTAGAGAGAAAAATAAGTCCACATTTCAGTGAAAGGGAATATGCCAATTTGAAGTCAAGAGCATTTAATAAAACTTCCTGAAAGAAAAATCTATCAGTCTGCAGAAAAAGAACTCCCAAAGGTAATAAATGCCAGAAAGCCCAGGGCATGGAACATTTTAACTGATTCTAAACTGATCAAAACACTTGTGAATGAACAATAAGTATAAATCCTGAAAGGACAAGGAGACACACCAGATATCTTAATAGGTCTTCTCTTTCTTTAACTTCTCTGAACTCCTGTGAATTTAAAGGAAATTAAATAAGCATTTAGACATGGCGCCAGCTCTCAGAAAATAACATGCAAGGGAATCAAGCTAACCTTGAAAAGAGAGAACAATAGAAAAAAGTATGCCCTAGAAAGTTTGAAAATATGAAGTTTTGACAATTCATGTATGCCAAGCTCATTATAGAAAATAACACTGAGTATTCATATCAGGCATGTGAAAAGATGGGATCTTTTAAATAACATTATGTATTTTCAGTAGAGAATGAGTTTATCACAAGAGAGTTTGTATTGAATAAAGAAGTGATTTAGACTAGATGGCAGAATACTTTATGGAAAGTAAAACTTAAAAGAAGTCTTTCAAACACAATTTTTTTTTTTTTTTAATGTGAAAATGACATCCGTGATGTACTGGTATTTACATTCATTTATCATTCCTCTGAGGTCTCCTGACGTAACTACAGAAAAGGTTTTATGAGATCATGGCCATCAGGTAAAAAGAATACTGTGTATTGTTTTATTAAAGATATATTTAAGTCCATAGCTCTGGAAAATATTTATGAAACAATAGGAGGCAAAGGAAGTAAAAAGGAAAGATTAAGCTTTAAAAAATAATTTTCTCTCCTTCAGGTAGTGGGGGTTAGGGGACCGCACTTTCTGAATGTGTAACTTCAGTGTGTTCTGAATAGAGGAATCTTTCTATCAATTCAGACAAACAGTTTTTCAGTCCTGAAATGTTGTGCCAATATCTTATATCTGATGTTTCACAAAAAAAAGAAAAACAGAAAAACACAAACAACATCACCACCACCACCATAGGAAAAAAAACAGCAACCAACCAAAAAACCCACCACAGGCAGTTGTGAGGTTTAGAACAAACAGAAGATTTTCCACAGTGATCAGAGGATGTATCCAATCAGTCCTTACTGGGTAATTAATTATTTATTTAGGCCATAAAGTTAGATAAATTCTTTCTCCACTGATTCTAAGTAGCTTTAAAAAACAAACAAACAAAAACAAACAACAACAACAACAAAACAAAACAAAACAAAACAAAACAAAATAAAACAAAACAAAACAAAACAAAACAAAACAAAACAAAATAAAATAAAATAAAATAAAATAAAATAAAATAAAATAAAATAAAATAAAATAAAATAAAATATAAAAAATCCTGGCTACATCTTGCTCAGAGTAAGTAGTACCAGAAAATATCCATTTACATAGGGCTGTCACTGTTTCCCATATGGACGGCCCAGCAGATTATTTTAGCTTTAAAAGTCATAATCTTTTTCAACAGTTCCATTTAATTCAGGATATAAAAAAGAAACCTTGGCAAATATTGAAACTACTGTTGTCTGCTGCCTTGGGAAACAAGACATACCCAGTTTACAGAACACATTTAATTTTTTAAATAATTTGAACAAAGTATTAATAAAAGTACTGCAGCGACTCAAAAGAAGTATTAATGTCAATGCTATTCAGGATTCAATACCTGTGCCCAGCTTGTAACTAACGAAAAATGTATTTAAAATTTCAGCTACATGTTTTAATATTATGTTATGGTTTGCTGCACATTTGATACGATGAACCACAATCAGATTATTAAACCTCATATGTCACAAATGTGAAGGCATCAGAAAAACAAGTTCTCTATTTGAGTTCTACAAAATATATAATCCATTCAAGAAAGTGTTTGAAATCAGTCATAAAGAGTTTATACTCCTGAGAAGCGGCATTGATTTTGAGACTATGTGGACAGGCACTGCAGAAAGCCTGAGACACTTGCAAAGATTTACGCAAAGAAATAAATAGTGAATAATAGTGTATTCAAAATTATGCTACTGAAGCTTTCTTTCATATAATTTGAAACTGAATTTCTGATTCCTCACTACCAGTCCTGTTCTGTTTCTTATTTGGAAGACCATCTATCACTAACAGTCTTTCAGGGCAAAGTAAGGTCCTATTAACACTAAAGAGATACAGCATTAAGTTGAACAGCAGGAATTTCCTATTTGGACTTGTCTCTTAAATGAGACTTGCAGTGGGTATCAATACGTCTTGGTGGTACAGGGTGACACGCTCAGTGAGCTACACAATCAGTAGACTATACTCAGATGGTTAATTGAAAATGGCTCCATATATTTGTATTATTTGCTCACAAAAATGACAGATTATTAACCTAAATCTACACTGAAGAAACACAAAGAAAATCTGCTCATTTATTGAGCTTCAGTTTAGAGTAACATTCTAGCAATACACGCTGTGTTCCAGCAGCAACCTCTGTATTATGCAGTTTTTTGCTTGCTTTCCTTGGTAATAACATCATATGTTCTTAAATCACAGTATCTGCTGCTCAAATGAGAGCTCTACTTCTTCCACACACAGCTGAGCAATACAACACTTAGCTTTTTCATGTCCAAAGTCACAGCAGATGTTCTGTTGTTTTAACTGAAGTGACAAAAATAAAATGATCTAAACTGTTCTAATTTCTTCACTCTCTCCCTTTTGTCACTACACTTCAGAAGTGAATTTACAAAGTACTGCACTGCATTTTTAATGTGCATTTCAAATTCTGCAAAGGTGCTCAGCTAAAGCCCTTCCAGATTCTTGTAAGAGTGACTGTGTTGTCTCAAGGTATATATGGAAGTCTAACTTTTTCTCCCAATGCCACCTCCTAGAAATTTTAAAATGGGGACTACCAGACCAGTATTCCTCAGTTTATATCCTGCAATTAAAACGTGTGCTGTAAGTTTTCACCTATGAGCCAACAAGCGTGTTGATCTAAATGCTTAGGGCCTCTCAGAATGTACCTGAAACACGATTCACTTCATTAGTCTGATTTATTTTAGTGCTATAACCGTGTACAAAACAGTCTTTTAACAGACCAGTTAAAAGACAAATTGTATGCCATCACCATTTTGCTGGTGGCAATCTGCTTAGACCAACAAGTGTGTATGCAGTCCATTTGTATATTCAGAAATGGACCTAATGCAGGGAGTTGAAACAGTCTACATCATCACTGTCTACATATCTATGAAAATGACTGGATCATCGGAAAAGTTATCTTCAACTGATAATTAATTCAGGTATTTTTACTTCTCTGTAGACTTGCATTTTTTTTTCTTTTTACCTAAAAACTAAGATCTAGCAAGTTCTGCAGTATATGCCAACAGCTGTAAGAATAATGGAGGTTTCAAAAACTTTCAGTGGCTGGCGTCCCTTCAAAATTTACTCTGCCAATCACTCTTCTTCAAAATTAACTCTTAAAATTCAGTTATTATCACTTCAACATTTACTATTTCTAAATTATATTCATGTAGTCAAGTGTATAATGACGTTTCATTTATTCGTGGTTTTATCCTTGTGTTTGATTAGTGGTATTGTTGAATGATCTCCACTGTGTATGATCAACCTCTGTCTCAATACCAGTGTGGGTATAATACAAATTTTTGAAACATAGACCACAAAAAAATTTTTGAGATGTGTCTATTCCAGAAAGCGGTTGGAGTTGCTCCAGGATAAAATATGGAAAAAGAAGAAATCCTGAATCATAAGATACCAGCACCTTCAGAGTAGATCCAAAGCAGGAACTTTTCCTCTCTGTCAGATGGGGAAATAAATAGTTTTCCTGTCAACAGTTGCTAAAACAATTAAGCTAAAAGCACTTAATATTTTAATTTGGGGGCATTATAAAAAAAACACAGTTTACTAACTTTGAAGATTTTAGTAAAATCTGAAGGAGGTGCTTTCAGCATCACTGATGTTTTATAGTACATCTTTTCTCCTTATATGCAGTCATTCACAACTATATAGAATACCAATTGCAGTTCTGATTTGTTAGCAGTTTATAACTACCCTGTATAGCATAAAATAGTGAGCGAAGCTGTAAAGCAGTGAACAGATAGATCCAGTAAGGATTTTTAAGGTTAAGTAAAACACATTACTGTTTAAAGTGGAATGTAACAGATTTTTTATCTATTTCATGCAATCCAATGTGTCCTTCAGCATAGACGTGTAAGAACCTTGAGTAATCAAGGTTAGACCTAGCCAAAGTACTAGTCAGTTAGAGGAAACTATATGTTTGCTGCTGTACTCACTAAGCAGGTATAGAGTACCATAAAAGCCCTATATGTCTTTTCATTTGAGCCTCATGAATTGACCTGATTTATCAGTTCATCAGTTTGCTGTGTCACCCTGTTCTTCATTATCTCATGTCATCAATAGATTAAATATGATTATTTGTCTATGAATAAATTGGGTGTTGACTTCCTCCTACAGTGAAATACTCTGGAAAAGTTGTCACAGAAAGTAATCCCTAATGTGACCTTAAGCTCTTCCTTTTGTTAATTTTAATTAACTAACATGCCAATCAGATTTTCAGCACAGTATTGTTCTTTTTTTTTTTTTTTTTTTCCTAGGCATTATCACTGTTTTTGTAGATCTTTATTTTAATCTATGTATCAGTACCTTTGCACAGCTGCCTCTGTGTGTGCGTGTGCATTTTCTTATCAGGTTACTCAGGCCATCTGCAAAATTGTGAAAGATCAACAATGCCATCTGCAGGTACAAGGTAATTCCTGATCAGGAGACACATTTGCTTTAGCTTTTTCATTTCCCTTTCCTTGAATAGGCTGTTTATTCTAGACTGAAGTCAAATAATGCTCATACCTCAGCAAGTTTTAGTCATTCCAAACTTGTGTAGGTCTAGGACCTAGATATAAAGATTTCGGCTTAGATCTGTTTCCTGTTAACCTATGCAAAAGGCTGAGTGTTTCTTTGAGCCTTATTCAAGTGATTCCAAAGTATCCAACCTTCAAAATGGAACTGGGAAGCCTATTAAATAATATATTTCCAGCTTCCTAGTATTTTTGGTTTTCCAACAAGTTTGTGAACAGAACCAGGACTGCTTTTTTCAAGATCTGCCACTTTCTTTTATTTTCAAGTGCAGCTAGTAGCAAACCCTAGAAGGATTCATATGCTATAGTTACTGCCTGTTTCTTGTGTTTTCTCTTTCTCCTGATATATGATCTGTGAAGAATTTCAGGCATGGTGTGGGTAGGTATAAATCTCACAAAGAACAATAAGTAGTGTGGAAGACTGAGTGGACTACTGGTAACATAATTCATCTTTCTTTGCTCAGTTACTAAAAATTAATGTTTCCCTTCCTATTGAACATGACCCACAATAAAGTGAGGAAATATGTGGAATAGTCATATCAGTCACAAGCTTCCTATGAACATTCTATGAAATGAAACTGATTTCTACCAGGAGTAAAGTGAAATTCATCAGTTCTATTTAAAAAAAAAAAAAACAACCAACCAACCAACCAAAAAACTAAGCCCCACTTATTTTTTTTTTTTTTTTATCTAGGTCAGGATGTTATTAAAATGAAGAAAAACTTATAGTTAGAAACTAGAAACTTCTGGATATTCTTCTGATTCTTTGACTCAATCAGTGGCCTTGGGCAAAAGCAAAGGTTTTTGTGCTCACTCTCTGCATCTGTAAAATCAGAATACTAATGCTTACCTCACACCAGGGAATAGTGAGGTTTTAATTAGATAATGCTAGTAAGCTGATCTGAGTCTGCAAGTAGCAAAAAAATTATTCTTAAAACAGTACTCAGTTCTAAATACACTTCTTAGAGAATGTGAAACGAATAGTCCTTTAGAGAGGTTCTAAGATCAAATACATTTGGGAGTGAAACAAAGTTAATCTACTTCAGTAAGCCAAATCAACTGAAAGGTTTGACTCAGAAAGGAGACATTTACCTCAATTCAGTCCATTCAGGAATCTGATCAAAATCTAGCAAAGGCAATTTGATCCTTCAGAAGAATGATTTTTTTTTTTCCTCAGTTTATTATTATCAAATAGAAGTTACATTGTGGGTGGATTTATTTCAAGTTCCCCAAAAAATTAACTTTATATAACTTCCCAAAATTAATAACTTCAGGCTTATGAAGAATGGACATTTTGGATGACAATGATTTTGAACAGAATAAGAGAGTCTGAAGATGTTTCACAACTATACTTAAATGTGTTTTGTGATATGAGAAAATGTTTCAGTTGTGTAAGATAAACATACAGAAATACATAAGCTCATTTTTCTGACTTCAAGAAACTGCATCAGATTTTAAAATATTTGCAAGGTATCTCTTAATTAGTAATGAACTTACATAACTGTACTCTTATTCTTAATTCGACCTTTACATTTTTAGAGGCCATCACCCACAGCTTATGGCCAGGTTCACTTGTGAGCAGCTTTAACCCACAGCATGATAGAGCATTAGTTTTTATAACACCATCTTTCTTGTCTCTTTATGCCCTGCTCCCCCAAGTCTTTTGTATTTAATAAAATTAACTTGAATTATATTCTGAAGTAGATTTTACAAGTGTTTAATGAACTGGCTGCATGATACCAATTCTGTTAACCTTGTAAGCTTAAATGTGAGATTCAGTTCTGCACCTCTGACAGGCACGAATGAATCAGCAGATGCAGCAGAAGAGTAAAAGAGCTGATTAGCTGAAAGGTACCTTTGAGACCACCAAGACCAAACTGCTGTTAGCAGTTTGCAGTTAGACAATTAGCATTATAATGCCTTTCTTGAATTATTCTATGGGTCATGAGGCTGTACCATATCTCAACAGTGCTTCACACCCCAGACATACTATGTCTCTGAGGAACTGCTTTGGATGTGTCTCCTGCAGCCCGCCTACTGAGAGAATCCTTCATCACTGAGCTAAGTCTTACAGAGTCCACCTTCTCCAGATCACTGCATCACAAAATTTACCATCCATGTTCAGAAAAAAAGGGGAAATCATAACTTATCTTTCATTTCCCTAGTTATGATTAAAAGTAAATTGGACAGAAAACTGTCATGTCAGTTTTTCCTCTGCCCCTGTGGGCTAATATAACACAGAAGTTATCAGAGAGAAGTTTCTTGATATTCCTGTACTGTGGTAATACTTGCAGTTAAGATAGCTTAAAAATGTGTTTGTGAGCTTCATATAAATGCTGTTGCTCTGGAAAGCTAAAAAGTTGCTAGCATTTCCAATTGATTTTTTTTAAGTGCTAACATTTAGATAAAATACAAGTTGGACAGGTGGACTTTTAGGTGCTTATCAAAAATTTTCTGTGCTGATTTTCATTTTGCCTGCATTAATATCAGGCATCCTGCCTCAGGGTTTAAACCAACTGTCTGAAGAGTAATTAAATCACTTTTTCCCTTTACTTTTCATATATTAATGCCCCACTCTCCTTCCCAATTAATACCGTTTCTTTGGTATAGCATGGAATATTGCCCTTCTCTGAGGCATCAGTATTGCTGAATACTGATAATGCCACAATAGGGTGATTTCCATGTTTCTAAGGACAAAAATATATAAAAACTGAAATCCAATGTTTGGAAAGGTGTTCTTGTCTGTCCCGTTAGATAAAACGTACTTTGAAGTCTACCTTTGAAGGGAAAGCTCATGTAAAAGAAGGGTAGCCATATTTACCCATCCTTTTTTTTTTCTATTTCCATGAACTCAGTATATTCCAGTTGGACAATAACTCAGCTTTGGCCCACTCTACTGAAATATTGACTCACCTAGTTTCCTACTGTTTGGTAATATTTTTCATATTAACAAGGAATTCTCTTGGTGACTATTGTAATAGGAAAGACTATTATTCCACAGTTAGATTTGAGAAATAAAGGTTTTATTCATTTGTAATCTGACTACAAAATTCTCTTTAAATCTTAGAGCTACTTCCTATATAGTTCTCCCGGATGTATAATTCTCCATTTGGACGGAAATTATGAAAGATCAAACAAGGCTTGGCTCAATATCTGTCTTAACCTACTTAGCTGACAATTATGAAGAAAAGCTTCATGCTACATATGGCTTTTTTTCACTTGAAGAGACGTATGGGTTATTATTAGTGTCATTATTATTAACTGTAGCAGTTAGATAGTACCATTATTTTACTATCTTGTCATTGTTTTGGATTTATACCTATTAAGCTTCATTGAGTCCTTCTCCTCCCTCCCTGAACTGCAATGCTCTAAAGGAAAGAATGAGCCCACCTGCAATTCTGGGTTAATAAGCCAGGACTTTATCACTTAAAATAGGATTGCAGAAAGCCTCATTATCTTCTACATACTAATCCATCATACTGCCAATCTTCCCTAGTCAGTCTGAGAAAGCATGATTTTTAGTCAAGTGTTTTCAAAGTAGACTTCAGGTTGTTAAAAAATAAGGTGCAGTTTTTCACATAGATTATACTTTTTCCTTCCTTGTATATTCAATTTACCTTTGTCTACGGTGGACCTAGATATGCTAAACCAAGTCAGAAGCAGTGGATTGGTGCTAATAGGATATTAATTCTTACTGAACTTTTTTTACCTGTGTACAAGCAGTAGAAAATAGGAAGTCAGAATATTTCTAACCTTATTTTAAATTTGTAAAAAAATGTCATCCTTATCAAGAAATGGTCTTAATGTTTTCTTATTTTCCACACTTTGCTTAGACTTGATGAATTTGCACCAGTTGCAAACTCTGCTTTAATGTGGATCCTGAAAAACAAACAAACAAAAAAAACCCAACAAACAACTCTCTACTTAAACAAACACACCTTGTCTTTTTAATATCATATTAAACTTTAAACTCACTGAATACATGGTAAAAAAATATATCTGAGTCTTCTGTTCTTGCTTTAACTCATACATCATACAGAAGACTTTGTTTCCTATTAACTCCCTTGAGCACATTTTAAGATAGCACAGCAGCGCAATTCACAGGGGATCATCCATGCAGGATAGCTAGGGCTACACAGAATTATTATCTAAAGGAAAGATGGGAAGTTTATAAATGTTTCTTTTACTCTTTTATTTTATTTCATTTCTTTGGTGTCATGAAATAGCTGGTGAAAGGGAAGGACACTTTTCAGCAATGCTTCCCCACTTGTTTTTCAGGTTGTGAAAAACAGTTTTCTTTTTCAGTGGAACTGCTTTGCACTTTGCAGAAACAAAATGTGTGAACCACAGCAGATGAAGGAGATGCTGATTAAAGCATAAATTTTTCTTAATGCAACATTTTTTTTCCTTGTAGACTGCTTCTTTGTCATTGTCAAATTCTGACTCATACTGGGAAAAGCTTGGAAAAAAAGTGTATGCATGTGGGTGTCTTGACATCTGGACTAAAGCACGTAAAAGAATACAATTTCAAAAGGCAAAGACAAGACATTGACTTTTGTCTGTGAAGGACCAAATCCCACAGAACTCTTTCATGAAACGCAAACTCATGATTCAGAGGGACCTAGAGTGCATGAACAATTCATCTGTGCAAAGACAGTAATTCTAGCTTGTCTCAGATGCATTGATTTCACTGTGAATACACAGGATGATTACCATGTCAGTACGGTTTGGCTAAGATTCATCAGAGTTTGTAAATACTATGAAGATTTTTTCTGTGCACGTACTATGCCTAATTGTATAGAATTTCTGGGCACTGTTTTTTCAGTTATTTGGAAATCTCATAGCACTGTCCAAAGTGGTATTATTGGCCAGCATGTCATAAGCTTCAATGATGTTCATTTAATGAGATTCTTGCTTGGAGGAAGAGAGGAAGTAAAGGTAAACAAAGATTTCCTTAAATGAGTCTGTGTATTTGCTTACCTGAAAAAAAGTGCTGTTAAGAATTCACAGACTGTACATAGATTTTGACATCCAAACTAACATCCCAGGCTACTTTTACAGCTATTGCTGGATAATGGGAGCTTCTAGAGGTTTGTTTCAAAGCAAATATGTAAATCTAAAAATCTAAATTCAACATAGATTGAATTGAACTAAAAAAAAAAAAAAAAAAAAAAAATCACTTCCGACTGTAAAAAATTAAAATAAAGTATAAACATTAGGCAGAGATGCCCATGTTGCAATGTCCACAGCAAGATAAGAAGAATCCTACCCAAATTAAGTATGTAATGATTATTCTTTGTCTTCAAAGCCTTAGTGCCTTATAGGTTTTGTATGCTCATGCATACTATCTCTTGTCTAAAATGATAAATGTTAGTGTTCATACTCCTTATAATTACCAAACATGCTGGGTAATTTTCCAAAGTGAAAACCTGTTACAGATTCAATCATCAAACTAAGGTAATATGGAACACAAGTACAAAATATCTGGAACACATTTACCTCTTTTTTTTTAATTTTTTTTAGGAATAACAACAAATAGGAGACCAAGCTCTTCAAAATAGATTTTGATGCCTCAGTATTTTGTATTCTGTCATGCCTTATATTCTTTCAAATATCTTCATTACTTTCATAATCTAATAACGAATTTTCAGTCTTGGTGAGGCAAGTATTTTGTATACTGATGGAACACTTTCTTTTGGTTTGCTTTGATATAAATCACATTTCTCAGATGAGTATTTATGAATTAATTTTATTCTCTGCTTATAAAATACCTAGTATATTATATTAGACAAAAGGCTATTTTTGATTTTTTTCTAAAGTAGTCAATTTGCCTGTTGTTAAAGCTAACAAGATAATCAATCTGACAGTCTCACAGGAGCCTTTTAGAACTGAGCATCAGGCTTGTCACTTTAAAACCTGAGGTCAAGTTTTACCCTGAACTACAGACAAGCACATTTTCCTGAGCTTACACTCATACACTCAACAGCAGACACTGTAAGAACACTTGATTTTCTAAAGGTCATGGTCTAAATCCAACAATGAATTTCAGATTTTGTGACACTTGATGCTGCAATCCCAAAATGTTAAGCACCAAGATTTGTCACCCTGACTTTCCAATTCCTTTTGCTGAAAGTAGGTACAGAGGTTCAAGGTGGGTGTCGTACTGCTAATTTAGTGTCTTAGGTAAGTGGTCCCTACTTCAGACACACCTCATCTTCCTATTGACTCAAAGACCAAAGCTAGTGAAAGAGAAACAGAATACAAGCTAACTTCATGATGCCCTGAAAAACGCATGAAGTACAATCAGGTCTACTGAGCAGATGTCTTGTTTGCTAGAATTGATGTTCAAGAGGTAATACGGATGAGACAGACATTGGGGATTGCACAAGGAATAGCTTGGAGTGAATGGTATATAATACATGGGATTACCATTCCCTGTAGGCATAAACAGTTTCAGCGATGATAAAAGATGTATTTTGATCCAAATAATATTCTAATATACAGAAATATGAGTTCTGAGCTTTTTCAATAACTTGTAATAAGAAGAACTGTGAAAAAGGGCAGCTGGGAAATAATTAAGCTCTCCGTGAAGCACCATTCTGCAGTCTGTATCTAACATTGAAAAGTAGTAAGACATTTCCTGAGACACACATACTTTAAAGCAGACATCAATTTTATAAACAAACTTCAGCCAAAGCAGATACAATACACCATTATTCTATTTTTTTTTTTTTCCAATTTGATAATGTTGCATTTTGGAAGGTGGAGCAAGGGGAAGGGATTTAGAAAAGTTTAAAAGACTTCGCCAAAGCTAATCATTTCAATCAGGGGGATAAATTCAATTTCATAGGCCTGATTCTAATGGGAGCTGAAAACCTGCGTATGTGACCTGTAAACGTTATCACAAACAGTAACAGTATTTGACAAATGGTCTAACCACTACAGTGTAGATCAACACATTTTTCTTTGCTGTAATAAAGTGTCTCTTCTTAGAAAGCATATGGATTTATACTTCTCTAAATTTATATAAAATCTCAGATACATGTTAACATTGTTTTAGTCTAAAAAAGCTGAAATGTTTCACAAGACAAATATCTGTACTTTTTTAAACAGTATGTGTGCACAGGTCACACGTTATTATCAAGAGTTTAGACATTTACAGTTTCCTGTTTCTTTTGGCACAGCGGTCTTATTTAAAAATAAATTTAGACTCCCTTCCATCAAAAAAGATAGCCAAGACCATCAACATCAAAAGCCAGCCCATTGTAAAAAGGCTTATATAAAACCTAGTAACAGACTTTCTCAGGTGGTAATTATTATAGCACTGTATACACATCTCAGAGACCACCCATGTCCAATGAGGGTCTTTGCCACTGCATCGTGATGTATGTAAAATGCAAGAAGAAAACACACTTTCCAGAATAGGCAATTCCCATAATCGAAAAATTAACTCTGAAAGGACTTTTCACATTTGTCATTTTAATCCTCAGGCTATTTAGCAACAGCTAGTGAAATTACTAATACACCATTGTGGGAACTGAGCACTGGTGCAGACTTCTGTGTGAAGTTGGGGGAAGACAGTTTATGTGGTAGCTTTTCAGTCTACCAGTACTTCAAAAATGTAAACTATTGTTTGTTTCAGGTGAAGCTAAAATGAACTAACTCTTGAAAGTATCTGAGTAGATTTTTCTCAAATTAAATTATTTCCTTTTTAATATGTTTTCAAAAATTTAAAATTAATATGTTAGAAAGCATTTTTAAATTTCAGAACAATGGAATTAAATATATATATATATATTTCTGTGATCAAAGCTTTCTAATTAAACTGACTTATTTTCATATTGCAATGTTAATTATCAAATAAGTTGTGGACTGAAATTCTTCAGCTCCCTACATTACTACTGCCTCTTTTGTTTCTTTTTTTTTTTGGACTCAAACTCTAGTATAGCTATATATCAAAGCACATTTTAAATGCTTTCTTATTACCAATATATCCAATGTTACCTGCTCTCAAGATGCTTCTCTTCAGTGTTTAACTTCCTAATGTGTGGTCCCATAGGGTGATAACACAGACTGTAGCTGCATTTTTGCAGTAATACAATGTAAGTGACATTTCCTTGTAAATTATGCTTTGCATTTGGAGTAATTTTTTCGTCTTTCCAACTTCCTTGTGCTTAACCCATAATGACAACTTGCTCACCTATTTGTTTTTATTCATCAAACATGTAGAATTTCACTTATAACTGCATTTGACCTGTGAAAATATGACCTGAATCAGTTTCATAGAATTTTGTCACTCTGCGAAGAGAATCTTTTGCGTTGGAAAATAATTAATAGTAATAGTAATAGTAATAGTAATAGTAATAGTAATAGTAATAGTAATAGTAATAGTAATAGTAATAGTAATAGTAATAGTAATAGTAATAGTAATAGTAATACATAATAATAAATATCATGACTGTCACAATTTATTTTAGAAAACACTACAATGTAATTGTTTTATAAATGGCTATAGATTTTATTAATAAGGCTTGCATTTATATGAGGGTTAATGTTTTCTTACCCAAAAGCAAAATATCTAATCTTTTAGTAATACACACACATATGTACAAACATATAGTCAGAAAAGACAGAAATGTATGAAAATATTATTAATAAGGTTTGTTTTTTTTTGTTCTTTTAAACAATCATGGAAAAGGGAGTATGTAAACATCATACACATTGATTTTACCTAATTGCTTCCTGAATAAATTTAAATTAATTTTTCACAGTCTTCAAGTTTGTTAAGAAACTAAGTCAAATAAGGCTAGTAAAAATACAGTAGGAAATACTTCATGTACCATTTAGTTAAAACTAAAAATATGATTAAATAAAAGAAGAAATCACAGAGATATATGTTTCACTAAATCCTCCATAGAAGCTGCAATATTTTTAGCTAAAGTCTAGAACTTAAAAATGGCCTTCACTTGATTTGGGGTTTTAAATTCACATCATGGCAAGACATTTGCCTTGCTACGATTACATTATGAACTGTATCTGGATTATATTCACTTTCTTTACTTTTCATTATTCTCTTTGCACAGAACCTCTAGCTTTCATTATGTGGATTCAGGATAAATCTGAGGTAAAATTTACATTACAAGAGCTTCACTGAAAGGCTACATAGCTATGTCATATTTCACCACCTATCCTTTGAACCTTTTCGAAATCTAAGAAGAACAGTGAAGTGTGGCTAACAGATGAGATGTATCTCAGGTATTTGTTTTCAAATTTGAATTTCAATTGACAAAACAATATCCACATGGAAGATAAGATATGTGAAAAAAGAAAACAACAACAACAACAACAAAACACAAAAAAAACCAACCAACAAACAATACTTAATCTTGCAAAGATTTTAAGCAGCATAATATATGGCTCACAAAAGATTTTTTAAAATCACGGGATCCAAGCATTTGGGTTTATTACAGTGGTTTAACATGGAAGACTATTTTTAGAGCTCTAGCCTTCTGAATTTTCTTTTTTTACTATTAAATTGCTGCATGCTGACTACAAAACTCATTAATCCAATAATTGTATTGTGAATGGCTAAGAGATGCAGATATTTGTAGTTTCTCTCATGTTTAAAAAATTAGAAGCTTCTCCCACACACCACTCAGGAATTCATATACTGCATTTTTGAATATCTACAAATCACTCAGCAGTTGAATACCTAAGCAAATAATTTACAACAAATCATTTACTGCATAAGTCCTGTTTTATTTCCATTCCTTCACTATCAGAGCAGCTGCTAGTCTTCTTCTACTTAGATCTTAGTTCAGTACAGTATGAGAAATAAACAGGAAAAGAACAGAGAGCAGTTTTTGACAACACTGACTTCTGTAAATATAGGTGAATGCTTATTAAACTTAAAAACTGAAAAAGATTATGCTATAAAATATCAAAGGAAAGGTTCAAAGCATTTGACTTTAAGTATTAATTTTCAGTTCTTAGATTTTAAATCAGGTTAATCATGTTCATCTTACAGCTTTTGTTTTAAATATTATTATGAATTTCTGTCTGTTTTTCCTTCATTCTAAAATCTGTCATCTTTTAAAAATTACATGTGAAAATAACAATGGTACTCCATCTCTTTACAACGGTACTCCATCTCTTTTTGCTACACAGTGAAAAACTAGTGCTTCTTACAATGGTCCTAAACATTAACTTCCAAACCCACCAGCAGTGATTTCCAGCAACGCTAGACTGAGCAATGGTTTTATGATTCATTATTAACCAACTTTCTGCATACTGGAAATGATCTTATGTTATCAAGGTAATTTTTATTTGTGTTAACAGCAGTCAGAAACCTAAGGTTGCACCTCCGCCAGATTGTTGTGTGACCTCTTGCAAATCATGTCACTTCTCCATGCCATATCTCATTTCTAAAAGGGGGAATAATAATAATTCCCTTCCTTTCAAAACTGCTGCATATTGCATTGGATTCTTGTTTGGTTTCTTCACGGCTCACGAATTCAGTTACAAGTTTCGATGAATCAAATTCTAGTGGTTTAAAAAAATCAGCATTTTGAGCAGTTATTTTGACATAGATATACACAGAACTGAACAACACTGTGAATCAAAATCCAAGCTTTATTTTGAAATCAAATATATTTGCATAAATTCTGTCCACACAAATTACAGAGACAAATCAGTTTCCATGAAGAAATTGTGTTTGCTTTTTCCCTTTTTTTTCTTAACCAAGAATGTAAACATGGTTGAAGTTTTGTTTTTGTTTTTGTTTTTTCTGAGTATTACAGTAGCTGTTAGGAGGAACAGAAGTATAAAAACAATATAAAAAAGAATAGTATTGGAACAGTACATATATTCACTTACACAAATATGTTAGAAAATAAATGCCACTTCAAATAGATTTTATTGACCTATTATTTTTTAATTTGTTTATTTTTCAAAATTTATTTTATATCTGTAACTTTGATCTTTTTTTCTTAGGAAAGTAAAGAGTAGCATATTTTGATATTACAAAGCGTAAAAAGGTAGGAGACCTTGGTGACTGTGGACAGGTTGCAGGTCTCGTGTGCCTTTATATCTTTGTAATGGTTCAAAAGTATGACACCTGTAAGTGCAGAACATGAAGGAGGAATATCCTGAGCCATCTAGTCAAATGACTTGCCACTTGTCTTGGTTTCAGCTGGGATAGAGTTAATTTTCTTTCTAGTAGCTGGTATAGTGCTGTTGTTCGGATTTAGTATGAGAATAATGTTGATAACACATTGATGTATTGTTGCTGAGCAGTGCTTACACAAAGTCAAGGACTTTTCAGCTTCTCGTGTGGCCCTGCCAACAAGGAGGCTGGAGCTGCACAAGGAGCTGTGAGTGGGGTCACAGCTGGGACAGCTCATCCTGTCACATCCTGCCCAGAAGTGGGGGAGAGGAGACTCAGACTGATCGGTCCCCTTGGCTGGAATAGAGTATACATAATACTTAAGGTCCATAAACAAAGACTTTTATTTTGCGGCTTGGCCTAATTGGTAAATAATTTAGTGGTGGGAAGTTTTAGGGCACTTGTGGGGTTTTACACCTTACATTTCAGCTCTTACGACGTGTGTGATGGGGTTTGTAGGCTTGGATCCTGCAATGTGTATGTAGTAAATCCTCTCATGTTTGGCTTGGTTCTCACAACAAGAATGATGGGCAGACTACTCCTTAGTATGGTAGGTGCACTGTCAGTGCTCGTTTGTCTGTGCTTTTTATAGTCCAGTTCCCTCCTTTGGATTTCCTGCTTGCTTAATCCTTGATCTTCTTTGCAAGCGTAACTGGGGGATGATTACAAAAGGTGGAAAAGTCCTGAAGGGTCTCAAAGGGTCTCCAGCGGTCTGAGGTCTTCTCCCCTGGTGCTGTGCTGGGCCTATCAGAACACAGACCTGTGTGCCCTTCAGTACAACCCCCACCTTCTGTGGCAGCTGGCCTTTTGCTTGCCACTTGTTGTCATGTAAATCTCAACGCATCTTGATGTCCTGTGTCCTGTGGCACGTTGTTAAAGAACTGGTTTTGCCACAGTTTTTTGAAACATTGGCCTTTCAGTCTCTCATAGACCCAAATGGCCTAACATATATTCCATACCATATGACAACATGTTCAGATCTCGACTCTCCTTAAATATGAAGAATGATGCTAATGGCATGAAATTTTCTTGTTGATAAGTCTGGATGTCAGTCGAGGTCTGCCCTATCTGTACCCTCATTCCTAGCTGCCTCACACCCTTGGGCAGAGTTCAGAGACCTTGGCTTCCAGACAAGAGCAATTAAAAACTTTGGCTCTGTCCCAAGTGTTATCTTCTTATTCTCAAACTAAATCCAAACAATGACCATACTAGCTATGAAAAATAAAGTTTTCTAACTGCATGAAGGAAAATTAACTTGTTTTCAGTTAAACCAGCACACCTTTTCTAGAAAACAGATATATCAAGCAAATGTATTCTTTTAGATTGACTTGATCTAGACAGTCTATCTTGTTCATGTTACCTATTAGTTCTTTTTGCAGTTAGCTGCTTGGATAATTTTTTCTTCAGCATTTTTCCAAACCTTTGCATCCTATTGAGTCAGTCTCATCATACTGTTTGTTTTATTTTGTTTTACTAAAGCTGTGAAACTAAACATGAAATCTCAATTATTTGGCCTTACAATACAGTTTTATAGATAGTTCAGAAATGTTTATTATAGAGATTGCAATTTAGTGTGTATTTCTTACAAAATGCTAGTAAGGATATTAAAAATTAATAAGCCTATACTCCTCCAAGAAGTAAATAAAACCTCTACCAAGCATCTTAGCTGCCCACATGGACATACCATTCTCTCCTGAACACTAAGCACGTTTCTCAACATTTCTGTAGCCAGGTCTCAGCATTACAAGGCTGTGATAATAAAAAAGGAAACAAACCATATGAATAATGCCCAGTGTTAACATTCCTGCACAGACAGTATGCTCAAGTTGATTGTTTAATTTTGGTCAGCTGTTGCTTGAGATGCAACACAGTGATACTTAGGATCGTTCTTATTACTTGACATTAAAGTAAATATGAGGACAACTAGACCAATAACATTTGCAACTGTCAGCATATTACAAATTACAGGTGAAAAATTCATTCCAAGTAATCCAAATGTGTTATAATTAGACTGTACTTGATGGTAGCAAGTGTACTTACAACTATGTGTACTTGAATATTATCTAACTGAAGTTTTATTAGATATGCTGCATTCTTTTCATGTATGGTATAGCTGACATTTTTTATATTAAATATATAATTGGATTTGCAAATTAACAATTGGATTTGTATCACTATTCTATCTCTAAACTTTTACAACAGATAATTCCCAAGAAAATGTTAACACTGATTAGGCATAGCTGCACCGTGTCAAGCTCTGCCTCTTGGTTTCCTTCCTCTGAATTGGTTGCTGCTCAAATGTAAGAAGTGGCATGCAGAAGAAGTCTCCATGTTTTACAGAGGCAAAGACACACAATAGCCATGCAACTCAGAACAGCTGGAAGTTGTACTGGGGCTAGAACTGACTCTCATCCCAGAAAACCTGTATCTTCCAGATCTTTCTTGTTCTTGCCTGAAGAGCAGTGCAGGAGGAAAACCTTATGCTTTCTTTCATGTTTTATTTTGTTTTGTTTTGTTTTTAGTTTTCTAAATTGGCTGCATTCAAACTGCAGAAAATCACACAATTATTCTTCCTCAGAAAAAAAAATGTCCCTCCATCTTGTGGTATGCTGTCACATCATTTAATACTTGCCAACTTTCTGCTGTACTTGTGTTTCTAGAATATAATATCAGAACCAGAAAATGCAATTATGTATTCCATTTGACTTGTGAATTCTCTCATATATGACAGATTTGCAGGTTCCTTGCTCACTTTATGGAATCACTCTCTGAGTGCATATCTTTTGGTACAGCAAGACTATAACTTGCTCAGGCTATGCAGATAGAAGAGTCTGAGGGAGGCTTCCCTTTTCCTACCTATACAAATTGCTCAGTAAGCAATGACTTCTAATGATCTCACAGTCACTGACACCACAATGAAAGACACAAATGCTGAAGTTAGCAAGAGTGCTCTCAAGTATCCATTACAGGAGTTCTGCTTCTTAATCACTTTCAATGTGCCTGTCAGTTTTCCAGATCACAATCTATTGGTTATTTATTTTGCAAACTTGAATCTGTAGCCATCAGTTTATTAATAATGGAAATTTTCCATGCAATTCCAGGTTGAATAGCTTCCTAGTTTGTGTCTTTGTTTGATCTATGCACTGAAATTAGAAGTTAAAAATATTTTTCTCTCTGAGTGTAATAGAAAATAAAATTAGGTCTCAGATTACACATAAATCTATATTATTTTCTTAGACCTAGAACAAATCTATTTGATTGTCATATGCCAAAAAAGTTATAGAGATTATAATGGAAATACTAACACCTGCATTGTTTTTGGCTGAGATAAAGTTAAATTTCTTCACAGCAGCTTGTATAGTGCTGCATTTTGGATTTGTGATGAAAACTGTGGATAACATACCAATGGTCTAGCTATTGCTGAGCAGTGTCTGCACAGTATCAAGGTCTTATCTTTTTCACTCTGCCCCAACAGTACATAGACTGAGGTGTTCAAGAAATTGGGAGGGGGCACAGCTGGGACAGCTTACCCCAACTAACTAAAGGGATATTCCATATCATATGATGTTATGCTCAGCAACAAAACTGGAGCAAGAGGGAGGGAGGTTGGCAGGGTTGCCATTGCTCTGGGACTGGCTGAACATTGGTCAGCTGTGTTGAGCAATTTGAGGGGTTTTTTGCACATATTCTTTTTTCCTGTCCTCTTTATGACATTTTTGTGGCTCAGAATCCTGTTTTAAAAGTATTGTACTTTCATTGTGCAGAAAATAATTTATTTCAGAGAATTAAAATATATAAGCCATACAAAGATACGTGCGACATTTTTTTTTCTTACAATAACTAAAATTATGTATTAATTATTCTGAAAATTTTGAAAGTCATCTTCATTTTACAAGAATATGAAGTTCAAGAATGTCACAAAATATTGACTGATTGACCTTATTCACATGAAATTTCCATCGTATAGTCCTTGAATATATGTATTGAGGTTTTCTTGAGTGAGAAAAGAGAAAGATTATGAAAGAAAATGCCCTGACACAGGGAATCTTTTTCAGTGAAAGACTGGAAATATTTTGTTTTGTTTTGTTTTGTAAGAGATAGTAAAGACAAATGATGTTTTATACAGTTGGCTTATGAGAAAGAGGGAAAAATGTCTTAAAGTGATGGAATGGGATGGAGAAAGAGAGCAGTACTGATTGATTACAATATAGTGCAGTGAAAGATGCAAGAGAGATGATCCTATGAAGAGGAGACAATGACTGTAGGATAAGGAAATTTTACCATGATGGAGCCAGTAAAATTTCAAGAAAATATTTAATTATAGAATTATTAAAAGAATGGCAGGGAAAATGACATGCTGTAAGAAAGAGTTCAGAAAGCAGAAGTGAAGCAACAACATAGATTAGGATATATCTTAGCATATATCTAGAAAGGAAGCTGTGATTATTGCAAACATTGAGAAGTCATAACTGAGACCAAAAATAACCACATGATCACTTAAATTAATACAATGTAAGGAAAAAAAAAAATCTGTATAGCACTTCCCATTCTGTTTTGGAACTTTTGTTTTCTTTTTTCAGGCTTTTCTTTTCTAGCAAAAAAAAAAACTTAATAAAACAAGCAAACTGTCAGTGAAATATCACATGATGATACAGCTGTAGAGAAGAGCTAAACGTTGTGAGTCCTGGAAAAAGTGTAAGTTGCAAAGAACCACAGAGAATGAGTATGTTATAATCTTATTTTCCCGACTGATAAATAGTTTAAGAAAACTAGTCCTTCTGCTTTATAAACAGACTAAAGAAATAAAGACAGGCTTTGTGGTCCCCCCTGCCACAAAAACATTTCCATGAGAAAGAAAGTCTGAGTACAGCTATCTCACTCTACAAGTCTAGGTATTCAGTATCTACACTTAGATATCTGACTTTTATACACATATTAGTTTATCCTGAGTTGGTTAAAGTTCCTGAAGTAGAACAGCAGAAATTGTAGAAGTTCCTGAGAAAGAATGTGACCAGTATTGGGGATCCCACATCCTCTGTCACCCTATGTTCAAACGTGTGCCAGCTATAACATCAAACACAGGATCCAAAAATGTGAGCTGGGAGACAGGTATACAATAAGACAAACAGAATGAAGCAAATTGTCCTGGGAGCTATATATAACACCTAAGCCATAGTTCAAATACTCTTACGTTAGAGGTTGAGAACAAATACAAAACAAAGGCTTGAAAAGTAATTTTATGCATTATTTAACAGAGAAGTTATTTTAGATTCAAGAAAAGCAGCAAGTGTCTTCACCCATAATGCAGAGTGTTTCCTGGAAACAGAAAGAAAGAAAATAGAGGACAATAAACAAGATAACTCAATGAAGTAAAGTCTTCCAAAAATATTCACCGGAGAAATATAATATTATGTCATTAACTGAAAGTCATTGTGTACACACAAATGACGATGAATACAAACTTTTACCAAGGAAGTTTTAGTAATAGTATAAGAAATGTTTCACTGAACACAAAAAGGCAGCTCTTTTATTGGTAAAATACACTACTCAGATTTTTTTTTCCTGAGGTATAGTGACGAATTGCTACTGTGTTGATGTACAAATGTTTGTTTGTTTGTTTCAACAAATACAGGAGGTTGAAATAGGTTCACAGAATTAGAAAGGGATATCTGTACTTCATTCAGCTATTTATGGTATTTGTGCTGTGCTTGCTGCTTTGTTAATGGAAGCTGTGTGGATAACTCAAATGAGATGTGTTTCTCAATTCATTTATCTGAGAATCTCATTGCTTTTATTAAGGAACATTTCTGATTGCTATGCATTTTATTTACAGGCTTTCTACTCATATGAAAAACTGAAGCACGGAAGAGTTTATCTCAGGACATAATTTAAATGTTTGCTGAATCCCTTCTGTTCACACTGAGTTTAGATAGAGTTAAAATCACTTGACACCTCACAGAATGCATCCCTTTAAGTTCCTTGTTACATTATTAAATTCTATAACCCTTACAGTTAGGCAATCAGCATCACTGCCCCAAGAACACTGGAAGCCTTTGTAGTCTCTTCTAGGCCTTTAAATGGAGAAAGGACCATTATCTTTTGGGACGTCAGTATCTGCTTCCAGCACAATGAAAACTAAAGAATGTCTGCTTGGTCCCATAGAATGAAACTCAGACCAAGAAACAGGAAAGAGTTAATGTGCACTAGAAATCAGAATCCCCTAGATTTCTGTGAAAGACCATGTGTTTGAGAAGCAATAGGAGGAACTCTATTTTTACAGTTTCTTGTTTCACCACCCATGATCCAGGCATATTCGGAATGTGGCTGTAGTAGGTTTTCTGCATAACTGATTTATACACATACTTGAAGGTTTTCATAAAATAATAATAGAAAGCTTCTAATTAACCTCCATTAAAATAAAAAGATGAACAAATGATTACTGTCTTTATTATATTTCTAAGAGAATCTGCAGAAAGAATAGTAAATAAACTCCTCAGGCAAATACTTTCTGCTTTCACTGTAGATTATGATAAATTTTGCATTAGAATATTACGTAAGTCCTAAAATTATTACCTTAAGCATCAGACCTTAATGGTCTTAGCTTATGCTGTGTTAGACCTTCTTACAGTGCTGATCAAGTCTTAGGCTGAAATTATAATCTGCTCCATTAGAAGAACAGGAATAGTGCTATAACTGGAATAGTGCTAGTAACTCCCAGTTCCAATGGTGGTGATGCAGATGCAGAAGGAGCTTGTGGCACCTAGAAGTCTCAAAAAATACTAAAATCTCTTACATGCCAAGGTGTATGTCCATCATTTAACAACAACAAAAAAATCCATCAGAGCTATCATGCTTGTTATCACTGGCACATTTTATTGGCCTACCACTGAAACTCCACTAAAACGTGGGACAGATTATAACACTGTACATAAAATGTACTTCGTGGTAAAGGCTGTTTTTTTCAAACTGAAATGTTTCCCAGAGGGAAGAGGTATTTACTGAAAGTATTTGTGCCTTTAATATTGTTGATCCATTTTCTGAACCAAACTCTAGTGACCATCTAGCAAATGAATCCAGCTGGTCAGCACTTCTCTATGTATCTTCTCCATTCTACAGAAAGATTTCTGGATATAGAAAGGTGTCCTTCCCTCCCTGTCTCTGAAACATCTAAGTTCCTCTTCTTAGCAATTATCCTCTGTTTATATAGATTATCTTGTCATGTGGCAGGAATGGTGTTCCTATTTTAGCAGTGTTGTGGAAAACATTAAAAGGAGCCTTCTTGTTACACGCCTCTAAGAGGGTACAGTAACATGTGACTGCTGTGAAAAACAAAACAAAACAAACAACTTGCTATGCGGATGCAATCTGCAATTAACCCCTAAATGACTTCTAACAAGACTTTCCAAAAAAATTTCTGATTTCCTGTGCCTCATCAGGTGTAAAAGCCCCTTTCAGACTGGAACTCAACAACATGAGTGTTGCGCCATGGCTGGTTATCAGTGATCCACTAATAGGTCTCTGGGCTAATACTGTCTTTTCAAATGGAGGGCTGCAATCATTATTATACTTGTACTATTAATATCTTTCCCCACCCTCTTAGGATTAGAACCTGATTATCTTGGGATTTCAAAGAAATCAAGATGCAGTTTCAAAGTACTGAATTTTCCCCTTCACTGTAATGCAACTAAGATTCCATAGCAGATATCAAGATCTTAAAGATATGGCTCCTAAAATTATATACAAAATTTGCTACTCTATAGAGAAGGGGAGGAAGCTGATTTTGAAAGATAATAGACCATAAACCATTCAGAAGTGTTAAGACCTACTAGTTTCAAATGAGAACAGTAGAGTGTGGGGTTGCTGTGCACTACAGACTCTTTGCTTTATTAGGCTAAGCCTCTAAAAAACAAAATATCTAATCTTTCACAAACTTTTTACATCCATAAGTGCATATGGCAAAATAAAGAGATTTACAGAAAACAAGAACAGTCTTTGAGTTGTCTAGTCTTAACTCGGTATGGAGGTCTTCCTTGAGTGACAATGGCAACATGTTAATGAAGGGGAAATTACAATGAACAAACTGAGGAAGCAAAATGCTTGTTTTCCTTCCCTAATAAGATTGGATATTAATAAGAGACAATTTCTAAATGAATGCTTACCATATTCCTTCCACAATCAGCAGCAAACATGAAAAGGGAAGAGACACTGAAACTAATAATAGCAATTAACTGCATCATTCTAGATTAAATTACAAAAGCAAGCATTTGCCTTATACTCAAGAAAGACAGAACTTGTTCCAAGGCAGGTCTATACAATACGATTTTTAGGTGCAAAGAGAGACCATAAGTTTCCCTCAGTGGACTTTGTATTAACTGTAACGGTATACCCTTCAGACTTTTATACCTGAGCTAGTCATGCTAAACTTTCCAAATTAATAGAGAAAAAATATACGCTTCCTGAAGATAATTCATTTCATGTCAAAATAGACATCTAAAGCAGATGAAATGTATCTAAAAGTGACTCTCTGTCTCTATTGAGGAACAAATATAAAAATAGCATGTAGTGACTAGCTCAGATAAAAATGCTTAGAGTGTGACTTTTTAAAAGCAGGTGATATTAATTCCTTCTCTAGGGTTTGGTTGAGTTATAGCCAAGTTTCAAAAGAAATCTACCAATTTTCTATTCTAGACTTCATATGAATCTTTGTAGTGATCAAGTGCATGTTAAACATATGTGCAGACTTTCCAAGAAATCATGCTACCACACTACAGATGACACAAAAATGGTTGTTGAGATGATAAGAAATGACATTAATTACTTGTTTATAACTTTTTTTTCTATAGACTTCCTGCTTCACATAGAATACAGAACAGACATTGCACTGAGTATCAACGTTATTTGTTGCAGAGGAAAATACAGAACCTTTGCCTCTATACAAATGTTACCCACCTTTTTACCAAATTTCATATCAGAAAGCATGGAAAAAACCAGTGATTTCCAGAAATGTTTATAATCTTGGTTTGAATGCAAAAGACAAGGTTCTTAGGGACATGGTTTAGTGCTAGAGTTAGGTTAGGTTACGGTTGGACTTGATGATCTTAGGGTCTCTTCTGACTGAAATTATTCTACTGTTTTTCTGTGAGTTAAAATATTCTGCTTGAGGCACAGAAATCACTTGCGAAATTTTCTTCCAAATGCTTTTAAATTTCATGAAATTACAATTTATTAAGAACTGGTCAAGAAATTGGAGTAATAGACTACATTCAACTAAGTCAATCTCTTCCTCTAGCAAGCCAAACTGAACAGCACTCGAATGGAGAACAGGTAGCAAGAGAGAAGAGCATGGGACAAGCAGCAGAAGCAGCAGCTAGTCACTATGCTCAGCTGCAATATTTCTCCAAATAGTTCTTTTAATAAACTCCCTCCTCCTAAGAGCACCAGAATATTCTTTTTATTTATTATCCAGTACAGGCGATCTTATGAAGCATTACTTTAATATCAAGTATTAGGGTTTCTTACAGAGAGTTGTGGTGTGAAAAACAACCAAATATACTCTCCCTAGGAATCTCTAGGCTCACTTGTAAGATCAGTGTAATTAGCTTCTATTGCTGAAAAATGGATTCTAGATGATCTGTCAGGTTCTGCCTCGTATATCTTAATGATATTTGTTTGACCAGAAAAATTTTGGCTCTGGTGATAGCATATTTTTCCTCTAGTCTTCAAGGAAGGTCTAAGTTCCAGATGGCATGATAAAATCCCAGTCGTCATCATGGTTGCAAGCAGCAAATGAAGACTATGCACCTCCAAATAGCAGAGGTATTCTGCAAATCAATACACTGATGTAGGTATAATATATGTCACGAAAAGAAATTACCAAAGAGAGGGAGATGACCCAAACAGGACAGAATCACTTCTATATTAAATCCACAAAGAACCACAGAACATAAAATATAAATGACCTTCTGTGCTGAAACTGTTCTGCCCACGTGTGTGTAGTTTTTCAAAGAAAATAAACAACTATCTAGCAGTCTGTGGACTCTCAGTGAGCCAGCAGATGACAGAATGCTTGAGAGGAACAGGAGAAAAAACACCATTGCCCACAAACTGAAATCAGGGAGTAAAAAAATACCAACCATTTTCCCTAAAGTCATCAGAATTATGTCTCCTATGAGAAACAGCTTATTTAGTTTTTCCAAAATAAATAAATACATTTTTAAAATCTCAACAGGGCACAAGAAGGAAAACAGCTCTGAAAATAAGCAATGCAGCTGGAGGGTAATGGCCCCAGGCACAATTTCTCTTTTGTTTCCACACAGCTGTAAATTAATATTAATTCTTCATTACTTATTACAGTCTTCATTTTTTCTGAAACATTATTGATTGACTGGTTTTACTTCAGACTGCATTTTTCTTTTCACTGTTTTGTATACTTTTACAAATGTGCCTTCATGACAGCCTTAAGCTGGGGTCACATGTGGGATCAAACTGGAGACCTCTTGTGTTAAAACCTTGAAATAAAAATCCATGACTTTGCAGCTGAGGACTCTAACAATCCATTCTTCAGGGATCAGAAGAGAGGAGAACCTATAATACTTATTCTTTGCTGGGTTTTTTATGACTCAAAAGTCTTCTCTGTAAAGTTTCTAGAAGATGCATTTTCTTGAACAACTTATGAATGACGGCAGAAATTGATAAGGTCATGTCATTCTAAAAATGTCTCCTACTGGGATATTACTTTATCTTTCCCTGGAATAACTCTTTATGTCTCAAACTAAATCTAGATTGCTCATTTAAAAATGCATTAGAACGATGTTAAATTTGCCATGTCACAAAAGAGTAGCGTACATTTCAGGTTAAAATTACTTCTGCTTTTAAACTCATTGTTAAACAGAAGCTCTACTACACTGTATCTTATTTGTCTTTTTCTCACGTGTATCTGTCTATGCTGCTGAAAAACAGAGACAGGGAGCATTATTTAGACTTAAAGCCAAGCAGCAAAAAAATAACGATGACCACACCAAAACATTTAGACTTTCATTAGGTATAGGTATAGGTTAAAAACACTGTTCCTATATTTCACACATTTTGCTTTTCCATTCTAAATTCCTGATTGAATATGAGGGCTGTGTTTGTATAACGTGACATCATAACTATGTGTGCTTTGCTTTGAGACAAGGATGGATGTTTGATGATTAAAGCCTGTTTTGTTGGAAGACTGTTTAAGGCCATCCATATTACCTGTAGCCAAAGATCTCTCCTGAACCATCTCTGGACATTATCTCAAGGTGATGATAGACAGTGGCCAATGCTATACCATCAAGAGCAGTGCCATCAGTTAAGGAATGTAAATGATGACCAGTTCAATGCTGAATTTGCCTGCTGCCTCTATTTTCTTTTTTATTTTTTGTTGTTAGTGTCTTTTTGTTTGCTTTTGAACGCATAGCCACACTTCAACACTGCTGGGACATAGTGCAGATACACTCTTCTGATCCTAGAAGCTGTAAGGTGGCACCTACAGCTCACTGGCTTCAGACTGCATAGTCTGCCTTCCAGCCTGGCTAATTAACCTGGGCATATGGCAAAGACTCTGCTGTATCAGTGCTCTCCTTTGGAGTCCTGGCTTGGGAATACCTGTACAATACTCACAAGTATTATGTAACCATGTTCTCAGATTTTCTACTGTGGAAAAGGCCCAGCTCGGTGCATACTGGATTGTAACTGGTCAGAATGGTTTTCATGTCTACATTTTCTTTGCTTTGTTTTCTCAAAATAAATATGTGTGATTATCTCATAAAATAGTGTGCATAAGTGTGCATACATTATATTATTCTTCTTAGGAGGCATACAAAAATATTTATTTACAAAATAAATTGTATAAACTCTCAATTCTTTATGTAACTGATCAATCATTTACACGTCTTGTGTCCTCCTGTGACTTTTTAGCAGTGTTTTCTAGAAAAACTTCACTATGCTAACATGTCATACTTCAACACACATGTATATATAATACACAATTTTCATTCTTTTGAAACAGAAAGTTTCCAGTGCAGTTTCTATGGATGGAGGAAATCAAAGGGAAAACTACAGAATATAAAGAATCAAACACAACTGTTTTATACAAGGTGTAAAGGGGAAAAAAAAAAAAGTATTTCATACTTACAACACTTAAAAATTCATCAGTAACAGCACTGTGAAGCTTATAGATGTTGAAGGTTATTGTACACTATCTTGACAGATAGGAGATCAGATAGCACATTTTCTATGTAACTATCTAACATGAGATACTAGAATTTAGCCATTTCTTCCCTAGCCGTTGGTAGTTTCTATGCATTGTCAAAATCTGTCAGCCTCACATATGCATGCATATTTGTGCACATATTCAGAATCCTTTCATCACATCTGTCAAGAAACAACAAAATCTACACTAAATACCAGTTACAGTTGCTCTGAGAGTAATGTAATTATGGTAATCAATCAGACCACTTGAGAGAAAAGAATAGTTACACCTGTGGAGCAGAGAGGTGGCAGTAGAAGGGCGTGACCAGCAGTTAACCTCTGTGGAACAAAGAGAGAAGAGCACCCTTAGCAATTCCCATCATACTTACCACCAGTGTAATGGGAAAGGTCAGCCAACTCTTTTCAGGGATGCTGAATAAAAAAATCCTTTCTTTCTGTCCTGCTACAGCAGGAAAGAACTTTATTGTTGCTTACAATCCTTGATGCTCTCAAATTATTAGGTTGTAACAGCTGAAACATTACTACTTTTAGCTACGTCTTTATCAATACATCATAAAATTCTTGTTTGGTAAAGAAAGTGATCAATAGATTTAAAAGCTGTACCCTAAACACCACAGGAAGAGTAACAGAAAAAGGCAATAGCACTTGAAGCCAAACAAGTGAAAAAGGCAAACGAGATCCTATGACCTGCCAGCTCTTGCTGCCAACTCTCCTGTCAGAAAGAAGGTTGAAGAGGCAGATGGGTGTTTGTGCAAAAAGTCCTGAAGTGGTTGCCCACACTCCCATATCTTCCACCATCCATTTTTCTCCCTTTTCTCTGAGGCTCACTGCCCCAGCAGCCCTCTCCAGGACCCTAATAGGACTAGAAATCAGCCTGCCCCTCTGCAGGACTCTGGACACCTAAGGCCCATCCAGATCTCCAGACCTTTATCTCACACAACCACTGGAGAAGAGAAAGAGAGAAGCAAAGCTGCTTTATGTGACTTCTTATTCTGACTAACCAATGCCTTTCTTAAGCCAGATATAAATTAAGGAGAGAGTGAAAGACAGTAGAGAAAGTGATTGTGTATGGGGAGGCCACCAATAAAGACTACCTCTTAAATAAATAAATGAATTTAAAAAGCTGCTATTTTCTGATTCTGTTATGCCATAGCAAGTGAGCTGCCCATTTGTTTATTATTTTAATTTGTTTCAATCTAGGCATTTGAAAAAAAATCCTTCCTTCAAAATTTGAATTGTTTGTTAGATTATCTTGTAAGTAAATAATTTACCTATTCCTCATAAAGCAAATGTCTGTTAAAACAGACAAGATTTTTAAGAGGTGGGAGCTAAAATAATATCTGTTCTTTTAATGACTATCACAGGTGTTCACTGGGTTGAAAAAACAGGCCAAGGTTATGTGATCTGTAGTTTATACAGTTAAACACAACTTCTCATTTAAACACTGCTGAAGTAGTTAAACACAGTGATACCAACAAACTGACACTTCTTTGTTACTTTACTTAAAAAAAAAAAAAAATTCTATGCCTTGTTTATGTTTACTACTATTTTAATTTACAAGTAAACATTATGCATAGTTCAATGAAAGATATCACTAAGTATGAGAAAGGTGGAAAAATTTAGCCTGTTGACTTCAGTTCAGTCCATTATAACTGAGCACTGAATTTTTTAGCAAGTGGAGGAATATGTAATAGGACAAAAATAACTCAAATGGATAGAAGTGTTTTCAGTATAACACATGTGGCAAACTGGAGCCTCTTTAAAAAAAATTAGTCTGGCATTCATAATAAGATACATATATTATTTCTCAAAAAATATTTAACAGACATGTTTATTCAGGATTTGCAGACTGAGTACATGAAACAAAAAGTTCTGGGTACATGTGTAAATGACATGACGACTTAAGATTTTTCTTAAAAACAGAGAAGATTTTTTTAATGGATTCTTAATATTAGTCTTCTAGGCCTCTGTTAAGGCACTTCATTGGGGCAGCTGATTGACTTTCTAAACAACCATAACCCCACTGAATGAAAAATTCTAGGCTGTCAATCCTTTCAAAAATATGTGCACGTTTATTTTGCTGTTCACCTTCAAAGTGAGATTAAGTTAGGCACATATTATATATCTGACTGAAGGACTTAATCAATCTTGCCAGAATAATTTATAGCTTTTTATAAATGTGTACACTGATAAGTACGTAGAAGAAAAAAAAGAACAAACACCGTATATATGAAGAAAAATAGATCCAATTATGGGAATGATAGTTACTTAGGAGAAGTATTATTAGAATGTAACATAGAATTCCAAATTATAAGCTGAAAGATGAGTAGAAAGTGAATGTTACATGATTTATTATTTGTAAATACCAACAAAATCTCCATATGATACCATATAATCATCTGTTCCATGTAGGACACATTTACTACAAAAAAAAAAAAAAAAAAAGAAAAAGGAAAAAAAACCCATAAACATACCCTATAGTGTTTTTAAGAATTCTGAGGAAATAATTCATGGTGATACTTCACCTGTGAACTAGATAAATTGGTCTCCAGATGTATTTTTTCTGGGCTGAACCACGCAACTTACAGCAGCAGTCTTGAGGTTACTGAGACTTTAAGTCTCAGAGACTTTCGAGCTTAGAACTAAGTGTATCTTTCACAATTATGAAAACTTGTGTTGCATTAGACTGCAGTAACTTTTGTGGTCATTGTATTACCATACTTTCATATTTAATTTTGTGAGATGTAGAAAAAGAAGCATATAAACTGGAAAATATTAGGTTAGAGACAAGGACAGAAACTGCCTGGGCAGAATTTAACATAACTGTGACATCTGAGTCAAAGGGTTTTCCTTTTACAGTCAATAGAGAAGATCTTTCAATATATGCACCAGTTTACTAATTTTAATCAGGTTCTTCAGGATTGTATGAATCTTAGCAGGTATGGAGAAAACAGAAACGGTAGAAACAGGAGCAAGGCTACAGGAAGAAAGAATGACTACAACTACATAAGCAACTCAACAAAACAAATATGAACTTTAAATGTATCTTCTGATTCTCCTTTCAGCCTCCATAAGCCTCACTGCTTCAGCAGAAATCCAAAGAGTTTCAGCCCTGCCTTTAACACCACAATTTAGATAACAGAATGTTAAACAAGATACTTAAGGAAACCATGGTGTACATGTATACTGAGTTATACTGCAGTGTTCCAGAATCTCCATCACCAGCATATTTTAGAAGCTTGTGTCATATTTTTGTAATAAAAAAAAAAAAGTTAACATGTGTTCAAATGAAATAATTCCTTCTTTTTGTTTGATAAGAGAAGGTAACAATGTGCATATCAAAAGCTCAAGCTTACTATAATGTGATTTATATAATTTATCATCAAGTATTGGACAATAATTTTATGTTAATTTGTTGAATTTTTGCTGCTTCCTGGCTTGCTCTATAGAAAAAAAAAAAAAAAAAAAAAAAAAAAAAAAAAAAAAAAAGTTTCTCAGTGTTTCCACCATGCAGTGTTACCTTAGTTTGGAGGAAGGGCAGATATTTTGGGAGAATCATGCTTCTTCCTGTCACCACAACTAATGAGGCACAGGAAAGCATTGACTGTTGCTTGATCATGCATACAGAACAAGCAACTGTTAGGAGGCACATTCTTCTTCTGAGATGAAGCCATCTGCAGCCAATCCCAGCAGGTTTTCCTTCAGGTGCACAATAAGAATAAAGATTATTTCTACTTTCTACATCATTTTAGCAGAGCTTAAGCCAGGACAAGTGGGAAAATCTAAATAAACACATACAGATGTCTAATTTTCCTAGGAAGTTTTCAACGTATTGTGTACACTATCTTTTGAACACCTAAGATATTGTTAAAAACGAACAAATAAAAAACAAACAAATGAACAAAAAAATTTAAACTGAAATACTTTCTCAGATCCAGTACATCATCAGAGAGCGGTCATGAGAGGCAAGATCCGCATCTGCCAAGGCTTGATCTTAATTATTTATTTGATAGGTATTTCTGGACAAACAGACTCAGTCACTACCAGACGTAGCATGTCTGTGTTAATAATCTGCCATAACTCACTCTCCCTTTTGCCTTCTGCCAATTACCACACATCCAAACTGAGTCTCTTTCCTCCTCTCTCTCTTTTAAAATTCACTAGAAGGTTAGAAAATTATAAACCAAAAGATTAGGAAGGATAAAGAATATCATTAAAATATGATTGCAATCAAGATTGGGTGTCAGTGATTACCTTGTGTGATAAAGCAGAAACAAATAATCAGAGAACTTTCCTGTCTTTATGCAGTACTATTGAGTGCTCCTCTAAAATTGCTTTTAGTATGCAAAAAACACCCCAAGATTCATAAAAACAAAACAAAAACAAAACACACAACTTAGTTGAATGTAGGAATCACACAATGTGATTGAATAGCTTACAAGCATTTTCTCAAAAATCAAGACAAGGGGAAGAACAAAGCAATTTATTTATGCATTCTGTGTGTGTTTAACATTTGGTTTATCCAGGACAGTATTTTAGCTATTATTTTCTGATACTGGTAATTAGCCTGTAATACTGATTTATAAATCTGTCTGTAATGGTACCATTCTAGCTAAAGAAATTGAATTTGCAAAGGCTAACTAGCACAAAGCCTCAATTATCAGTTGATTATAATCATTCGACAGTGTGACAAGTGAGTTGTCATCAGCCCTGTCGTTATGAGGAAAATATATGCAGCAAAGAATACCAAGCAAACATTACTTCAGTCAATGCAGGAAAAAAGAATTACTTTATTGAACTTCCCAAATAAAGTTTTCAAATTGCTTTAAGATGGACAGGACTTATGAGCTAAGACATTTCTATGATAATGAACACACATTTCAAGGTTTCTGGCTATTTCTCTCCCCTAATTTAACTGCAAGATAACCAGTTTTATTTGGTAAATTAATATTAAAACTTTTCACTTTTGTCACAAACGAGGTACACTTGGAATATTTCTAACAGTTTTACTGCTATGTGGATATTGCACATGAGCAGACATCCTATTTTGCAAAGGTGTTGTGATGACAGAGCTGTACTAGGACAGAGATACTTCTGACTCCCAGGTCTACTTAGATTGTAGACTAGATTTCAACCATCTAATTTTAGACATTTAGTTGAAATGCCTTAGTTAGGAACATAGTCTCTTTAGGACTCTTCTAATGGTCAGTAGAGGGTGATTTCAGACCTCTGCAAGGTGAGTCAGGAGTTTACTTGTCCAAATTGGCCCCTAGAGGTACATATCTCTGTCTTCATCAATTAGGGAGATTCTATTTTAAGTAAGATGGCTCAAGTAACTGCCTAACTCAAGCATTTCTGTGTGCACCTGGCTGAGAAAACTGGGTCTTCTTCTACAAACAGAGTCTAAGTGAAATGTTGTACACTGTATTGCAGGGGCTGGGTGATCCTGTACAATCAGTAGAGGATGTTAGCCAGAGGTCAGGGTGCTGGTATTAAGCGTGTAGGCAGTAAGACTGTATTGGTAGCTCACCAATAAGCAAGGCCTCAGACTAGAATGATGGAGAGAGCAAGGACAATCCATGATAGGGAAGCTCTGCATCGTTCCTTACACCTGTATCCATGCCTGTCATGTTAAACTATTGATAGTAAAGTATTATTGACTAATGTTAAACATGAGAACAAAATCTCAAGCCTGATTGGTTGTCTAAAGAAGAAATAACATGAATTAGACTGGGACTGCAGACCATCCATAGCAGAAGTTTAAGAACTTTGTTAAGTCTCATATTCAGAACTGCAAACTTTCTGTTGGATTGAGACTTTCAGGCCTTCTTCCAGGTTTCAGCTGAAGAGATGCCCTGTTCATGCTTACTCAGGTGTCCAGAGGGAAGTAAGGTCTTTATCTTCCAGAGGAAATGTTAACTACCACAGCCGTATTCTGTAATTTCTGAACTATGAATGTACATACCATCTAAAATTTAGAGAACCCATGTATTTTGATAGGAGTCAGAAATATAATTCAATTTTCTATTGGGATTTTGTGTGTGTGCCTTTTTATATTAAATTTCATGTACTTCCAAGAAGAAATATTTGGTATTCATTAATGCAAAACTGTTGTTAGTCTTCTGCCTAGGGTATTTTTGGAGTTGTAGATTTTGAATTTGGACTTCCCACAGCTAACGTGAGTACTCTGTGTTGCTCTTCATGCATAATTTCATGTGGTCTGACCATATTTACTATATTAGTTGAGCTACACTTATAATCATAGTTCATCCTGAGTGCTGAGCAGTTCAGCATTGTCAGGATTTATGTATACATGCTTAGAAGCAGAAACAAGAAATAATATATTTTGCTGCTATGCAAGTATTTTAACTAGCCAGCTTATAACACTGTATTAATAGCTATTAGGATACTCAAAGTAGTAGGTAACCATTTGTGAGAGACATTTATTGAAGGTGCATGTTCTGTCTTTTGTAGATAAACTTGTGGTCTTTATGCTTAAGGCACTTGGAGGTAACAAATTGCATGCAGCGAACTTGCATCCACCTGTTAAAACTTACACAGTGGCTACTTTTATTATAAAAGTTTGTCGTGAGACAATGTGGAGAATGCAAAATGCCGGCAGGACCTCTTTGAGCACGATGGGCGGGCCTGCGAGAGTAATGAGTCTAATTCAATATTAATTTAATATCAATACCCTTTAATGAACTCTTAACAACACTGAATATCAATGTCTGCCAGACAGACCACGTTTTTCCAACCCTTATATACTCTATACCCAAAAGGCCATGCGGCAAGCACAGGCTACGATTGGTTACACTTGCAGTCACTCTTCCCCCTCCACGATGGTGATTAGCTGCAGGGCACTGTCCACACACTATTCATGCACAGCGACTATGGCAGTGCCCCTCCTGCAGCCTGGGTCGAGGGCAGACCAGCTTCTGTTTACTTCCGTGCGGTCCTAGTGCACCTCAGTCACCCCAAGCCCTGGCTTTTTCACATCATACGGCCCAAAAACTCTCCACAAAAGTTGCAAGAAACCTCACTGTACTTTTCCTTATAACAATTTGATGAAGTAGTTAACCAGCATTACTTATTTTATTTATAGAAAATTAAGGCAATAATGATCCTTCTGGTTTGAGAGGCGAGAATATGCAGCAGTGTTACCCAAAATGCTGTGGCTTCATTTGCCCAGGTCAGAGTGGGGCACCCCATTCCTAGGCCCCTTTAGCCTAGAAGTGTATTCCTTCTCCAGAAAACAGGGACTTTGTGGGGAACAGAGGAGCCTGCGTGGGGCTGGGAAATGGCTGAACTCAGAAGGACTGCTGATTGCACAGGGATTAAAATTTGACCTATTTCTGTGGCAGAAATAGGGCTTTACAACTGTTTCTCTTAAATCCTAATCCAATTAAATGAACTTTCCTCTACCACATTTTATGACATGTAATTGTTGAAATAAATTAAAATGGTTCTAGTACAGAGTATATTTCCAAATGAATGATGAGCAAGATATTTGTCATAAGATCTTACAATGCTTTCATCAAAATCAGTGGACAAATATCTCAGATTCTGATATCTTCTTGATTGAGCTCATTTTTATCAATGCCATCAGCACCTGAGATTTCTTTAACTGTGTCTTAACTGCCTGACAAATAGATTGGCCCATTCTGGGGCAGGAACTTCTGATCTACCATAGCCTTCTGTGAATAATATGCCCTTAAAGCTGCCAAGTGTAATGTAGAATACCACAGTAATCAGTGAGTGAAGAGTAATAAATAGGTTTTGAGACAGATGCATAGGTTTAACCAAACCTCAACATTCAGTAACTAATTACAATGATTAAGACTACAGGTTTGCCCCTCCTGTAAGTACTTCCTTCTTTTCCCTTACCAAGCTCTTCCTATTTTTTTGTTTGTTTTTGTTTTGTTTTGTTGTTATTGGTTTGGTTTGGTTTTGTTTCTTTTTCTTAATGTAGTATGCTGTGCAAAATTTCTCTTTTAAATCATGCTTTAGGATTCAGCAACTTCAACTTCTGTGCACTAACATTACTAAATTCATATGACAGCCTAGATTCCGTGTTCCTTATGCTTTACTATTTCCACTGGTCCATGTTCAAAACATAATCAAACCAAATTGTCAGGCTGAATAAGGAGTGGAGGTATGTAGCACTTCAAATATCAAGATATACCGATGTTTCTTACCACATCCTATGGTACTTAAGTTGGAAAGGGAAGGAGTTTATGTGTTTAGATACTACAGAGAAATATAACTAAATTCTACCAGGCAAACCTTGACACAGAGCGGCACCAGACAGCCTTTGAATCTAGACATCTTCATTTGTAAACTTTTTTTGAGTACCTCAAGTACACAAATGACAATGAGCAATAAATAAGGACCAAGCCAAACACTGGCATAATTTGACTAAAATTAACATGTAAGATAAAGAAGTAAATCTCTAGAGGATACTGTAACTAAACCTAGTCCACAGCCAGTGATTTTATAATTAAGGCATATTTTCTTCTTAGGATGAAGAACCAGAACAAAAAGCTGAGGTTGCTTTAGCAATATAAGATGTTTATTTAATAAATCCTTTAACAAGTTATTTATATTGGCCAATATATATTTCCATGGCAACTTCATGAACAAGTGAAAATAAGATTTACCCTCTTCAAGTAGAAGGCTAAGGAATAGAGGCTGGATATCAGGAGTGTTTATGTTTTGCCGAGGCAAATTAGTTTTTGTTTTCCTGTTTGTGGCAGAATGCAAACCCCCCTCCCTCCTTCAGTATGGCACATCTCCCCCTTTCTCTGCTACTTGAGGCTAACAGCTTCTTTTGTTTGGCCCCAGAGCACCCTGGCTCCTGGGCCATTAGGAGAAGGGAGTTCCAGGCACACTGAGCCGCGCCCAGTGTGGGGGATGTTTGAAGGCTTCAGGGGCACCCACACTCGGTGTGGGGGTGCAGAGAAGCTTCTACAATGCCTACAGTCAGGTCTGATCAGATAACAAAAACGGGACTCTCGTCGAGACTCCGCCCATTTTGTGTGTGGGTCTCTCGGAGTACAAGCTTAGCCACTGCCGCCAGGAGAGCCCCCCTCCCCTGCCTTGCCGCAAGACTCCGCATGCCTTGCCGCCACGGATGTAAGTAAAACTTCTCGCAGGATTGCGAGTATATTTATACTTTTCATGCACATATGCACGTATAACTTTCCGCGCTCCATATGAGCGCGTGTAAAATTAATCCTCGCACAATCGCGAGTGTATTTTCCTTCCGTGCACACTTGCACGCGTAACTTTCCGTGCCCAATACGAGCACGTGTATAAATTATTTCCTCGCACAATCACGAGTGGCCGCCGAGAGCCCCTCGCACAATCGCAAGTGTATTTTCCTCCCGTGCTTCCACATAAGCACGTATAGGATTCCGTGCACACTTGCACGTGTAAGTAAATTAACTCTCGCAGGATTGCGCGTGTATTATAAATTTACCCTCGCGGAATTGAGAGTGTACTCTTCCCGTACTCACTACGAGTGCGTGTATCTCTTTAAAAATAATCCTGCACGTGTTAGGCAAGTGTGTACTTCTCCGGGACTCAGGGCCAGCTCCAGCATTTATTTGAGTGAAGCCACATGTATGCACACTGTGGACCGCCTGTTGGTTGTATCAGTTGCTGCCCCTCAAATAATTTTCCTCAGCTGATATCCGAACCCTTATTTAAGTCACTTTGGAGTGCTAAAACCCTGTTCCTCGCCGGTCTAATAAAAGTTGTTTTGGACTCTGTTGTCCCTTAAATTAACCTGCGAGGATTCTCCGTGACACTGTTACAACCCTTTTTATATCTTGGCAGTGAAAAGAAATGGTTTAGATGTTATGCATCAACAAAAAGTAGAATGTGGACATGTTGGTCAAATGAAGAATCAGAGCATCAATCAGAAACAATTTCATGAAAAACAAAACAAAACAAACAAACAAACAAAACAACACCAAAAAACTACTATATTAATTAGTTCTCCAAATCAGAAAGGCTTGAAAACACAAAGACTAATCCATGTTGTGGAAGAGTATCATTTTAGGATTCTTACATTACATCCCTGTACCGTATGTTTAAAAAAGCTTTTCAAAAGCAGAAGGAAAAGCCCATTTTTAGAAAAGGACATGTCACATACAGAGAAGCCACAAGCCTGGTTAGAGTATCTTGCGGTTGTCACGGAGGCACCCTGAAGTTAGTTTTAGGTGGACAACAGGGTGCAAAACAAATTTTTATTCTGGTCAAAAAGGTGCAGCTGATTAACAGGTAAAGAACAGGGTTTTAACTCTCCATTAACATAAGTACAGGTTCGAGTATCAGTTGAGGAAACTATTGGGGTGCAGCAAATATTAACAATGGAGATCCACAGTGTGCATACACGTGGCTCACCAAAAACAATCCTAGAGCTGTCCCTGACTCCAGGAAACAAATACACGTGCTCATATTTAGGCACGGAATATCCTCACTTTGCCTAAATGAGGAAAAACAACATCCACAATCCTGCGAGGAAACATTATGAAGTTAATCACTCACCCACAAGGTTCGGTGGGGCAATCCCAATACCGGGAGATTACTTTAGGCAGCAATCCTGCCTAATGTGAAGGCTCTCTGCAGCAGCATTTGGCACGTGCTCCGAGAGGACACACCAAGCCTCTGCCTCGACGGGGGTCCCGTTTATATACCTGAGTCAGACCTGACTGTGGGCATTCCAGAAGATTCTCTGCACCCCCATTCTGGCTGTGGGCACCCAGAAACTTCTCAGCACCCTCCCCCACTCTGGCTGTGGGCACCCAGAAACTTCTCAGCTCCTTGGCACCTCTGCACCCCATCCTCCTCTCTCTTAACGACCCTGGTCAACGGCCTCTGAGGTCAAACAAAAGAAGCTGTTACCCCAGTTGCAGGAGAGGCGGGGAGGAGGATGTGTTGAGGGAGAGGGGGATGTGCCTGCACCTTCCATAGCCAAGGAAGGTGGCGGGGGGGAGGGGGAAGAAAGGGAGAGTAGGCACCTGCCACAGCAGTGTTGTTTTTTCTTTTTCTTTCTCCAAATTTCCACACACTGCTTATTCATTATGCTGTTAAGATGTGAAGGTGTTATGCGGTTGGCCACTGTGTAAGCTGAAAAAATACTTTCCTGAAATTCTGCTTCAAATTTATGTCTCTGTTTCACAGATTAAAACTGAGTGCTCTACAGTAATTCAAATAAAATTTGCTAGATGTTTAGGGCTTTTATATTTCTAAGTGCAAGGTTTCTTTCCATCATAATTTTAGAAATACACATTAAAGTTCCCAATTACTCATAAGTATGACATCCAGTTATCCAGTTCTGAAGTTGGACAACACTCATTCAGCCTAGTGAAGCATGACAGTATCCCATCACTTGCATAGGCACTTATTTTCTACTGGAGATACCAGTAATATTTTAGAGATGATTATTTATGTTATTGTGACAGTGAACTTAGTTTCCATAAATATACAAGATGCAGAACCATAGAAAGCTTTATATCGGACCTACAGAAACTTTGTACTTTATACGATTACCATCTCATGGTGTGGAAAATAAAACGAAAAACCCCACAAACTCCATCTCCTTCTCACCTTCCTAATTTTTATCTCTCTTTCTGTGTGCATATGTAGGTAAATCTGTAGGTGAGCAATTTCATGAATGGTACAAGACTGACATCTACAGGCCATAAAAGTAAAATGTTTAAAAGGCTAGGAATAATTTGTAATAAAATTTTTCAACGTGAAGAGATTTTCTGAGCTTATTTTTCTCTAAAGTTTTGCTACTCTTTCCTGCAACCTCTGAGAAAGAATGTTATAGTTGATATTTACACTGGAATCTCTGGTTTTAGTGGTTTACAACACATAAATCCAAGTCAGCTAGCCCTAAATTTACCTTTCAAGTCCATTTTATGCCTTCCTGTGTACAAAAATATTTAGAATAATAGAGAAAATCAATCCAATAGTATGATATTTCTTTTAGACATATATGCCTAATCAAATAGTGCAAGTCTCCAGACACATATACAATAAGTCTTTTACTTATAAAATAAGCATTTATGCACATTATCGGTATTTAACAATGATTTTTATGCAACATATTTTCTTTATTTTTGGCTGTCATGATTCCAAACAGTCATTACTGTTTTCTATTAAAACAAAACACAAACAAAATGAAACAAAACTAACAAAAATCCAGCCATCCAAACAAACAAAGAAATCCCCACCAACACAAAAAATCTGCAGATTTTATTTATTTTATGGTATTATGATTTGAATCTTATTCCTTTCAAAACCCAATAAGCCAGGAAATGCATAATCTGAAAAAAAATGACCATTTCAATTGACCTTTGATCATATTTGTTTGCAGATGAAAATAATGAGAGATTTTTATAAAAAATATAGAAAGAACATTCACAGGAATCAGCTGCAAATTTCTAACAGGAACTGTCATCATGTTGCCCGATTAATAATTGCATTTAATTTGAGTAATAATAAACTAACCAACAATAGGTTGTCTTGGTCTTGTTTTTAATTATTAGAACAAGAACACCTCCCTTATGAAGAAAGGCTGAGGGAGCTGGGTCTCTTTAGTTTGGAGAAGACTGACGGGTGACCTTATTAATGTTTATAAATATATAAAGGGTGAGTGCCACGAGGATGGAGCCAGGCTCTTCTCTGTGGCCAACAATGATAGGACAAGGGGTAATGGGATCAAGCTGGAACACAAGAGGTTCCACTTAAATTTGAGAAAAAACTTCTTCTCAGTAAGGGTGACAGAACACTGGAACAGGCTGCCCAGGGAGGTTGTGGAGTCTCCTTCTCTGGAGACATTCAAAACCCACCTGGACATGTTCCTGTGTGACCTCACCTAGGCATTCCTGCTCCAGCAGGGGGATTGGACTAGATGATCTTTTGAGTTCCCTTCCAATCCCAAACATACTGTGATACTGTGATACTGTGAAGAAAAAGCTGTGAGATTTATGTATGTATATGTCTACATATGTATAAGGCAGCAAAGGCCAGGCTAATTGCTCTCTACAGATAACTAGGGTGTAGTTTTAGAGAAAATTCAAGTAGACTCATGGTTGTTTTGTGCAATGAAAGAGGCATTGGATACAACTTTCAGGAAGGGGTGCTCTGATCAGATAAAACATGGGAAAAAAATCAGTAAGGGTGGTGAAGCACTGGAACAGATACACCAGAGGGATTGTAGCGGTACTAAAATGTGGCCAGACCCTCACCAATCTGATCTAACCTCAAAGTTGGTCCTAATTTGAGAGTGGTCTCAGAACAGATTTCCAAAAATCCTGTCTAGCCTACTTTTTTGCAAGATTTTTAGGATTTTTATGAAGACTTTCCCATCAAATTTTCCCATTAAATTTATGTTGATTTCAATGGGGTTTGGATCAGGCAGTTACAGAACAGATGCTAATGTAGTTTGAACCTCGCACCTGTGAGTGTCAAGAATAAAAGAAAAGCGCAAACTCAGTGCTAAACAGAAATCCATTTCTGCCTTGTGGAGTTAATTAGCAACTGATTTAAACTAGCTGTAAACAAATATTTGCTGTTAATGATTCTGAACAGTGTTCTTTAGGGATCAGGTATGAGAATTTAAGTTTAAAAACCCCTCAAAGAGACAACTCCATTGTTTTAAACTCTTCTTAACTCATATTTTGAAACTTTTAACACCACACAAGAAAACAAGTAAACAAAAATAGGACCTAATGTTATCTAAGTTCACTAAATAGCTTGTGACATCAATTTATAGTACAATTTATCATAAGATACAGATAAGAAATGGGAGTGGGTAAACTGACAGGTTTAACTGATTACCCCAAGTAAAATACAAGAAATGTGTTTGCTGCTAAGGCATGCTGGAGTAGGAATGTACATGTCTTCAAAATGGACTTACAAGAAGAAAGAAGCTATAGCAGGATGAGAGCTACCAACATTTTGTGACTTTTTTTATAAGTGAGGTACAAGATGAAGATAAAAAAAAGGCAGGAAGAAAACAAAAATAAAAGAAAAATGATGCAATGTTTCCACATACACTTTTTTGAATAACCTTCAGAAAAGACTGTAATAGGAAAATATTTGAAGAATCTTTTGTGGTTTTTTTTTTTTTTTTTAATGACACTTTACATAAGAGATTACTCTGCAAATCTCTTTTGCTTCACAATAAGTTTATTTTTAAAAAATAAAAATCAATGCATTAGCAAGGCTTGACCAAGAGGTGTTGTGATTAGGGAGGTGGTAGGCATAGGGGAATGCAATTGTGAGTTCCATAGCATTTCAAAGGCCACAAAGGGAGACTTGCAACGGACAGGGAAATGGAGAGGTTACATTCTTCCCTTTTCTAAATCCATAACTGATTTCTATATACTGCAGCACGTCTTGTTGCTAGGTTTCTAGCCAAATTCTTTTGCCGAAGGAGGGGAAAAACATGCAGTCCACTCGAACAACACCAATGCAGTAAATTTAATTAAAAGTCGGAAAATAACGTGACTCAAACTCTTTTTTGTTTAGAATAGTTATTACACATAATGTGAGTTTTGTAGAAGAAAACAGATATTGTGGCTCTTCATTTTTATCTCAAATACATTAATTCCAGTTACAGAAATGTTTTCACAAAAAAAAAAAAAAAGAAGTGAAAAGTCTCTTTCAGCTTTACTATCAAGATGGTAGTTCAGTCAGTTCAGTCTGTGTGTAAACACATGCTAAATAAGATGAATGAGGTAAGCAATACATGCTGGATTTACTTGCTCCAGATACAATCTGTTAAAATTATCTGAAAGCAGCTATAGACCTTTCTACCTATAACATCCTCATAGCATTAACTTGAATTTTCTGAAGCAATATTCAGTATTTATTCTCTAATTTGTTCAAATATAATAAAAGCAACTGGAGACTTGGAGGAATCTCTTAAAACTTAGCATTCTCTCTGTGACTATACAACAAAAAAAAAGTTATTGCTTTTACTTTCAGGAAGATAATTTGGTAGATATTTAATTATTGATTTAATAATTTTTTTTTAAGGATGGAAAGCTTTGGCACCTCATTCCCTTTGATTGTCACCAGAGTAGGATACCTAATTCTCTTGTCTATCTTAGTTTATTTCATTGACAGACTATAAAATGAAAGTTCTAGTGGAAAGGTTGACAACTTGAAGTGTTTTAAGAGCAGACAGAAATACTACAAATACATACTGCATATAGGACCTCATGCATTTTAAGTTTTAGACCTCTTATATTGGCACTGTTAAAGTCAATATATCAATCACAGAATCATACATAATTGTTGAAGTTGGAAAGGGTCTCTGGAGATCATCTATTTCAACTGTCCTGTTCAAAGCAGGATTAGCTGCACATAATCAGGTTTCTAATATCTCCAATGACTGAGAGTCCTGTTTGACCACACTCAGAGTAAAAAAATGGGTTTTGTTATAGTTAAGTGGAATTTCCTGTATTTCAGATTGGGCCTGTTTCCACTTGTCATCTCAGTGGCACTACTGTGGAGCATCAGATGCCACTTACTACCTCCTATCAGGTATTTATATAGATTGATTATATCCTCCCTCAGCCTTCTGTACTCCAGGATGAAGAGTCCCACATCTCTCAGTATTTCCTCATAGGGAGAGATGCTCCAAACCCTTATTCATCTTCATGGTCCTTTTCTGGACTTGCTCCAGGATGTCCATGTCTTCCTTCTACTATGTCCAAGATTAAACTCAGAACTCCAGATGTGTCTCACCAGGTCAGAGTACAGGGGAAGGATCACTTCCCTTGATGTGCTGACAACACTCTTCCTAATGCAACCCAGAAGGCTGCTGGCCTTCTTTTCAGAGCTGGTGAATATATAGCAATGCAAATAAATGATTTTTTTTTTTTTTTTTTTTTACAAAAATCCTAAATGCCAAAATAAGCTGGCCCTGAAATTACAGTGTCCTGTTGACTGCTTGTATGCTCCCAGAGGTGCCTACAGACAGTGATTTAAGATTAATTTGGACCCTAGCAACCCCCGCACATAGAACATGTCTGTAAGCAGCTGGGTTGTTTTGAACTTTGAATCTAGAAGTGTCAATTGAATATCACTATTATAGCACAACTAACCTTAAAACAAAACCAAAACCAACCAAACAAAAAACATAAAATAAACCAAAGAAACACAACTAAACAAAACCAACTAAACAAAAAAAAAAAAGGGTACCAACATATCTAATGTTCTGGTTTCTATTCAGTTAAATCTGTTTGTTTTGAGTGTATTTCACTCTGTTGGAAGAACCATTAAAAGTATTTTCACTTAATCTACTAATTTAGATGGGCTTTCAGCATTTAGGTACATTTTGCCCCTTGAGAGAAATATCTGGTTAATATAGTTAGTGGAAATCTAGTGTACAGTAGAAATATTCCATTTAAACAATTGTCACATATTTGAGTAAATTTTGCATCAGTTTAAATTAATTATGCAACACAACAAAATCTAAAGTTATAAATGAAGGAACTCCGATTCTGCCTAAGTAGTCTCAATTTCTATATAAATGTGGTTCCTTCCACAAAACAAGAATAAGCAAGTTGTGTGTCTTGTTCTCCAATTGCTAACCTCTTTCTTCTACTTTAATAAACTGCAGTGGAACTAATCTAAAGTATAGTTGCTACAGTATAAGAGAATGAAACAACATCTGCTATAAAAATATCCATCACTAGCCCCATATTCTCAAAGCCTTCTGAAAGCTGGTAATAAGGAGATATAAATGACTTGGCTCTGCCAATTTCTAGTTGTGCAGTCAGTGTGAAGTACAGAGATTATAAAATGTTCCTCTGTCACATATTTTGGTGGTGATTGGACTATCTAGTGAAAGATGGGATTTTGTTCTTAGTACTTTAAGATAATAACAATAACTGTAAAACTAATATTGTTCTTTCCTATAATTGATGCTATTCATCATATGGTGTGAGAAATTCAGGAACAAATATATGCCACTTTGTTTCATTATAGGCTCCTGGATGAAATTATCATATTATTACTGAGTGTTTCTTACTTAAATCATTATTCAAGGAAATTATATAATAACCATTGTGTATATTCAAGACAAGCTTATGGAAATAAGATCATATTAATAGTTTTATGCCTTGCAGCAGTCTTTCTGCCAATCCTTTGAACACAAAGACTCTGTACTGAGTCTCCCAGTGTTATCAGTGACACAGACCCTGTAGTTAATACATTGATGTAATGTAGTACACTGATGTCTTGCCTAGATCCCTTGCATTCCACAGTAGCTCTTCAAAAGTCAACTAAAATGTACACTCAAATTTCAAAATTGAAGAAATTTTAGCAAGAGATGTTTTGTAGTGGTTTGGAAGCTATGTCTTCATCATACTCAAATTTTCCCTACATTTTCCGCCTTGGTGAAATTTGTCAGGCTTTTTATTTATATGAATTTGCAATTGTTAGCCAATTTATCTCTTTTTAAATAGAAGCATGTCTGTTTTTTCCTGTTTCACCCTCCATTAAGATAATATTTATTCAAGTAATTGTGATATTTCTTTTCATCTTCACTAAGGTCTTAAAGCACACAAGGGTTAGTGAGTGTTTGACTTTGTTGTGTGGGGAAAGGTTTTCAATAAAATGAAAGGACATAAAACTTCGGAGCAGACTTACTTTAATCTACCTGTATCTCTTGTGAAATTAAATAGACAACACTGTATGTGCTGATTCTCAAATAAAACAAAACAAAAAACAAAAAAACACAACCATTTAAGTTGTGCGTGTATGTATACACTGTAAGTCAATTTTTAACACATTGAGCCAAAACCTGCAAGCTCTATCGAAACATTCAAAAATGAAGTCAGCTAATGACTTTATAATCTTGCAGACGGAACTCATTTAAACTAATGTATGTCTCTTCAGCTGAACCAGTCATTCTTGGTTCTCAGTGTATGGCATGGAAAGAAATAAGGCATTGAAGGACAGGATTTATCCTAAAACTGACAAATAAAATAGTAGAATGAGAGAATAGTTTGGGTTGGAAGTGACCTTTAAAAATCATGTAGTCCACCTCCCCTCACATGGGCAGGAACATCTTGCACTAGATCAGTTTGCTCAAAGCCCCATTCATGTTTGAACACTTCCAATGATGAGGCATCCACTACATTTCTGGGCAAGCTATTCCCGTGCCTCACCATCCTTACCAGAAAAAAAAATTATTCCCTATGTCTGATCTAAATCTACTCTCTTTCAGTTTAAAACAGTTATACACATTGCTGGTTGATGTCCAGTTTTTCACCCACCACTATTACAAAGTCCTCCACAGGCCTGCTCTCAATCCATTCATCCCCCATTCTGTACTGATACTAGAGATTTCCCTGACCCAGATGCAGGACTTTGCACTTAGCCTTGTTGAACTTCATGAGATTCACCTGGACCCACTCCTCAAGCTGGTTGGTCTAAGTCACTCTGCATGACATCCCTTTCCTGTAGTATAACTTGATGAGTCAATCCCACTATCTACACCATTGATGAAGGTATTAAATAGTACCGGTGCAAGTATGGTCCCTTGGGGGACACCACTTGATACTAGTTTCCATGGACATTGAGCCATTGACTATAGCTCTTACAAGTGGCCATTCTGTTAACTCCTTATCCATGCAACAGCCCATCTGTCAAAAACATCTCTTTCTGATTTCATGGCAAGAATGTTGTGGATGACTCTATCAAAGGCCTTACAGAAATCTGGGCAGATGACATCTGTAGTTCTTCCCTTGACCACTGATGTAGTCACTCCTGTGTAGAAAGCCACTAGGTCAGATAATGTCAGATAAGCCATAACCTAAAAATGTTCATTTCTGTTGGTTGACTATGAATGGAGGTTGAGTAAGTTCCTAAAGTTAGGTGAGATGAAAACACACAGCTGAAATGCCTAACCAATGATAATTCTCAGCACTCTCTAGGTTCTGCTTCTACACTACAGGACAATGACACTGTACATCACAGCATAGATTGCGTGGAGCACAAAAAAAGTCTGTGTGTCAAAGCGATGGCAGTGTACTTCCATGTTAGAGAGTACTTGAGGACATCACAGTCTCTTCAGAGAGGTGGTGGTACCCTTTCACTGTTGCAAATTACAAGAGAAGTAACATAACATCACTAGCTATGAATTATCCATTACAGTTTTTATACAGTGTCTGATCAACAAATCTCTACAATGGAAGAAGGTTTGAACAAGGGTGATGTGCTTATGAAGCTGATGGAGGTATGCAGTAAGTGACTGACTGTTCCAAAGAATACTGAATTAATCTCATTACAATGGAGATCAGAATGTGGCCTTCATTTTAGGCAAACAGCCGTGTCACTGTAGTGAATCAACTGGCCATGTCAGTTGAGTGGATATGCTGGTTGTGTGAATGATTTTCTCTGAGTTAATCAGAAGAATTTAAATGTCTCCCTGAGTTAGCTAGATCAACATATATCTGTCTCAGCCCAACAAAGACTCTAAAAACTAAACAAATAAAAGAATGGTATTTAAAGAGACCAATATGCTTGAGTTGGTTTAAACACGTGTACCCCTTCCTGATGACTGGGTACACCTGGCATTGTGACAGTGAGCGTATAGGGATCAGTGATGGAAATTATGTTTGTATTGTGATCTAGCTGTGTATGACAATTGCTATATTGTGTTATGATTTCAGCATATTGCCCAAGTGACATCAAATATCTTCAAATAAGCAAATTTGGTATTAAATATTAAACCTCATTGCAGGGAATATCTAAAAGAACCTGGTCAAAGAGCATTGGACTCCAACATACATAAAGTCCGAGAAGTTAACACACATCAAAATGACAACTGTTAGTATATGACAGCATAGACAAAGGTATGAAGGTCTTTCTTTTGAAAACATGGTCTTCTCAAAATACTAAATATATGGGCTAATGTCCAGTTGATAGTTTCATCTAAAAACAAACATGTTTTCTCAAAATAATCAAGTTAATGACTTATTTTTGTAAAATAAATAAATATAAATTTATATATTTATAAAATAAGTGATTGGGGATTTTTTATATTCATGAGCAAACATATTTGTTTTAAGACTGTTGAAATTGAAGTCTCTTGGTGTAGGTCTACAAATATAATTTATTCCAGAATGAGGGACAGTCCAGTAGTATACAATTTTGATCCAATTATTTTGTTTCTGATTGTAATGAATTTTTAGTACCAAGTTGTAACACTTCTATCTTATTCTGTTTGCTATTATCATCCTTATTTTATCTGTTATGTCTCTTATTATTATCTTTATTATGCTCTAGGGTGAGAAAAGAAAAAAAACAACTCAAGAAGATACGTTTCATACAATCTGGTCCTGAAGGCTTCTTTGACATAAATCTCTGCTTGAAGAGATAAGTGTATCTTCTATTGTATATAAATAACAGTGGTCTGAATAATATTTGGTTATTAAAGTTTTTCGTTATTTTACAAGAGGCACTTGAACTATCTCTTTCTGAAAAGAAAAAGCTTTTCTGTCAAATGTCTTCATAGTTACTTGAATTACTGTTGTGGTTCAAATGTTAATGAATAAATTGAATTTCAAATCCTACCTCTGACATGAACAATGGGAGGATATTTTCTATTGCAATATCTTTTTATCTTCTCCATAGCATGAGATTCCATGCTAGATTTTCACACTGATAATTGTTGATGCATCAAATTGTGGTAATACAGTTGAAGAGAAGAATATAGAAGAGGAAGATCAAACTAAAGTATGAAATTGAAATGGCTGTAAAAAAAAGACAATACATTTTTTTCACTCATGGAGATGTTAAGGCAAGAAAAAAAGAGAAACAGGCTGTTGATGGGGGAAGTGTCTGGACCCTGATTCTAAGACCATATTTTCCTCTTAAATTCTACTGTGACCAAAGAGCATGGAATAGAAAGAGGCAACAGTACAGTGGCCCTTAGTATACATAACTATTTTTTGCTTCTGCCTTTTTCAGTCACTACAATAAACCATAGACCTAAGGCTTCTACTGGATTTCATAGTACTTGTGTTTCTAATATGTGTAAAGTTGAAAATCAAGGAAATGGTCATAGTAAGATGGGTATTGACTGTCCACAGATTTAAGCTGAACTGTATGACCTCCAATAGATGCTATTGAAATGTAAACCTAGTGCACAGTTGTAGGTCAATTACCAGGACTGAAAAGAACAAGAAATAAAGATTAGCTTTGCAGCAGGAAGCTCATTTTGCAAAACAAATTATTAAGTCTAGTATGTGTCCCAGGAAATTGTCTCTTTTGCTTTCCTTAACCCTCAAAATACAAGAATTCTTGTTGTGGCACTAGATTTTTTTTTTTTTTCCTTTAAGAATTCTTAGTATTCTCTTGCGTTTTCTATTCTATGTGATAAAACAGAATCACAATTTATCTGTTGGGCCTGCACAGCTGCAGTAAGAAATTGTTTGGAAAATATGTCAGGTCTTTATGTCTTTATGTAGTGGTGTGACTATGGTGATAAGTGCAAGATGGGATAATACTGTTTTATTTCACTTATGTCTAATTTAATTCGATAAAATATCGATGAGAAGGTAGTTAAGCAGGTTGTTTCCTCTTTCTCCTCTTCAAAATATTGCAAATTCACAAAGCGCACATGATATTATTGTGTCTATGTTACTTATTCTGAGTTTCACTGTCTTTTGTCTAACAGAACAAGAGACGTTATCAAAAGACTGCCAGATTTTTCAGTCCAAACTGCTCAGTTTCATTCAGCAAGTGCTGAAAAACAAGAAACAGAGGACTATTGCATACATTCTTCATACTCATCATAGTAGCTTTCATACAAAATGGTTCCACCAGACATTTTTTTTAATATGTATAGAAAAAAATAAGCTGCCAGTGTTGTCTAAGTCTATCAACAATTCTAAGATAATTAAAAAGAACTGTGACTATATTTTTACCAATGGCACTTGTGCTGGCCTTTGTGTGTCAGTAAACAAGACTGCATAAGAGGAGTCATTCCCTTTTTATTTCTGTTCAATACTACATTTTTTTCATTTCTTCCTTATGGTTATGGGAAGGAAGGAAACCATTGTTCCAAAGAACTGTCTGAGAACTGAAATACTTCAATGAATTTGTTGCTGGGGGAAAAAAAAAAAAAATAAAAAAAAAAAAAGTGCCCAAATGACTTTTAAATAACTTGACTAAAAGTATGAATCAGAAAATGCTGCAGATACTGGATATCAAAGGGAAAAAAAAAAAACAAAAACAAAAACAAAACACACACACACAAAAAAAAAAAAACAAAGACAAAACAAACAAATGAACAAACAAAAACTGAACAGAAGAAATCACTTTTGTAATGAAATTCTGAGGTCTAATATGTTAACCCTTCATTAAATAGTTAACTAAATGTTAAATACGTGACCAGTATTAGAACTAAAATTCATCCTAGCTTCAGATGTGTTGAAGAAGTTATAGTCTTTTTATACTTGCAGGTAAGAATCTCATCATAAAGACAAGTTCAGAAGAATGCCAGTAGAACACTACTCCAGGGAAAAGCACTTTTTTTGTTATCACTAAAATAAAGCTGCATTTCTAGAAATAAGTTAAGTGAATTTAGTTAATTTGTTACCTGCTTTTAAGAAGATTAGAACTAACCTTAGCCTAATATTTCTATCCTGTCATTGACTGAACCAGTTTGATCTCATTCTGTAGTCAGCTCTAGGTGTGGAAGTTAGAAGTTCATTACTTTTACAGCCTCTCAGCTACACCATTTATTTTTTATTCTCTTTTCTTTGTAATTTTTTACATGCATTACTTGCCATCATTACATTCCCTCTATTATCATCTATACATACTTTCTAATTTGTGTAACACTTCCCCACATGACTGAAAAATAAGTATATATTTCTGCTAAAATAGTGTTCTCTGGTAAATACCCCTCTCTTATCTATTTTGTGATTTTGACAACTTAAAATAACTGAAATAAGTTAGCAACTGGATGTTCAAGTTAGCAGAGCTGCTTTTCAGTTTTATTGAACTAAAGAGTTCAGTCCAGAATTGAGTCAAATTAAAAATTAATGTATATGGATTTTATATGACTTCTGGATTAAAGTATATCAAGCTACCTAAATATAGATAATTTTGAAAACAAGTTTTTAATAGTTACCACTGTATTGAGTGTTTCTATTGTTATCTTCAGCATTGAGATAGGTGAGCACAAGAAAAATGTAGAAAAGGAAAAAAATACTTAACCTTTGACTTACCAAAGAAAAATCAAACCTCACTTCAATGTCTGCTGCTTCTGTGTAGTTCATTTTAGTGTATTCTGAAGGCTAGTCTTTGATTTACCAATACTTGTAAACAATGTTTTGCCACATTTTGTGTTTTCAGTTCAGTCCTTTTACCTTGCATTGTATCTATGTTCTCTGTCATTTGAAGAAATTTGGAATTAAATAAATCAGAAAATCTCTAGAAGAGAATGTATAATTTGGTTGCTTCCATTAACAAAGGATTGTTTTCAAACATTTATGAATTCCTTTCCAGGCCTCTAGTTTTCTGTTCTTTTCAAATGTCCTGAGTCAGACATACGAATTCTAAGCAATGGCACCAGCGTTCAGCTTTGATTCTTCTCCCAAGTACTCATCTTAAATCTGGAAGATACCAGAGAGAAGACTCAAGATTATGTTAATATTTATGAAGCTGAGAAGTTTATAGCTGGTCTTACAGAGTACCTCTAAGGATGTTAGAGAGAGCAACACGTTTAGCAGAATGTCTTATTTAATCAGAGCCTTGCTTAGTTATATCAAGGTGAACCCAACTACACTAAACCTGTGATAACTCCCGGTTACAAAGCTGTGATCTCAGCTTTTCCTTCTGAGATATTTGTTGTCCAGTGTTTGATTTGGACAACGAATTGCAAAGAAACTCTGTAAATATTATTGCCACATTATCAGTGCAGTAACAATGGGAATTCAAGGACTGTATTATACTGTTCAATAGAAAAATAGACCAGAATATGGGAAGATGTGAATTCATCATCTTCCTTCTAACTTCACTTAGGCAAGCGGAGCTAAAGTTGTGTGAGAGACTTATAATCAAATAGTTTAGACAGTGAGATCATGATTAGAACAAATACATTACTGCAGGAAATAAATGGGAGGATGGAAGTAATTAGACTGTGTGTTAGGTTTTGTTGTTTTACTTTTTCCTTTTTTTTTTTTTTTATATGATACACATGGGTATTTATGAGAGTATAACCATATAACATGAACTCATAAAAATTACACGGATCTAAACTTTATCTCAGGAGAATGAAATGCATTAATATTTAACAGCATACTTCTCAAAGTGTACTAGCATGATGCAAATTATTAATCCTATTTGATTTATCTTCTTGCTTTCCCTTGCCCTTAAATAAGAAATATTATAATGAACTAGAAGCATCTGAGACATTTGCACTACCTATAAATATCTATAATAAAGATAATATTCACACACAAGAAAATTTACTTTTTTTTTGTAGTTAAAAAATATCTAGTTCCTTTAAATGCATTCGTATTATAAGGTGAAATGTGTATGTGTATGTATAAATGTATGTCTTTATATTTTCCAATGCTCTATGTGTTCTTTAAAGGTTATTTTTTTGCTAGTTAGATTAGAAGTGCATTATCGTCTAGGGGAATGTTTTTAACTCTTTGGGTGACTAGAAAGTATCCTGGTTCAGAGACTCGTTTTATCATTTTTCTGTTCAAAACAGTAAAAACTGGCTTTTCTCTGCCCATGGCGGTGGAAATTAAGGAGTGATTTTGTACTGAGAAACAAAAACTAGCAAACCAAAAAATATTGCTCTTAGAGAATAAGATGGAGCAAGCCTTAACTTGACGTTTTTTAAAATGAGGAAGATCATAGTGCCTTTGTACCAGATCTAATACCCTAATGATCCTCACCACATCAGCAAAAAAGCAGCGTTGTAAAAAAACTATCTCCATTACAAAAATCTGTCGCTTAAAACCCCAAAAAAATTTTTAGGCACACTGAATTATTCCTTAACAATAAACACAGAAGTCAAAAATGTATTTGTGTCAGGGAGCAGTGAGGGCTGACTGCTCACTAAAGGAAGGTGAGAAAGTAGCCAAGGATGACACCAACATGGGCAGTGTCCCCACCAACAAGACACAGACCTGCAAGGTTTGAGCACAGGAGACAGAGCCAGGGACTTATAATGGGGTCTATCCAAAACCCTCAACATGGCAAGTATACACCAGGTCTAGGTGAGCCCATGCAAGTCCAGTCGGGAGAAAAAGGAGTCATAAGGAAGGCACACCTACAATGTAGCTTAGTACAGGATTTGAACAGTACTCCTAAGCCCATGAGCAGGCTGTGGGGGGGGTCCCATGTAAAGGCCATTCAAGGCCAGCAAGGTCTTTCATTCTTCAGTGCCCCATAAGTTAGTATTTTGTAAATAAGCTAAAAAGATACCTTGTTGCACGAAGATATTCATCAGACACAATATCTACAGTTGCCCCACTGTATCACATGGAAGTCATGATACAAAATCATGGCATAACAGTTGCTGAAGACTAAAATGATTTGACCATATAATCAAAAACTTTCATTTACTCACTGAGAAGATTTACCTGTGTAAATAAAAAACCAAAACTAAAAAAAAAAAATCATTTTGGTCAATCTGTCTTTAAGCTAGGCTAGATCCAGTGTAATTTTTTTGTTTTCCCACAGTAAACATAATGGTACATGGACATCATATCTGCTGTGCTGTTTCAACAAAAAGGTGATTATGTTCTTACATCAAATGAAGATCAACTATATGATTGATCTGGCAGCACATAGGTTCAGCATGAAAGACAGAGGAAACCAAGCCCTATATATGGGGAAATTTCCTTACTTTAAACAAAACAAATAATTTTGATACTAATGTAAATTTGGATTGTTTAAAGATACTTACTTTAAATAATTTATTCATAATCTCACAGGTATACTGCTCAAATAATATTTCAACAAAAAGCTGAAATCAATTATTTTAGTGTATTTTGTCTTTCAGATCTGTAAAGATCTAATATTTCAGCATGATTAAAAACATTGGAGGTTTCAGCATCCACTATAGTGCATATTTCAGTGTTATAGATAACAGATATTATGTATAACAAATAGCTAAATAACTCAGTGAATTGTTAGTTGTCTAAGGCATTAAGGGTTCTTTTTTTTTTTTTTTTTAATTTTCCCTTTTTCTGGTTCTAGGTTATAGTATAAAAAACCCCATATTTTATCAATGACTTTTTAATGCCAAATGACTGAAATAATCCAACTGTGCGTATGTTTTTAAGGTTAGGTGGTTGTTTGTTAGTTTTTTGGGGGTTTTTTTGTTTGTTTTTTTTGTTGTTGTTGTTGTTTTTTGTGGTTTTTTTTTTGTTTTTGTTTGTTTGTTTTTTGTTTTTTAATTTTGTTTAATGAGATTTAATTATAATGACACTATGTCAGTCAAAAATTTTCAAGATCTGGGTAGACTTGAGTCTTCTTGCGGTTAGAAAAAAAAATGGTTATTACTCTGTTATAACTGTATACTATCCTTTCAGAGTTGCCATAATAACGTATGATTGCTTCTCTTATCAGGATATCATCACACATTTTAATAGATTCTCACCCCATATCTTCAGGAAAAAACAAGTTCATGCCCTTTCTTTAGTCCATTGTATCAATAGGCAATTGAGGTGCAAGTCCAGTAGTAAGCCAAGCTTACATGGGAAACCTGCAGCAGGATATCTTGCTTTTCTACTTACTCCATAGTAAAACAGGTCTTTCTTAAAGACTTAAATGAGTAAAAAAGAAAAGAAAAAAACACATGGCAGTAAAACAAGAAATTGTCTCAGCGTGGAAGAAAAATGATGACACTATTAACTCAGTGACATTTCAGAAGCAGTTAAGCGTAAGCAAAGTACTCCATAGTTTTACATTTTTCACCTGTTCTTGTAATTGAAATGACGAGTGCTCTAAACATAGTATCAGAATTTATGTTGAGTCTTGAATTTCATCCTAGTTCTTAGTTTCCAAGATAATCACAATGTAAAACTGTTATCAGGTTTTGCAAAATTTTCTGTATCTTTCTCTTTATTCAGCTAACAGATTAACTTCTATGAAGAAATATGTATATATTTACAAGGTATCTTTATGTTTCTTAAACTCATACATGTTCATCTCTTCATACAATACAGACATTTTACTGTTTTATTCCCACTATTTGCTGAATTAAGGGTCTGAATCCACCATATCACTCTTCTTCCTCACTGAAACCTGTGGCTCATTTGTTCTGACAAAGTCCATATTGAATTATCCCATGTAAAATATTCATCTTCATCCTGCTCTCCCATCACACAGAGAACTAACACAGAATTAGTGAGTTCCTGAGCTGTGAATGAAGGGTGCCATACCTGTCAGCTACCTTTGGTGCAGAGATCAATCAGAGAACCATGTAATTATTGTGTCTACAGGATGGGGTCTTGCAAGTAAGACAGCTGTATGTTAAGAGAAAGCTGTAGGTGCCAAAATTATCAACATTCCAAAAGAATTATGCTCCTGGGTATGCACAGAGATGCAGCATGAACTTCCAGTGAAACATCTTAGGGGAAACTCCAGCTACTGTGTATTTCCAAGGCTACACAGAAACTGTGTAGAAGCTTTGAGGATCTGAATTAAGCGTCTGCATGGCAGATGTTTAAATCCTTTCCTGTACCACTATGAATCCAGTTAAAGTTAATTAAGTTGAGTATAAGATAACTCTATATTCACAACAAGGCACAAATGTATAGTAACTATTATAGGTACAAGGGTGGGGGGAAGTATCTAATGAGTTTCCCTGAGGGCTTGCAAAAGTCTTACAGGGTGGGTAGTTATCGTGGAAATACAGTTTGGAAAAAACAGAAGATATTTCTCCAGCCCTTCTCACTTACCACACAATTTGGCAACAAGGACCAGGTAATGAGCTTTCTGATGAGATCCTAGGTGTTAGAAGAGCAGTGCGACTGGAGAAAGCAGAATACTTGCAAACTGGTTTGCGTACAATTCATATGAAGGTATTTTTGTCTCAATTTGGACACAGTCCTTTCAATATTCAAGGCTTTGTGACTTTAAAATATCTCACAAATTGCCCTCATTTTCTGTTTTCATTAAGCAAGTGAAGTTTTGGAAAATGTCCATGGATCTATATCTTGCTTACTGGCAGATTTTCTTTCAAAAGCAGGCATGAAAGATGTCTGAAAATCTCATGGAAAGGATCTAGGGAAAGAAAAGGGACTTTTCCACTGGTTCATTTGCAAGTTTACACTTTCAAAGTAGTCAAGTAAGAATAATAATAATAAAAAAAAATCTTGATTTTTGAAAAATTCCTTTAAAATAAAATTCACAATAGCATATTTAAGTGAGGGTGTGTAAGTACATAGGTGGAAGTGCAAACCTAACAAACTAATCTAAGCAAGAGAATGTGAGTGTGGTAGTGTCTGAAAATAATCATAAAATATCCTGAACAAGTCTTCTTGATTGTTAGCAATTCAGATAACAACTATTCTATTTATTCTGAAGGTGTTGCTTAGTGACACCAAAGAGAGAAGAAATATATTCTTCACTACTCTCAAATGCTTTCAAAATGTTAACTACATTTTTCTCACCCACCTTTTCTGCAGAATTCCAAACGTTCTGTAACTCTGAGAAAATAAGATGTCATGGATTTTATAATATTGTATAATTGATGGAATAATTTAAAATCCTCTACTTTATGTTTATTCCATTGAAGCTTAAAGCAAAGACAAGGAAAGCTACATACATTGTCTGTCTCTCTATAAATAATGATAGTTTGCTTCTTATTAAGCTGTTTGTTTGCCTGAAAATCTTTTATCAGTTTTAAAAAAAAAGTGTTCTATGCTTTCTCACAAGAATAAATTTGCATTTTAGTCAGTGTCTCTGTTTCTGCAATCTACAGCTCCTAATAAACAGTGCTCCTCCACAGCAGTCCTATAATGACTAGAGTTACTAATATTTCAGCATAAAGCAGTTAAGCAGTAATATGTGTGGGCTGCTCCCTTTGTGACCCTGCCATTTCATGAACACAGCTGGGGTGTTGTCAAAAGTAAAGAACTGGTATAAGCACTTAGCAAAAGGAAAAGGGTCACTTACACCTGAAAAGAACACTTAGAGAAGCATTGGGATGACGATCTACCTTATCCATGTAAACGTACCTCCTTCAGACACCAGATGCCAGGCACCTTAATTCTCTCTTTTGAAGAATGCAGCCATTTTGTCTAAGAGTTCTTGATTTTCTGAAGGTAATGAAGGGAGCATGAGGATTTTGTACTTTGAAGTTTAAGCAGGCTAGAAAATGTACTAAGATTATTTATCTTGGACCAACTATCTTAACAACACTGTGAGGACTGATAGATTACACAAAAAGTAATATTCCTGCAAAAGATTTTCTCAGATAGAGTGTCTTCAAGGTGCCATTTTTGTTCATCTTATAAGGCTGGAAAGAATAGTGAATTGGGTTTCCTGAAACTCTGATGTAGAAATAGAATATTATATTATGCATGGGTTTATGAAATTATGATCTGGCTATAAAAGATTAAAGAATAAATCATTAAAAGGTAACTACAGATTTCTGACATAAGGGAAACAGTTTCATAAAAATGGTCATTATGTAAACATTTTGTTATTGAATATTAAAGGCCTGCTCTTCTAGTTTGCTCACAGTATCACAGTATGTTAGGGATTGGAAGGGACCTCAAAAGATCATCTAGTCCAATCCCCCTGCTGGAGCAGGAACGCCTAGGTGAGGTCGCACAGGAACATGTCCAGGCGGGTTTAGAATGTCTCCAGAGAAGGAGACTCCATAACCCCCCTGGGCAGCCTGTTCCAGTGCTCTGTCACCCTCACTGAGAAGAAGTTTTTTCTCAAATTTAAGCGGAACCTCTTGTGCTCCAGCTTGATCCCATTACCCCTTGTCCTATCATTGTTGGCCACCGAGAAGAGCCTGGCTCCATCCTCATGGCACTCACCCTTTATATATTTATAAACATTAATGAGGTCCCCCCTTAGTCTCCTCTTCTCCAAACTAAAGAGACCCAGCTCCCTCAGCCTTTCTTCATAAGGGAGGTGCTCCACTCCCTTAATCATCTTCGTTGCCCTATGCTGGACCCTCTCCAGCAGTTCCCTGTCCTTCTGGAACTGAGGGGCCCAGAACTGGACACAATATTCCAGATGTGGTCTCACCAGGGTGGAGTATCTCTCGATCTACTAACCACCCCCCTTCTAATACACCCCAGGATGCCATTGGCCTTCCTGGCCACAAGGGCACAGTGCTGGCTCATGGTCATCCTGTTGTCCACCAGGACCCCCAGGTCCCTTTCCCCTACACTGCTCTCTAATATGTAATTTCCCAACCTATACTGGAACCTGGGGTTGTTACTGCCCAGATGCAGGACTCTACACTTTCCCTTGTTAAATTTCATTAGGTTATTCCCCGCCCAACTCTCCAGCCTGTCCAGGTCCCGCTGGATGGCAGCACAGCCTTCTGGTGTGTCAGCCACCCCTCCCAGCTTAGTGTCATCAGCAAACTTGCTGATAGTACACTCAATTCCCTCATCCAAATCGTTAATGAATATATTGAATAATATTGGCCCCAGTACTGACCCCTGAGGCACTCCACTAGATACTGGCCTCCAACTAGACTCCGCACCAATGACTACCACTCTCTGGCTTCTCTCCTTAAGCCAGTTTGCAACCCACCTCACTACTCTATTGTCTAGACCACACCTCCTCAGCTTAGCTGTGAGGATGCTGTGGGAGACTGTGTCAAAGGCTTTACTGAAGTCAAGGTAGACCACATCCACTGCTCTGCCATTGTCCATCCACCTTGTTACATTCTCATAAAAGGCTATGAGGTTGGTCAAGCATGACTTACCCTTGGTAAAGCCATGCTGACTGCCCCTAATAACCCTCTTATCCTTGATATGCCTTGACATGGCACCAAGGATAAGCTGTTCCATTACTTTCCCAGGGACAGAGGTAAGGCTGACCGGTCTATAATTACCCGGGTCTTCCTTCTTGCACTTTTTGAAGACTGGAGTGACATTTGCTTTCCTCCAATCCTCGGGCACCTCCCCCATTTCCCAAGACTTGGCAAAGATGATGGAGAGCGGTCCAGCAATGACTTCAGCCAGCTCCCTCAGCACCCGTGGATGCATCCCATCTGGACCCATGGATTTATGGATGTCCAGACTATTTAATTGCTCCCTAACCCAGTCCTCATCGACTAAAGCAAACTGCTCTTACTAAAATAAATATCATCAATAACTATATTCAGTAGGTGATATATTTCCACATGCTTTTATTTTTTATCCTTTCACAGTGAAAATAAAAGCCTCCATAGTACGATAGTTTGTAAAAGTTCACATTCTGTATGCACATCCTATAATTGTTTCTATGACATTAAGAACTGGAGACATCATGACATTTATTCACAGCTGAAAATAAGAACTAAACTCTAAAGTGTGAAGGGACCTTGTAACTGATAATGTGATCATCTGAACTGTTTGTTTGTTTGTTTATTTGTTTGGGGTTTTTGGTTGGTTTTGGTTTTGATGCTGTTGCTTTTGTTTTGTGTTTGCTTTTGTTTCTACCTGGAGCAAGAAACAACTCTTCCTGTTCCTCATACTGTCCATACACTTTGCAAAGAGAAGCTTTGTATGAAACCAATCCTGCTTAGAGGACGTCCCTCACTTACACTTAAGACAAGAAGCCCAGACATCTCTGCCTAGAAGAGATGCAGTGTAACAACAGATGTTAAAGGAACAAAGACTACTAATTGTTTCAAGGACATGGTCTTTCTCAAGCTGCAAAGATAAATATACCATAAAATGAAAACATATGGAATACAAGACCGAATAAATAACTATGTTATAGAAGCAAAAAGAAACAAAGAAAGAGTTTTCTTCCCAGTGATTATGATAATAGAAGAGGTACATGTTAGTGACGTAGGTTTTTGTTAATGTAATCCAAATATTTTGTTATTTCTAAATGTAGTTCTACTGGATCTAGACTGTTGTGAGAATGGTTTCGTAGCAGACAGTGTATTTGAGAACAAAACAGTTATTGTCATTAAAAAAAAAAAGAAAAAAAAAGAAAAAAAAGAGAGCTATATAGCCATAAATGAAATTCAGGACTGCCATTTCCTGCTTTCAGTTGCATAGCCCATTTCTTAGAGTCAGTCTCAGGAGTACAAGTATTTCCATGTACATGAAATTTTTTTATTGTTTGTTATAATGTTTAAGAATAGCACAATTGGGAAAAGCTTCCGTAACTGGAATAGTTTCAAATAAGTAAATAAATAAATAAATATTGCACTGATTTATTAAAATAAATGAAATATAAACAATTAAAAGGAGGCAAAACTGGACTCAGTTTCTCTTTCACTAAGGTATTGGATGTTGTCAATGGCTGCATATTGTCAAAAAAAAAAAAAAAAGTAACAGCAAAAATAAAAAGAGTAAGCATAAGCCAAGATATTTATTTTTCATTTATACCCCAAAAATGTAATTAAAAGCTTTCACTGCAAATTTATTTTAAAAATATCAGTGCACATACATGCATTTGTCATTTTAAAGTAAAATCATCTAACAAAATGACTTAGTGCATTTTTCCTATAAATAAAGAATCTTTTTTCAAAGAAAGCACTCATGGAAAAACTTTTGCTTGATGAAGCAGCATTTTAAAGCACCTTTCCTCTTGGTTTTACTTCCCCATCTTGGATCTGATGTCTTCAGGACTTTGCTTTCTGTGGTGCAGTAAACAGAAAGGTTAAGACTAGAATGTACTTTCTATTCTGTTCTCTGTGTCAAAAAGACCAAGATAGGTCTTGCATTTATGATTAAAATGACCCTTTTTGTAGCACCATTTGCATCTGTGGGTTCTATATTGACAATCCCAGTTCACAGTCGATGTCACGGGTGATGTCAAAGGCCAAAGGAACTGTCTAAGTTTGTATGATCATTTTTTTGATGACTGAAAATACCTTGTTTGAGATATTTTTTTTTCATCCTAGTACTTTGCTCCATCTTATGAAAAATGCATATGATCAAAATAAAGCTTAAAGTTTAGTGTAAATATGATTGCCATTATTAATTATAACAACCCAGTTACGGTGGGCTTGCTTTAAAATGTTTTTACTAATATAATCTGTTTTATATATTCATTAGCACTCCTTTTGCTTGCAGCTGAGTTTTGCATTAAGATTTTTCTGATACCTTGTTTCCTTCTAACTTACAGTCCTACATGTGTATTATAAGTTATCAGAACAGTAGAATTCTTGATTTTATTTGGAAGTGTGTATAATTTTAAAGTGAAAAGACCCTTCCTACTGTTCACTTGAGTTTACTTTAAACTGCCTGTCTTTTTCCTTAAGATCTGCACAACAAAAACTGGAGACTATAGCAATGAGTGCTGTCAAGTGAAGAAATAGAGCTACTACAGACATCCACATGTGTGTAAATATTTGCACCAGCTTTCAAAATGCCATATGCCTCTAACATCTGTTAACACATACACTCACTTTCTTTTTTTTGTATATTCAAATAGCACAAAAGCAGTGAAAACTCCATGACTGTATCTGAACAGAAGAAGCTGGCAGATCATGCTGTATAATATTTAAGTAATCAGTAAAAACAAATGGCTTAAACGTAATGTATCACGGAAATTTTCTTCAATGGCTGCTCTGTAAGGGAAATGTGTTGAAAAAGGATCAGTCTATGGTTTAAGAGTTAGTGTTGCACAGTTTTAAAACTATTTCACAAGCTAATTAAGACTGATAATTGATAAAAATGCTCTGAATTAAGTGCAGGGTTATGGTCTTAATGTCTTACTTCAGACTACTCAGTCTTTATTGATGCTGCTGTATTGCCAAAACCTCAAAATTCCCCAAGCAAAAAAATATGTCCTTCTAGGCTCCAGCTGGAAGAGAAAAACAGCACCTCTGTCACTTTTATTGTCTGCTTGGAGCTTCGCCATAACTTCCCCAGCTGAATCAATGTGCTTTAAACTAGCAGAACTGATTATCTGATTTCAATGCCATTGTTTTATCTTCCTAACACGCAGGGGTACTCACCTCTATTTTTTGCTTTTTTCTTTCTACTGTTTCTTTTTGCTTTTTCAGAGTATTTTTTTAAACCTGCAACTTGTTTCTTTTTACCTGATGAAATATCCACTGTCACTGACTCTTCCCATATACTTTGACCACATAAGCTTATAAAACATCTTGTAGAGGAATCTTCTGTCACTTGGCATTATGAATGCTAGCTGGTTTCTTCATCCATGCGTATATGGAATTTGAGTAGTTTAGCCGTAGCTGTTGCCACCCACTTGCTGATACAGGCATGTGCTGGATCAGTGCTCTCTATTAACCATGACATGGGTAATCCTTTCCCTCAATAAATGGGAAACCTCCAAGGGAGATTTCTCAGTACATATCCCATAGGATTACATGTTGTCACTCCTTCTGTTTGATATTTATACTGTTACTAAAGGATGCATGATCAGTATTTCAGTGACAGACTGCCAGTGAAATTCATGAGTCATTCTGTTTTTTTATGATAAATCCACATCAAATTTCATTTGTTGGGTTACTGCCATTGACGGTCAGGCAACAAAATCCAAACATATGTGAGACCACCTGTAAGGGCAGAAGGAGTTCTTTTCCACTGATGGTGAAGTGGCAGTGACAGAGATGACAATATTAAGCCAGAGAACATAGAACTCAGAGAAAATATTAGTTTTTTTCAAACAGCTGAGACAAACCTTTCCTCCTTTGACATTACATATAGTAGAGGAATTGAGAACTCATAAGTTACGTACTGCAACTATCAAGAGCCTGATTTACTCTGAGAAAGAAAACTAACATCACAAGGAGAGGTGGAAAAATTAAAACAAAATGAAACAAACATACATTTAAACTCTGAAGTTCCTTTGTCTTAGAAGAAGATTCTCATGAATCTTTTCAAAAATTGAATATAGGGTAGAGGATCTATGATTGTCACTTAGGCAGGACAAAGCTCAGATCAGCTGAAAGGAATTAAATGAAATGAAGAAAATCTTGCCTGTTTAAAATTGTGAAATTGTGACTGTTTGGCAGCATTTTGTTTGTTTGTTTGTTTGTTTGTTTGTTTGTTTGTTTGTTTGTTTTATGATCAATGTGAGGAAACTGATGGGAAACATCCAAAATTTTAAGCACTGTGAATACTAGTGCAAATTGTAGCTCTATGCTATGCAGCCAGAACTTACTAAAGTAAAGAGATCTCTTTTTCTGTCTTCCTGTTTCATTTCAGAGATTACATCTGTGCTTTTTCACACTGTTCTGCAGCAACAGTACATTTCTTCTCAATTTTTCATTATTAACAAGGTATAGAATAAAACCAGCTATTTTCAGACATCTTGGAGATTTAAATTTTTATTCTTTCTCTGTAAATTATGCCTGCACAGTATTTTGCAGACATATAAAAAGGGAACTCTGCATGGCTCTACATGCTCCACATGGCAAACTGTGAATGTTTGGGGGCTTCATTTTCAAAGTAATCACATTTATCCTGATGTGATGCTGTCACTTTTTAAACTAGAGAAGTCGTTTAAGATCTGGGCTCTCCAGAATAGATGGCAGATGTATATTTTCATTGTTTTCAGAACATGTTCTTAATTTTCCCCATCTCTGTAGGAATTTGTTAAACTTCAAACCTACTCAAATCCTGACATTTACCTGGAGACCTTAACTATTATGTGATCTGAGCATCAAGGAGCACATGATAACTAGATATGAAGGGAAAGGAACATTATTACACTTTTTCCCTGGCAAAGAGTGAAGTGTACTTGTGAAGGACATCTGTTTTCTTTCTAATTCTTAGTAATTCTTGTTTTAATTGCCAAAAAGCCAGTATGTGTTTTGATATAACTCCTCATAAAACCATCCCAGCTTTTTTGTTTGTAGTACAGTTACAGAAGAGACTAATGTTGTCAATCATGCAACAGTAACAAATTATTTTTCTTAAAGGTAACAGAGAAAGGCAAAATAAACCCCTCATCTTCTGTAGTTTAAACAGATACATAACATATATGGCAGAATATACAGGTGGAGACTCATTGAAAAATTATTCAAGATTTTATTCAGAGCACTGGAACAGGCTGCCCAGGGAGGCTGTGGAGTCTCCTTCTCTGGAGACATTCAAAACCCACCTGGACATGTTCCAGTGCAACCTCACCTAGGTGTTCCTGCTCCAGCAGGGGGATTGGACTAGATGATCTTTTGAGGTCCCTTCTAATCCCAAACATACTGTGATACTGTGATACTGTGATTTTTTAATGTATTGTGTTCATTGTCATACTGCACGAGTATGTACATTGTCACTGTAAAATAGCCAGAGTATTAAACAAAAAATAATGTGAGAGAGCTGCAAAACCTGTAATGAGTTTGAAGTTGGACACAGGGATTGATTGAGAAGAAAGAGAGAGGGTCATGTCCATCTACAGAGAGCTTAGGTGATGATATAGTAGAAATACAAACTTTGATTTAAATCTTATACTAAGAAAAGGGTGTGTCCATCTGTGATAAAGTGCATTAGCATTAGGAGACAGTATATGAGCAGTCTCCTATCATTTCGTAGTCTTTGAAATAATTCTGTTTTGTACCACCATTCTAATAAAGGTATGGTACCTCATGATTTTTCTTGCACAAAATGAAAAGAACAATTTTTGCCAAAGTCCTTTCTAGGGTCAGAGATATGCCATTGACTGAAGGCATCAAGGAGATTAATGACAAAATGACCAAAAAAAATATTTTCAGAATTTCAGCTTCAATGTTCTGGAGAACTTCAGGTGTTATTTTCCCATTGATACCCATTTTAGAAGAAGTCTTTTGGGCGACACTCAAATTTTTCAGAATTACAGTCCTAGAATGTAGGTGTTCTGGCTTCTAAATCATGTATCTAAATTAATCATACTAGGTCTTCTCCAAAGGAAAGGGGATTTATACACCTGCACCTGTGGAAATGAAACAACAGCAGCTTAGTCCATTGAAATGGATATCATTGTACCATGCATGAATTTGCAACATGGTACATTATATTAATAATAACAGCAAGATGTAATAAAATGCATTTTTATGTTTCTGCTTAAATTTACATGCTGATTTAAAATGTGCATGGTCATACTTTAGGGAGAGAGAGAAAGACAAGGGAGAAAGGGAGGAAAGGAGGGAGGGAGGGAGGAAGGGAGGAAGGAAGGGAGGAAGGAAGGGAGAAAGGAGAGGAGGAAGAAAGGGAGGAAGGAAGGGAGAAAGAGAAAGAGGGAAAGAGGGAAAAAGAGAAAGAGAGAGAGAAAGAAAGAGAGAAAGAGAGAGAGAGAGAAAGAGAGAAAGAAAAACAGAAAGAGAGAAAGAGAGAAAGAAAGAGAAAGAAAGAGAGAAAGAGAGAGAGAGAATGAGAGAAAGAAAGAAAGAAAGAAAGAAAAAGAAAAAAAAGAAAGAGAAAGAAAGAAAGAAAAAGAGAAAGAAAGAAAGAAAGAAAAGATGAAACATGCAGGGAAGTTAGAAACATATGAAAAATAATGAAATGTTGTTCAGAATAGAAAATGTAAGTGAATACATCATGAAGAAAAATTTCTCAAATACAGTTCAGAGGGAGAGAGAGTCTTGGATAGCAGCAATGCTGAAGAAGATCTAGGGATGATGGATAGTAGACAGTAAATTAGATATTGAGCTTGCAATGCAATAAGAAGACACAAAAGACTGCCCAAGCTTAGGCTGAAGAGGCAGGAAAATCATGTCATAATCTGTATGAGCACTGTTAAAACCACTACAAGAATAGGTGTATTTCTGAGTTTTGGTTACTGAAATATCACAGGAGTTGAAATAAAGATGAGGAAAACTGTATACGCAAACAACTGAAAAACAGGTGGGATTACTTTTACATTGTGAGTGAACAACACTTAAACAGAATACACCTCTGGAAATACTTTCTTGAAATAAATACTAAACGATGAAATATTTTGTCATTCCCATAAAAGCTTGGTCAAAATGAAATAAGGAGACAAAGAGAAATAAAATAGTTACGAAGGGACAGATAATAAGGAAATGGTCAGTAGCTGTTGAAAGCTATTGTTGGAAAAAAATATTGGCTTTCAAGTTCGTGTTCACATAACATATATGCAAAATACGGTCTGCTGGAATTTATTATCCCTTCCCTAAGTATCTCAAAGATAAATGTTTGTATGTGAGCTAAGTAGCCAAAACTCCCCTTGGAGAAAGACGTAAACATCCCCAAAGGATGATTCTTCTCTTGCTTAATTAGATATCCATGACAGGTTAGATTAATCACTTTCAGGAAGTGACTATGTTTGAGGTGTCTACAGTAAGTAGCTCAGTTAGACACTTCAGTTATTACGTTTAAAGATAAGTGAGATGAAACCTATGCAAGATATCCAGATCATGTCTTTTACAAATATTTAATGTAAATATATTAATTTAAACCTCATTAAAAGTTAAACTGAATACCTATAAAAAAAAAAAAAAGTGTTGTAGTTTTACTAAATTTTAGTTTCATTTATTTGCTGTTCTTTCATCCTAATCTGTCTCTGTCATCTTTTATCCTCTTCTTTACGTACTTAATATTTAGAAATAAAATTCTCCCAGGCAGGAATCATAGATAAAGTATTACATGCTAACCTCATTTTTGGTGTTGTAAAAATACATAATAATATATTCTAATGAATTTATAACAGTGTAAGAAAAAAACAAGCTAGATAATGGGACAAAAGTATTGCTTGATGAAGCTCACTTGAAATCTTAGCTCCAGAAATTACAGATTTACCTGCATAAAAAGCACTTTACAGTACGTGATAGGTGTTACTGTGAATTGTCCAGCAAGATCTTAGAAAATGAAAGCTTGTAGCTTGCTTTTAATATACATATATTACTGAGACACAATCACTTATTTTACACCTCAGATATTTGTGTTAGTACCTTGAAACCTGAATGTCTAACAGCAAAACTGACATTTGAGACTTTTGTCATTTTTCCCATGTTTTTTTTTTTTGTCATTAGTTGTCACTTATGTTAGTATGTCATGTAACACCTTCTGACAGTGATTCACAATATGATCTATTGCCTGGCCTTGAATGTCTCCATGGATGGGGCATCTACCACCTCTCTAAGCAGACTCTTCTAGTACTTCACCAACCTCACCATGAAAAAAAATTATTGTTCCTTATCTCTAGCCTGAAACTAACCTCTTTTACTTTAAAACCATTACTCTTTGTCCTATCGTTCCAGATTTCACTCCTAGTCTCTTGTGGGGGATTTTGTTAGTAAAGGCTATCAAATGGGGTAAAATGACCAATCCAAAACTTGCTGTTGCTAGATGAAGTCAGTACTGACTTATTTTGGTTTTAGAATGTTTATAAAAGTGATTCACCTGAATGATGGTCTTTTCCAAGCTAGACATCCTGGGAGAAGTTTTTAGTCATTGGAGAGAAATAGCCATTCTTAGGGTTGCGTTCCATTATATCCCACAGCTGAAGTGCAGGCTTAAGATTCAGGATATGCCTACTGGTGATAAGGACAACTTGTGTGGCAAGAGCTACGGAACTTTAATATATGAAGCTCCAGTTTATTTCATGGTGCACCTAACCATGCCTGTGTGTATCTTTAGTCATTAATTCCCTCTGCAGTTGAAACTCTGTATCTAATTATCTGCCCAGATGAGATAATAGATGAGTTTGAGATAGTGGAGGGTCTATGACATGGTGACTGACTGAACTGCTCACCATTTTTACAATTAAGTTTTGACTAATTACTACAGGAGCTTTACAGGTGGGAATTTAAAACTGTTTAGGAAATTTCCCTGGGCAGTTCCTGCTGTACATAGACTAATCCATATGCTTAAATGTGTTAATTAACATCCTGCATGGTTAATCTGACCAGTGCAGAGACTCCCCAGGCTTGCAGAATTGATCTCCATACAAAAATAAGATTCTTTTCAGGGACAAGAGGATAAGATGTCAGGGATAAGACTCTTCAGGGACAGTAGAAACTGTCCCTGAAGGTGCATATATGATCCTGTCAGACAGACTTGTAGGTAGTTAAGATAGTAAGGGCGTATTTTGTATATAATTTAAAATAATATATAGCAATAGATCGTGCAAGTGTTGGACAGGTCTCAGAACCATGAAGCAGCTAGGTATAATAATTCAGTGGAACAGTAGTTTTGGGAATTTCATCTGAGCCAGCTAAGCATGCTGTCCTAAAGCCCCTTGTCTTGTCTGACATCCAGGCAGTGATCAAGCATCCTCTACACAAGCATTACCCTATGCCAAGACTGCAAGATTCAAGCATTGGTTAGATGAATTCCATGGCAGTAGTAGATCAGGTCAGAGCCTGTCAAGATCACTACTTGAGTTCATGATTTATGACAGCAACAAAGCATTCACAACACTTAAAACACAGGAAACTCTGAATGCCAGAAATTCTCTGAATTACTCTTCTCAAAGACACAGCCTTTCATCTTGGGTATGACTGTTTGACATGTACCATTCTGGAAAGTCTAACTATTATTATAAAAATGGTTGCAATATTGCTTTTGTTTGTGGAAGGGTAAGTAGCCTGTTTATGACAGCTTAACTCTAAGTAACTGAGATCAGCTACCGTATGTTCTTCGAGCTCAGTGTGTGCATTATATCAGTGGTAGAATCCAAGGAGTGAAAGCAATTTATTCAGAGCACTATATCATAAGGACTTTTACCTCAGTGATTCCAAATCTGGATTTCCAACTCTTTCCTGAAGTTAAATCAAGTGATCAAAGTTGTAGAAGAATCTGAGTAAACATGCAAATTTGAGACCACTCAGAATGGTTGACCTTTAAACAGAAAGGAGTTCTCAGTCATAACAAGAGGAAAGCTAATGACCTATATAATTTTGAATGATCACTAATAGTCAGAAAGCACTTGTCAAGAACAGAGCTGCTCAATAAAGAAAAAGTGCTACTAAAAGTTTTGGCTTATACTTCTTGGTAGCCATTGGAAACTTACCTTCCACATTAAGATCTGACCCACAATGTATCTCTTATTTTAAAGGAAAATGTGAGAAGTACTGCAGAAAATGACTTCTGTTTGGTACTTTTATGTATTATGATCTGCATGTCTTCATGGCCCATGGGGCATTGCAAATTGTGTAAAGATTTGCTTAAAATTTTAATTAACAGTTTACTTCTCCCAGCAGCAGATCATTTCATATAGAGATTGTACCAGAGAAGTTCAACAAGATGAAGCAGCAAAGAAAAGTTTAGCCACAAGAAATAATAAAAAAAAAATCTTGATCTTAAAGGCATAGTGATATAATAAAATCCAGTAGTAAGCAAATCACATCTGATTATTTGGTAAAGTGAATAAAACCACCTCAGACATTGAATAAGTATCATACAACAGTTTATACCTGTGTTTAAAAACACCATTAAAAATATGTCCAACAGTACTACCAATAAAGGAATAAAGGATGTAAACCTTTGACATGTATGTAAGTTTTCCTATTTGTGTCTAGATCAATTGTCACACATATAAGGGACCTTTTACTGTTTCACTTATGTTTTATCTTCTCAAATTTCTGAAGAATACAAGATAACTGTGAGAAGAAACAAAGGGTAGGATTAACTGTGATATACCTCAGTACGCTGTTACAACATGGACAAAGAGTGCCATCAGTTGCAGAAATTGAGAAATGCTGAGTTTACTGGAGGAATTATGGATACACCAAAATAAAACAGCACAAATTAAATATAATCTTAGTTAAATGTCTTGCATTCTTATTCAATTAAGAGGCTGGTGTCACAGAACAGGATTAAAAAAAATCTAGACTTCTAAGGGGGAAGTACTCTCAACCCAGAGCTCCCTGGACCTAGGCAACAGAGGTAAGGTGGAGAAAAGACCGGGAGGATATGCAAGAAGTGCATATCAGGGAGGATCTTAAACCTTTCTTCAAAATCCTCCAACAGAAGTGTAAAATGGTACGTGTTGCCCAAAACTTTTTCATAAAGGCAGTAACTAATGAACTTCCAGCAAAATGAATAGAAAATTAGTATATTTTCATTGAAAACATGACAGCTAGAAGCAGCAAGTGAACTACCTTTCATATTTTTAGGAAAACACAGGAAGTGAGAGAAAAATTATTATGCATCTCACCCTGTCTATGTTAAAAATAAACGTCCCACAGCTTTAGTTTCAGTGCACCCTCAGCAAGTTTGCAGATGACACCAGGCTCAGTGGTGCAGTTGACACACCTGAGGGATGGGATACCATCCAGAGGGACCTGGACAAGCTCAAGAAGTGGGCTGATACAAACCTCATGAGGTTCAACAAGTAAAAGTGCAAGGTCCTGAACCTGGGTCAGGGCAACACTTGGTATCAATACAGGTTGGGGGATGAAGAGATTGAGAACTGCCCTGCAGAGCAGGACTTGGGGATACAGGTGGATGAGAGATTGGACATGAGCCAGCAATGTGCCCTTGCAGCCCAGAATGGTATCGTGGGCTGCATCAAAAGGAGCATGGTCAGCAGGTCAAGGGTGATGATTCTTCCCCTCTACTCTGCTCTGGTGAGACCTCACCTGGAGTACTGTGTCCAGCTCTGGAGCCCTCAGAATAGGAAAGGCATGGACCTGTTGGAAAGGATCCAGAGGAGGGCCACAAAGCTGATCAGATCAGATGGGTTGTTCAGCCTGCAGAAAAGAAAGCTTCAGGGAGACCTTATTGTGGCCTTTCAGTACTTAAAAGGGGCCTAGAAGGAAGATGGGGACTGTTACAGCAGGGCCTGTTACAATAAGACAAGGGTTGATGGTTCTAAACTGAAAGAGGGAAAATTCAGGCTAGATGTGAGGAAGAGATTTTTTACACTGAGGGTGGTAAAACACCGGCACATGTTGTCCAGAAAGGTGGTAAATGCCCAGTCCCTGGAAACATTCAAGGGCATGCCGGACAGGACTCTGAGCAACCTAATTTGGTTGAAGCTGTCCCTGTTCACAGAAAGGGGGTTGGACTAGATGACCTTTCAAGGTCCCTTCCAACCCAAACTATTCTATGAGTCCATGATTCTATGATTCAGAGCTATACTACATATTGTTTGTGGATGTTATATGTCTTTATTGCTACATTTGTTCTACTGTGCTATGAAGAGCTGTCTTTGTTCTAATCACTTTATTGCATCTGGGTGACATTCAGTGAAAACTGTTAATCCTAGAACTTGAATCCTCCTTCCAGGGCTTTTTAAATGTAGTTTATATGACTGTTTCCCAAGGGACAAAAAAAGTATTCAGACACAGAAGAGGCTGTCCCTTACTGCTTCAAGTATTAGACATCAGTGTGTTTAACAGCCATGATTCATTCTTGTGTTCTTTCCTTTTATCCTGATTCTGTAATTCTTCATGTGAACATTTTCTGTGATCTTTGCATGTAAGCATACAGTCAATTAATTTTTCATGTAAACAGCTGTATGGTTTTCACTGCTGGACTTGAGTACTCATACTGATGGTCTTACACAAAAGATATCTTTCAGATTTGATAGTTTGAAGCCTTGAGGGATTTAGGTCCCTCTCTTGCTTTGATCCCAGCTGAAGTTACAGTCTTGACTAACTCTGGGAATCTGAACTTAAACACTCAAGACTCTCAGGGCTTAATCTATACCACATCTCCTGGGCATTTTATGTCGCTTGGTTTAAGCACTGACTATTGCATATGGTGAATTTTCTGCATGGACTTTAAAGATCTTGTTTTACCACTTAAGAGTCATAATTTTTGTTTGGAAAACTAGCAGCTGACAAAACACATATCAGCACTTTCAGCTAGTGAGATTATCTTAAATATCATTACCTTTTAGAGACTTTTGTGAACTAAATTTTAACTGTATCTGCAAAATTCCCAGAGTAAATTAAATGTGAATCCTCAGTCTTGGGCATATCTCTCAATTACATGCACCTGTGCTGGATCAATTAGCTTGCCTAATTCTTAGCAACAATAAATGGCCCACAAGTGTTCCCCATTAATTAAAATGCTGTCAGCCTTTTCCGAGTGCACTTGTAATGTATTCTGTCTACAGCAGCTTTGAGGGCAGCTAGTCTTGGATGGACCTCTGGGTCTTAATTTGCCTTTTAAGTTTTTTGTCCCTTCCTGCAAACTACTGCTGGATTTTTTATTTATTTATTTATTCTTTTCCCCATGAAGTACAGCTTTTTCTTTTTAATTAGCTACTGTGAGGACTGTATGCTGTCAAACATAGCTAAATCTTGTACTGCAGAATTTCTTATTTTAAAAAAAGACTTTATTGTTGCTGCTGCTGTTTAATTTTGGTTGTAAAGTCAGATTGGACCTCTCTCTAAAGGCTTTATTTGATGTCAGTCAAATCAGAAAGTTATTTCCTTGTATGGATGTAAAGCATAAACTACTGTAGAACAGTAATTCTTTCAGGTGTTAGCAAAGCATGCTTAAATCATACTTATGTGCTCATGACCTTTCTAATACAATGATTTAAGAGAGGTTTTCAGATTATTTTATTCTGCACTCCCTGAAAACTCTGTGCTTAAAAAGCACCCTAGCAAGTCTCAATGATTTTGTTTAATGATGCAATTCAACTTTTTTTGGAAGGACCATTTTTAAAAAGCCATACTGCTAAGCACGGCTTTACAAATTATTTATAGAGAATTACTGGGACAATATCTTGCTTGGTGAGTTGCTGGTGTCAGTAGCACTGAATTATCCACGGAAATTAAGTCAACAAAGCTTATTCTTTTTCTTTTTATTTTCTAGAGCTGAACTTCAGTATAAATTGATGCTAGAAGCTGTTTTGGAATTTTATGCAGAAATATTTTTCATTGCCTCACTGAGTATTTCAGAGGCATTATTACCCTGCTTCTATTCCTAATTAACAATTTTAAAGCAGTAAGTTGCGCAACATGTACAAGTATTTGGTAGACATCTTTATAATACACCATCAGCCTACAGTTATGAAAAATTGAGCAGAACTATGGAAATGATTACATAACAAATACATTAATAAAGTCAAAATACATGTAAATAAATATTAGCAGGAACAATAAAATGGAAACATTGACCTTTTTATTCTGTGTTAAAATGGTTTTAGTTATCACTTTATTGACCTGTTTTATGAACATTCCCAGAGATTTCAATCCAATGTGTTGTTGACATCAAGGGGAAATTCAGTAGGAGCGTCTTGCATAGAGTTTTTCTGAAATCCCTCCCCATCTGTTGCCATGACAACACAACTGTTCTTCCTGGAGAGAAGCTTAATTATTGCAAATATTGGAAGAGGGAAAAAAAAAAAAACCATGACAAGAAAACAACCAAAAAACCAATGCATACTAACTGGACTCTGGGTCATCAATGAATGAAGGAAAGAAGACCTAGAATTTGATGCTTGTAGTCACTTTATATAATAGTTTGTAGTTTCTGCATATATTGCCATGTGTATGGGATGTTCCAGCTATATGTACAAATGATACAAAAGGAGGTACTCACCTTTTTGTGACTTCTGAAATCAAGCAATTTTAATGGAGTTTTTTGTTTTTGTTTTTGTTTTTTTTGTTTTTTTTTGTTTTTGTTTTGGTTTTTGTTTGTTTGTTTGTTTTAATGAACTATAATTCTTGGAGTGTACTTGTGTGTAAAAGACACCTTTTGAGAGTGCTACCTGAGTTGAGTGTCTTTGGCTAATTAACATATTCAAAGCCTTCCTGGACCTCGTTGTTGGCTACTTCAGTTTAAGTTCTCAGGGGAACAGAAGTGATGTGAAATAGCATTTCTTTGCCTGGTCAAGGCATAGCTATCACAAATCAAAAGAATTATATTTTTTCTTAGCATGCAATTAGATTATAAAGGTGGCTAGGATTTAAAAACAAACAAACAAACAAACAAACCCCCCAAAAAATAACAACAACAACAACAAAAAACCCTTCATTATTCTAGCTTAAAAGCAAGAAGTGCATATCAGGGAGTACAGAATACTTTTCAGGAATATGAGCACAGGTCCTACTCATTGCTTTTTTGCCACTGAAGCATTTTAGTGTAACTAGACCTTTACATGAAAATAGAAATAACCCTACATAAAGAGAATGAGATTTGGAAATCTGTACTAGCAAGTATCACAAAGGAGGCAACGTAATTTTTAAAGATGGTCTAATATTCCCTTCAAGCATACACAATGCAAATTTACTATCCATTTTGTATCCTACACCGACAGCCATTTGTATTTTTTCTTCACTGACCCTTTTACTTAAATTTTATAGCTGAATCAGAAATAAGAAATGTACCCTGCCTTTTTCCTTGTAGTTAAATCTGTAAAATCAGCAGTTTTCTTATAGGTGATTAGGTCTCATAGGAAGAGTACTAGTAATACATAATAAGAAAGTTTCAGGAAGAACAAGGAAGGAGCAATAGTATTCTTGAAATAGTAAACCAAAACATTATCACTTACTTAATGTAAAACAGGGAAAATATAAGCAGTAATAAAAATTCAGATGCTAAAATAAGTCTCTTGAAATACATGAATTGATATTTTCATTAATTTCTGTTGCAACATAATCTGTCTTCCTGGATCAAAATCTGTTCCAGTTTTCTATCTTGCTTATGTGTATACACCAGAGTAAATTTTATTTCATTTTAAAGTATGCATCCTAATAAACACAATTTTTGTCTTAAGCTATGAAATCCCTTGCTTAATGCATTTATTGAAAGTAAATTTGGAAAATGTATTCCAAATACATGGAATAAATACTACCTGCAAATGGCCAGGAGAATATATTTGACACAGACAAAAGGAAAACAATGCCAAAATATTACTTCTGTGTATACTCAGCAGACTGTGGATTTATATGTAGTTCTGTGATTACAGAAAAATCCTGAGGATTTCAGGTATTCTGAAATGTAAAATGGACTTGGAATATACATCAAAACTTGTATACAGAATTTACCTGTGAATCATAGAAGATTTCTGAATAAATTAAGACAAGAAAAATGGAATAAGTCTGAATCTTACTTTGGTGGTATTCTGCTACCTCTTTTATCTGTTCAGAAGTATTTGACACTAACACAAAATGTTTAATTAAACTATTTAGAGCAATTTACACTACATCCTATTCTAGTTCTATTCTATTCTAACTGAACTCTTAAAGAAAAGCTAGAGCGTAACAGCAGATCATAAGTTATGGATTATTTTGTAGATAAAAACATATTTATATATATAATATAGCCATCATGTATGTCTCTAAATGATCTTATGAAGATGATGCATGTTGAATTTGTTAGCTTGTTTAGACTACAACAAAGTACCAATGACAGCATAATAGCAAAGAAAATAAAGAAATCCTACCAGATTGTGTAGTCAGCCAGACTGCCATAGTATTTTTTTTAAATAAACCTGAAAGTATTTTACCCAATTCTGCTTTCAGCACTTGAAAAGATACAGTTTTATTCACCTTCCTCAGCATTTACTGTGATAGAATGGGAAAGTGCTAAAGATAATGACTGCATTTGCTTATATATTTGTGCCCTTTTCTTCCACAACACAAATAGGTTCATTATATTCAGCTCATCTCTATTTTATTACACTGACCAATTTTTTGAAATGAGGAGGTATTTTGGAAAGCTTCTATAGATTGCAAAAGATGAACTTTTAATTTAAACATTTCTTACAGTACTTTTGCCAATTAAAATTTCATTAAATAGCTTAGCTTTCTGGTTATTGTTTTGAAACAAGGTTCTCCAACAATTACAGACAGAAGATTTGTGATATGTCAGCTTTTTTAGTCATGTGCAATTCTGCTCAGATCACAAATAATCTCTGCACAGGTATTGTCTCCAAAGCACAGTACCCTAACATGCCTACCACTAACAATGATACTCACCACCTCTGCTTTCTCAGTTCTCTTTTTGTTCTTTATAGCAGGTAGAAATGGGTCATTGTGCCCACATGACCAGGTTGTCATTAATACTGCCCATGCTGTACTAATAAAAAACAAATAAAACAACAACAAAAGACAATCCAAACATAGCATGAAAGCAGAGGCTTTGAACGTAATATGTTAGCATAAAGACAGTAAAATTCACACTCAATTTCTTCACTTGATCTTTTTCAATTTAAAAACATTTTTTTTTAAAAAAAGACATCTTTCAAACTTTCTACGAGTAGCTGTGGCATACACTTTAATTCTTACTATAAGTGAAAAATGTTTCTATTTTATAATAAGCTTTTATACCGAAATATTTAAGACTTCTCCACAAGTACGTATGCATCGTTCAGGAATTTGGCAAAGCAGCTGAACAATCTCTTTAATGAACATAGGTGCTGATGTTTCCTGAGATTTGATTTACACCCAGCAGAACAAGTAGATATCAAGCAAGGAAAAAAGTGGACTAGCTGGCAGCATTTTTGTGTCTAAAGGAAAGCCAAATCTTTCACTAGAGCGGCTTTGCAATTTCATTTCCAGGAGGTAATTCAGTAATTAAGAGTTAGGTCCATATATAAACACTAAGTTAAAAAGTAAGGTAAATAAGTTATGACAAAAAACACCTGAGGTAAATTGTCCATTCTAATGATACAGTTGTTAGTAGACTGAAGGTTCAGAAGGCCAAAATGGAAAGGCAAGAAAACTTTCTAGAAACATCCTTGAGATCACAGTCTTCATACGTGTATGGTCCTCAGTAGTGTGGTACTCCTGGTAAAGAGAGATGGTCAGCTTCCTAGGAGAGAGGAGCAACTAGGAACATGTCCAACAAAAAGAGAAGTATGCAAGATACCTAGTGAATAAGTGTACCTTACAGTCTTTCTAGAAGGAAGAAACAGCTTTCTTGGGGTGACTGTAGCTTTACTACTGTTTGAAGTTGCTACCGAACAGTCTTTACTGTGATAGGTGACAGAAATTAGAAAAGAGGTGGATGAAAAATAGGTAGCAGACTGCTGTTTTACTTTTTCTTTCACCAAGAAATTTGAAGGGAGGACTTAAATAATTGTACTTTGGTGTACTTTGAACAACACATCATTAACTTCTGTAGGTTTATCTTATTTCTTTTCTGTTTTCCTTCTCACGCTGCAGTAAGGTGCTTTTTGGTTAAAATTTTCCTTTCAAGTTCTGTGATTCTGTGAGTGGTGAAATGTAGCTCACAAACTTGATATGGTATTTGGTATTTATTGACAAGATGTAGAAATTGAACCTTGTCCTTACTGTTGGCAAGTAAAGCATGATATAAAAGCCGCATAGGTAAAACTAAAAATTCCTGAAGTGAGAAAATTTGAGAGTCACTATGAACATTATAGAAAAGGGTCTATACTAGGTAGGTATCCAGGACATATTTCTCTGATTGACACCAGAATTTTCACATGCTTTAGCTTCGTCTCTTAAAATGAAAGTGCCACTCACCTATTCAATTTTATATTAATTACAGAATATCAAATACAGTAGAAATATTTTTTATTTCATTTAGCATCTTGAGAAGGCAGCATTCTTCCTGAAACTCCAAAATATTAGGCATTATCTGTTTCAGTACCAGTATTCAGACAATTGTCAAAGAGATAGCTGACTCATTCCTGAAGTTACAGCATAAGGTTCATTAAAGATAGCCTGCTTATGTTATACATCTGATCACAGAGTCACATGAAACACTACAGCACAATTCACAGAATCACAGAATCACAGAATGTTAAGGATTCGAAGGGACCTCAGAAGATCATCTTGTCCAATCTCCCGCTGGAGCAGGAACACCTACATCAGGTTACACCGGAAGGCATCCAGAGAGATTTTGAATGTCTCCAGAGAAGGAGACTCTACAAGCTCCCTAGGCAGCCTATTCCAATGTTCTGTCATCCTCAAAGTAAAGAAGTTTCTTCTCATGTTTAAGTGGAACATCCCATGTTCCAGTTTGCGCCCATTGCCCCTTGTCTGATCATTGGTTGTCGGTGAGAAGAGACTGGCTCCATCCTCATGACACTTACGCTTTACATATTTATAAATATTAATGAGGTCACCCCTCAGTCTCCTCTCCTTCAAGCTAAAGAGACCCAACTCCTTCAGCCTTTCCTCATAAGGGAGATGCTTCTCTCTTTAATCTTTCCAGAAGACAGAGCTTGTTTCCCTCCAAACACAAATTACAATACATTAGATGTTTATTAAAATTAAATATACAATTGAAACACAAAGCTTAGACAGGAAAGTTTGGCAGGTTTGAATATTTGTTAGTGTCAGCGTTTACTGCAGGGTGACAATAAATCTTGGCAGACACTCTCTGTTAACCCCCCACCCTCCTCACTAAGGAAAGGTAATAGGAGGAAAAGGGAGAGAGACTTGCAAGATTGGCAAAGTTAAAAATGCTTTAGTAATGCTGCTAGTAAATAGAGAAAATAATACAAAAAATACAAAACCAATCTTGAATTTTCCAGGGTAGTGCAGTGTTGCCCGTGATGGTGGAGCTGGACTGGCTCCAGCAGCTGCAGGGCAGGCACATGTAAGTCCTGGGCTGGACTCCACTGCAAACTGGAACTGGATTCAGGGACACAGGGTCTGGAACCAGGTCTCAGATCAGAGGCACGACTAGCCCCTTCAGATGTGGCTATGATCAAAGAGAGCAAGATACTTGTGATCTCCCACTTTTATAGGGTGTATGACATGTATGGGATGGAATACTCAGTTTGTCAATTCTAGTCACCTGCTCTCTTCATCCCCCCTTGCAAATATGCCCCTCTCACTTACGGGTCCTGCAAAATTTACCAGTAACCTTGGCTGCCATAGCAATAAATCTAAATCTAGGCCTCTCCTGCATACCATTTCTACTGTTATCAGCTCCGGAGCACAGTGTCTGAAAAAAACCCACGCAGCTAAATTCAGAAAAGTGCAGTTACTTAGAAGAACTTAACTGGAAGGAAAATTCACTAAAAGAGGAACTGGTTTTGGTTTTAACAAAACCAGGACAGTTAGTACTGTTCTGTATTCATGAAAGTTCTTTGTTTCTTGCTAAATAAATTCCTATAAATATCCAAAGACTCATAGCAGAGTTAGAAAGAACTAAATCAGGAGTAATACTCATGAAACAATGAAAATATATACCACAAATGACATATAGTTTTACATAGTTGCAGACCTTGTGGCTTTGGTCAGTTTCAGGAAACTAGTACAGCACTAAAAAACAAACAAACAAACAAGGTATTTTTCTTGTCTGAGATGATTAATGTTGTAGACTAGAGGCTGCTTGTTAATAAATGTTGCATCTGAGCTACCAGACTGCTTCAGCGGACTATTAGGAGAACAAAAAAATACTCTAGCCTTTTTTCAAACTTGCCATTATCGCATGGTGAGAGGCTAAGAGATACAGATACTGTTCTTTTTCATCATATCAGGGGAGTTTATTACATGACCAAATCATATTCAAGATCTTTCTGGCTGATCAGAAGGAGCCATTTGCCTTATGAGGATATATTGGCATCTGCCAGTGGCATATGAGTTGCTTCTTTTGGCAAAATAAATAAATGAAAAATCTATTCTAATATGTTGTATCTCATAACTGCCTCAGGAAAAACAAACAAATAAAAAAAAATAAAACAAGACAAAAACACCCAACTGTTACGGTTTAAGGCAAGGCGGCAATAAACCGTGGTAGGCGCTCCCTGTTATCCCCTCACTTTCTGCCACCCCTTTCCTTTAGATCAGAAAGATAATAAGAAAGATAAGGGAAAAGGAAGAGAGACTTAGACTTCAAGCTGGAAAGTTTTAAAGGGGTTTTACTAATGCTACTAATAAATAGAGAATATATACAAAATATACAAAACCAATCTCGAATGCTGGATGTGGAGCTGGCGTCACTCCAGCAGCAGAGCTGGGTGTGTGGAGCTGGCGGCTCCAGCAGGTGCAGCTCAGGCCCCTGGAAGTCATGGGCAGGACTTCACAGCAAACCGGAACTGTGTTACAGGGATGCAGGGCCTGAGGCCTGTAGATCACAGGCAGACAGACAGGGTCCTCTCTAGGTGCCGGCCATGGTTGAAGAGAGCATGACCCTCGTGATCACCCTCTTATATAGGGGGTATGACTATTATGGGATGGAATACTTCTGTTGGTCAGTTCTAGTCACCTGTTCCATTCCCCCCTCCTCAAACACGCCCCTCTCACAACAGAACCTGGGAAAACTTATCAGTCTTTCTTGGCTACCGTAGTAATAAATCTAAATATGAGCTTCTTCAGCATTCCGTCGGTCTCTTATCAGCACCGAGTACAGCATCCTAGGAAAAATATGCAGGCTAAAACTCAGAGAACTATAGCCACCTAGAAGAACTTAGCTAAAAGAAAAATCACTAAAAGAGAACTGGTCTTGCTTTTAACAAAACCAGGACACCAACAAAACAACCAACCAAACAAACAAAAGAAACGTTTAGCTAAGTATGTTATAAGGTCCAAATACTTTTAGACCAGCAAGAAGGAAAGATTGGTCTGGATCAGGAGAAAATGACATGGGAAAAAAAATAAATAAATAAATAAATAAATAATTAATAATAATAATAATAATAATAATAATAATAATAATAATAATAATAATAATAATAACAACAACAACAACAACAACAACAACCGTAAAATACTATTAATATATAAATAGTTATAGACTGAATATTATTTTACACAGCAGTGCTGACTTTCTTTTTTTTTTTTTTTTTACCTGTAGTTCAATTTTCAATAGCACCTTGAAGACAAAATTTGGACGAAACTGCCTCACATGTCAAATCATAACAATTTGTTCTGTGTCTTGACCCAGCTCATAACCTAGAATTTGAATTGGAGTTGTATTTGATGGACGAAGTAAAATGAATGAACAGCACAGTTTGGAGCAAGATTCAATGTTCTCTTCATTTTTCCTGGACAGGCAGATGCTATAACAACATAAACAGTTATGATTTGTTGTAGCATAACTAGAGGCTTAACTGATGGGATATGAAATAAAAGATTACCATTATTTTTTAGGGAAGGAAATAGAAAACCTTTAATGATTGATCTGATGATCTTCACAGTCATTAAGGACATTGATAGGAGTATTTTCATCACAGTGTATAGATACTTGCTGTCATAAATTAGCATTACCTAATGTCAAATTCCCACTCACCATACTAAAAATATGGCCTTTGTAGACACTTCACACAAAAATAAGATTCTATTCTTATGAGATATTTCATTTAAAGTGATAAACCTCTGATACTTTTCTTTTCAAAGGTAAGAAATATAGACAATAATTATAAGACAGCACATCAGAGCCACATAGACCTACAAGACCTCAGGGACATACCTAAGAGAGCACTATATCTTCTGCTCTTGGAAGTACAGCTCTCCAAGGACAGGGAACAGGTTGCTGAAAAGTACTGTTTAAGGACAGAGGATGGTGTTAACCTTTATGAGGATGGTGCTAGCTTGGTGTAAAACCTTTATAAGGTTTTAATGTGCTTTTGACTTCAAATCTGCATCTTGGTGTAAGAGAATTTCTAGAATCCTACAAGTATTTTTCACAGTCTAGTTCTTTAATGTGTATGTATCTGAACAACTAATATAAATTTTAAATGTTCAGAGTAGGTCTGAGTATATATAGATAGATTGGTTTGGTTTGGTTTGTTGTTTTTTTTTCTCATAGAAAAAAATGACAGAAAGGGACACCCAGTATCATTGCTATACTAGGTAAAAGTCATGCTTCATAGATAATTTACATTTCAATATTAGTTAACAACAAGACAGTTTCACTTACATGTTGCTCTGTAAGAAAGAGAAATTCCTTAACATGTAACAATGTCCTAATCTCAAAATATGTTATTAAAAGAGAAAAAGGAGGTGAAATAAGAAAATAAATACAGACAAAATGGTAATAATGAGTGAAATACTGGAGTTGTATCCTTAATTATTTTTTGGAGTTGAAACTTTGATCCTTTTATTTTTTTATATATATATTTGGAAACTCTTTTATCATATAACAGATGACAGAAGAGTATAAGCATAGTATAATGGGAAACCTTCTGGCTCCTACATCACTGGCCGAAAATGTTGTGCCAGCAGTTTTCCTTAAGTTTGGTCCCAGATGTAGATCCAAAAGACATAGTTTGTGAGAAGAATTAATGAAGCTGGTCTGCTACAGATTTCTGCCACACAAGTCTTCTTCTTTTCTCATGTGGATTACTTTTGCTCGTCCTATCATATGCATAAGGAAATCAGCAATCCACAAAACACAACAATAAGACGTTATTCTAATGTATGCTAAAGACAGCAGACAGTATATATCATCAGCTAATTCTGGTATGGGTGTGGGCTGGCCAGGGGCAAGTTCCTGTTTCTGGCTGGATAGTAACATGGCAAACAGAATCAATTATTTCTAATTTCACATGGTTTTCTTAGCAAAGTGCTAGTGTGGTCTTTCTTTTACCCAGAGTACAGTTTCACAAATTTTATAAAATATTCGTTCTCTCTCATACTTCTTTATCAAACTAGGCTGAAAATGACTAATATGTTCAAAAGTCTTTGGAGATATGGGACAGACAGATGAACAAAATGTAACAGAGAAAGTCTTGCTTCCTTAAGAAACCAAGCTATATTTTTCAATTCATTACCATAGCTAACATTATTCATTGTGTGCTTTGAAGAGTCAAAGTTAAATTCACAAAGGACATAAGTTCAAGAAACCTTACTATTTCTGCAATTAGTTCTGGGTCATAGCTATCCAATTAGTTTTAGTCATAAAATTAAAGGACACTGTCCCAAGACTCCCATAGAGTTCATGGGAGGATTTGGTTGCTAGAATAAGATTTAAAACAATCAGTATACTGAACATTTAAATGCCCAGTCTTGCTCCTCTGAAACAACTGAGAACAAGGATTTTTTTTAAATCATTGTCTATATAAAATCTCCCTATATTATTTCTTCTATGGACAAGTAGGTGTTTCTCTAAATATAAGCAACATACCACTAGAATATTTTCTCTGGAAATGTATTTTAATCTCTTTTCTCTCAAAAAACAGATAGCTTTGACTGGGACTCAGTGGAAAAAAAAAAAAAAAGTAATAATAATGACCTTTGGAAGGAGGGACAGGAAATTCAGGAGGACTACAAGGATTTTATGAGGTTATTGAAAATTAGGAGGGCCACAGCCCAACTAGAAGTGAATCTGGCTACTGCTGTAAATGACAATAAAAAATGTTTCTCTGAATACATACCAGCTATGTATGGAGGGCTAAGGAGAATCTCCACCCTTTATTAGAAGCAAGGGGAAACATAGGGATGAAGGATGAAGAAAAGGCTGAGGTATTTAATGCCTTCTTTGCCTCAATCTTTAATAGTAAGACCAGTTGTGCTCTGGGTACCCAGCTCCCTGATCTGGAAGAAAGGGACAGGGAGAAGAATGAAGCCCCAAAATTCAAGGCAAAATGGACCTGCTATACCACTTATACACACACAAGTCTATGAGACTGGTTGAGATCTACCCAAGGGCTCTGAGGGAGCTGGTGGTAGTGCTTACCATGACATTTTCCATTATTTATCAGCAGTCCTGGCAAACTGGGGAGGTCCCAGTTAAGTGGAGGTTAGCAAATGTGATGTACATCTACATGAAGGGCCAGAAGAAAGACCCACAGAACTACAGCCCTTTCAGTCTGACCTCAGTTCCAGGGAAGGTTATGGAACAGATCATCTTGAGTGTTGTCATGTGGCACATACTGGACAACCAGGTGATCAGGCCCAGTCAACACAGGTTTTTGAAAAGCAAGTCCTGCTTGACTAACCTGATCTCCTTCTCTGACAATGTAACCTGTTTAGTGGATAAGGGAAAGGCTGTGGATGTTGTTTCCTTAGACTTTAGTAAAGCATTTGACACCTTTTGCCATAGCATTCTCCTGGAGAAGCTGGCAGCTTATGGCTTGGATGAGCATACTCTTCGATCTGTAAAGAACTGGATGGTTGACCATGTCCAAAGAATGGTGGTGAATGGAGTTAGATCCAGTTGGTGGGCAGTCACAAGTGGTGTTCCCCACGGCTCAGTATTGAGGTCAGTTCTGTTCAACAACTTATCAGTGATCTGAATGAGGGTATTGAGTGCACCCTCAGTAAGTTTGCAGATGACACCAAGTTGGATGGTAGTATTGATGTGCTTGATCTTAAGAAGGTTCTACAGAAGGATCTGGACTGGCAGAATCAATGGGTTGACGCCAATTATATGAGATTCAACAAGTCCAAGTGCTGGGGGCTGCACTTGGGTCATAACAAACCCATGCAATGTTACAGGCTTGAGGAAGAGTGGCTGAAAAGCTGCCTGGCAGAAAGGACCTGAGGTTGTTGCTCAATAACTGGCTGAAGATGAGCCAGCAGTGTACCCGGGTGGCCAAGAAGGTCAACAGCATCCTGGCTTGTATCAGAAATAGTGTGGCCAGTGGGAATACTCAGCACTGGTGAGGCCACATCTTGAATACTGTGTTCAGTTTTGAGCCCCTCACTACGAAAAAAGACATTGAGGTGCTGAAGGGCACCTTCAGAGAAGGGCAACAAAGCTGGTGAAGGTTCCAGAGCACAAGCCTTACGAGGAGCAGCGGAGGGAACAGAGGCTGTTTAGCCTGTAGAAAAGTACACTGAAGGGAGACCTTATTGCTGTCTACAACTACCCTAAAGGAGGTTTGTAGCATGGAGGATGTTGGTCTCTTCTCACAAATAACAAGTGATAAGAAGAGGAGAAATGGCCTCAAGTTGTACCAGGCGTGGTTCAGACTGGATATTAGGAAAAATTTCTTCACTGAAAGGGTTGTCTGGGGAGCTGGTTGAGTCATCATCTCTGGAGGTACTTAAAAGGTGTGCAGATGTGGCACTTACAGACATGGTGTATTGGAAGACTTGACAATGCTAAGTTAATGGTTGGACTTTATTATCCTAAAGGTTGGGTTTTTGTTTTTTTTCTAACATAAAGGATTCTATGATTCTATGATTCTGTATTACTTCATTGTTTCCCTAGTGACAAAATCTGCTGGTTTGTTTTGGCTTGATTACTTGTTTACTTTTCTCTGTGTGCCTGGTGGCTAAAGAACTCACTCCAAATGTAGAAGATACAGATTAATTTATTTTCTTCATCTGAAAGGGTTTGCATTTTCACTATGAAATACTGTGAAAGTTATGAAAACAGCAGCCATGGGGAAAGGTCTTTCTGACTTGTTCACTTTCATAAAAGGATTGATCACTCAGTGGTTCTTTCTGATCTGCAGTCATCTCAGCACTATTTTCCTAACATAGCCATGCTGCAGGTTGCCCCTAAGGACACTTATAGCTTTCAGATTTCAGATTTCACATGCAAGATTATATGCCTAACTTTGCAAAGGGTTTTTATACCAGATTTTAGAGAAGGTTTGTGAAAACATCATCTAATAATTTTGACTACATTGGTAAATTTCAAGAAAACTTAACAAATGTTCAGACATTTAATAAAAGGATAAAAATCTTCTCACTAGCTTTGTGGAAGCAGAAGATAGTGTAGGGGATGAAATCTGCATTTGTTCCCTGAAGAAAGCTTGCACTCTGACTTCAGGCACATTTCTGTGTACTGGAGAAGCCTCTCAACAGACACCTGTAAAGTCTCTCTTCCTGAGTTGCTGTATTGGGTGTAGGTGTCCAGATTTTGGCAGCAGTGTGGCTGAAGGGGTTGTCTCTGTACGGAGGAGTCAGTGGCTTCCCTATGTTGGACACAGCTGAGCCCCTCAGCCAAAATAGTGCAGTGTCACCTCTGGGAAAATTATTTCAAGCAAGTGCAAAAAAAATGCTGAAGAGAGAGGAAAGGAATTTTGGACACAAGAACATTTTGTTCTTCCTTTAAGGAAGAATGATATTTAGAAATTAGATCATGCCCCTAAGGATTAGCCAATATTACCTCGATTACAACTCTCCTTACACAAAATTTGAGTCAAGGAGTTAGTGAATTAGTTTTCATAGATCTTATATGTAATATACCACCCTACTACTGCTATATCCACCCTACTACCCTACTATATATATATATGTACATATACATGGTCTTGCTTGAATCAAGACCACTCCTGACTTTTTTGCCCTTGGTGAGGAATTAATGTTCTCTGCAGGTTGCATAATACTGTCAGTAGTGTCACAACATTACTGTGTGTTAGTAATATTATATTGGGCTAATGAACACACACACACACACACACACACACGTGCACATGTACGTTCATGTATAAGTAAGTGTATGTGCATATATATTTATGCATTAATGTGTGTGTTTGTGTACAGTTAAATATTCTTATAACTTAATTCTCTAATTCCCTCTGAGCTATATAATGATCTGTGTTAGTCCCTTTTTTTCCTTGCTTGTTTTCTTTTTTGTTTTTACCACTACTATTTTTAGTACTTTTTTTTTTCCAGAAAAATTAATAGGGTGAAACATGTCATGCACAGCATCCATACTGAGTTGAAACAGTCTTGCTTTTCAGAGAAAAGGTATGGTGGTTAAGTATGTGTAAATATGTATCACTAAACAGTTACTCTGAAAATAAAATGAGCCTTTGGTTCCCATGGTAGACAGGGCAATCCACTTTTAATGATAATTTCTTGAAAGATTCAGCTGAAAATAATGATGAATTTCAGCTAGCCCACAGATGTTAATAATTGTTTTGTACAAAGCATTTTGCTTATGAGAATCATCTGTCCCAATATCACAAGGTTCTAAGTGGATGCAATTAAAAGCTAAGAAAAGTCAGTATTATGAATATACTCCATTTTTAAATGTAAATGTTGAACAAGAATGTATACCTGTTCCTGTTCTCTCTCTAAATGGAAATTCAATAAAGCTCTGAAACTGTGACTGAAGTCACCATAAAACAATCTGGTAATGTATTTGCAGACCCTGAAGAGTGTCCACCTCAAAATTTCCCAGTAGAAAAAGAAAGATATGTTTAAGACTATATAGTCTGAACTAAAACCAGAGACACACAAATAATTGCAAGACTATCAGTAGAAGAGGTAAGACTGGATGTACCGATAAATAGTGTTGAGCAACCTCTTGATCATTTTAGCACCCAAGCTTGGTTTGTTTTCTTTTTTTTTTTTTTTTGGAAACAAAAGATTAGTTAAACTTGTCTTTTGTCAATCTTAGATTATTTACTAAAGTCCAAGGTAAAGTAATAGTCATAATAAAATGAATAATAAAATGATAAAATAATAAAATAACTAATAACATCATAAAATAATAATAGTGGAATGTGTAACAAAAGAGAGATGACTAGTTAAACCCATTTGAGACTCAAAATACCAGATTTTTTCTCCTCTGTAAGAGGAAAAGGGATTAAGTGTCATGTTTCCTTGATAATGTTTCATGCAAGAATGGCACTAAGTAAACTGTAAAACTCATGGCTCTTTCAGACCTCCATCCATTGCATTATAATCCATTTGGATTGTGGGGGTGTGGCAGAATGCAACCCCCCCTTTCTCCCCCTCCCTCCTTCAGTATGGAAGGAGTGGGCACATCTCCCTCTTTCTCTGCTAGTTGAGGCTACCAGCTTCTTTTGTTTGGCCCCAGAGCACCCTGGCCAGGGCCATTAGGAGAAGGGAGTACCAAGGCACACTGAGCCGCGCCCAGCGTGGGGAATGTTTGGAGGCTTCAGGGGCACCCACAGCCAGTGTGGGGGGTGCAGAGAAGCTTCTAGAGTGCCTACAGTCAGATCTGATCAGATAAAAATGGTATTCTAGTCGAGATTCCGCCATTTTGTGCTGGTCTCTCGGAGCACGAGCAAGATGCTGCCGCCGAGAGCTCCACTCCCCGGGATGGGGACTGCGCTTGCCTCGCCGCCACGGGTGTAGGTAAAACTTCTCGCACGATTGCGAGTATATTTATACTTTTCGTGCACATATGCACGTGTAACTTTCCGTGCACATTTGCACGTGTACTTTAAATTATTTCCTCGCACAATCGCGAGTGTATTTTCCTTCCGTGCACACTTGCACGCGTAACTTTCCGTGCCCAATACAAGCACGTGTATAAATTATTTCCTCGTACAATCGCGAGTGGCCGCCGAGAGCCCCTTGCACAATCGCGAGTGTATTTTCCTCCCATGCTTACACATAAGCACGTGTAGGATTCTGTGCACACTTGCACGTGTAAGTAAAATAACTCTTGCAGGATTGTGGGTGTATTATAAATTTACCCTCGCGGAATCACGAGTGTACACTTCCCGTACTCACTACGAGTGCGTGTATCTCTTTAAAAATAATCCCGCACCCTGTTAGGCAAGTGTGTATTCCTCCTGGACTCAGGGACGGCTCTGGCATTTTTTTTGAGTGAAGCCATGTGCATGCACACTGTGGACCGCCTGTTGGTTGTATCAGTTGCTGCCCCTTAAATAATTTTCCTCAGCTGATATCCGAACCTTTATTTAAGTCACTTTGGAGTGCTAAAACCCTGTTCCTCATCGGTCTAATAAAAGTTGTTTTGGACTCTGTTGTCCCTTAAATTAACCTAGGGGGTGCCCCCGTTACAGGGGGCGGGGGGAAGGTCCGTGTGGCCATGTATTCCCATCCTTTTTCAGGTTCAGAAAGCAACCATCTATTCAAATGACTTTCCAGAAGAGTATCTGACTCCATATAATTCAGAGATACATTCTGTAAACATCTCTATCCAAGAAGTATTCATTCTTACAACAATAGCATAATATTCTTACTAGGTTCCCAACTCACTTGTCTCTCCACCCAGTCAGCTGTATGCCAATCAATTCTTTGCCAAACTCGTCTTGAAGGTACACCTAATCAGGCAGTTGGGAAATGGTGGTGAAATCTGGTTGTACTTCTCAATTATATCGGCTAGAACAATTCCTTATTATCATGCCAGATTACTCTGTCCCATGTAAATGATAGTAATTTTCCTACTAACAGGTTCTTACTTATTCACAGAACAGTCAATGTCTACATAGGCATTCCGGCACTGTTTTGTACAAGAATGAAACTTGGTCACACTGGAGTCACACCAGGAGCAAGACAGATTCCCAGCCTGAAGAAAAGAGTAGCAAAATCCTTAGTGCATTTTGGTTCACTCCAGCAGAAAAGTCTAGACATAGACTTACTAATTTTATTCCTGTGTTTCTGTTCAAAAGTAGCCAACCAAAATGACTGCTGGATATTAATTTTTTTTTCTCCCCCTTTGTTTTCATTAAAAAAAAAAAAAATATTGTGCCAATCATATAATTCCATTTTCATAGTTTTTGACAAAATTACTCTCTTAATGCAGAGGAAGAATATTCTTAGATGTGCATTTCCAATATGATGAATCTACCTAATATTAATCTATGATACATTCTTTGGTTATGCAATACATTAAGTCTAAAAATGTAAAATTTATTTGCAGAGTAGAAATAAATTATTTCCTAATTCAAAGATTTTTTTTTTTTTCCTGCTTATGATCAGAATAACATCTCAGGAATAAAATCTTCATTTAATATTTCATTTTGCCTGTTCTCCAAGGACAAGGAGAATGCATCTTCCTTGGCATGTTTTATTGATGGTCTGTAATAAATGTCATAACAGTTACCCCCTAAAATCAAAGCAAGTCTCTGAAACCTTACCACTGGGTAGAGAAGAATATTTACCTTGGACCCCAATATTTTTACCAGTCATTCCATATCTGTCGATGTGGATTAATTATATTTTCTTAAAATTTTTCTGCCATACCTGAGAGATATCTTTTTCTATCAAGGAGCCTCTCGCAAATCTCTAGAAGTAAATGCAGTGACCTTTCCATTACCATTCTTATGTTATACATGAAACAATACTCACAACTTCTACAGAAAGGCTCTTGATTATGGATAACTTCAAATTAAAATGTACCAGTAACCTGAAACTCCACATTTACCTTTTCTACTGCAGAACTATTATTTTTCTTGTCTGTATTGTTTCTTTTTGTGTTTGATTTTTTTTTTTCTTTTTTTTTTTTCTTTTTCTAATCACAGGGAAAGATTAGCACAACTTCCTCTGCGTTTTGTAGTTGTTCCTTCAAGTTGTCCCTCCCTGATTTTATTAACCCAACATGAGTCAAGACCATTTACCCCCTGAGTCCTTGATTCATTGGTTTCTGATATGGGATAATCCACTAAGCAGGCTAATCTTTCACATTTATATAGGCTCTTCCATTCATTTAGTGCCAGAATAAATTTTTACAGTGGCTTCAAAGCTACTTGATATTAAGGGAGAAATCTACCTGGTAATCTTCAGTCTTCCTGCTAGGATCACAAATACATTTTGTGGTGCAAAAGATAGATAGTAATCCACTTCCATAAGAGGTTTGGACTGCATAGAATCTGCAGATTGTTACATTTCCATCAGGTGTAGAAATACATCCTAGGAATTAAATGGAGCCCTTGCATTTATGATTCAGACCTCGTTTTTACAGTTATTTTAAAGTGGTAAGATATGTCCTACACATTTTCTGTGACACAATCCATTTAAGAGAGACTCCTGCTTGTGAACATAGTTCCCTCCCACTCTTTCCCCTTCATCCCTCATGGAATGTGCTACGGAATCTTAGGGTGATATGTTATCTATTTTCATGTGCCATGCATCTCTGCCTCGTGAGAAATCTAGCTCTTATCTACATTGTATGTAATTATTTATTTCTGGTCTCAAAATATTATAATCCAGAGTAGGATTTAACCTCTTAATATTCATAACTGTATTCCCTACATTCCACACTTATATTATGCAGTTCCCCATTTCTAAAAACACTGCATTACTCCTATCCTGATATGCTGACTCACTTTTTACAGTTAAACTCTTGATTATCCACTTCTCAAATTTGGCATAATCAAGATGGCATGTTTTTTCACCAAGAATTTAAAGAAGACAAATATATCCGTTGATCTTCCTGTTCAAATTTTCTATCTTTGCAACTTTTGTTTAACTTATTTTCCATTGTATTTGCACAAAAATACTGTTTAGATCTTTGTATAAGTTATAAAGCTATCTTTGTTTTCTTTTTTTTTTAATTAAAATGGAAGATGTCCATTTGCTGTATACAGATTATTATATCTATTCTCTCTATTTTTAAATCTCTTTGTCATCTTTGTCTCATTTCTCCCCCAAAGTTTTTGCCACATGCAAAGCTAAAGAGAAAGAAAACAAACAAACAAACAAATAAACAAACAAAACAAGACAGCTTTGCTGTAAAATACTCAACTGCAGAAAAATGTACTATTTACTTAAAATTCCTTAGAATAAAAATCACATAACAAAAATCAGCTCAATCTGTGCTGTTGTCAAAAGTTTAAATCATATCTTGATATTGCATTCCATCAGAATTCTTTCAAACATAAGTCTCTCTCTCTTCTCTTTCTTTTCTTTTCTCAGAATTCACAGATGCTAAGATACTGGGGTAAAAAAAAAAAAAAAAAAAAAAAAAAGGGGGCAGTTTAGATTGCCCTTCATTTTTCTAGGTAAGTATTTGACTCTGGTGAACTCACAATTCTGAAGACTACAGAATTCTGAAGACTAGAAAGTAAACCCAGACATTTTGAAATCTTTAGTTTAGAATAAAATTGCACAGCTGATTGTTCTAGCCAATGGTTAATTTTGTCTCCATACTTGATATTAACTTACAGGTTGAAGAATGGTTCAAAGATTCATGACTGCATTCTCTCAAAGCAGGTACACACTATCACAGTAACTGTGCTGGAAATCAGTTTCAGATTTTTTTTTGTTTGTTTGTTTGTGAAGAAGCTGGACCTGGAGTATTTAATATCAAGAAGACACAGAAAGAGTGACTACCAGCATCATGAATTTAAAAATAAAAATAAAATGTATTTTTAGTAATTCTTTTCATTACTGTTTCAAAGGTTGGAAGGTGGCACAAAGCACCTATGTGCACAGATACATACATACACTTATACAATAAATCAACTAATTGCATACAAAGTTATACAAGTATTTCTCAAGAGGTAGAGAACACAGTGAAAGAGGTTAAGTAAATGCAGAAGGTCAAAATTAACCAGTAAGAAATGGGGTTTATGCAATCAGTTAGCACTCCAGTAACATAAATACAGGTTTGAATATCAGTTGAGGAAATTATTGGGGTGCAGCAAATAATAGCAATGGAGATCCACGGTGTGCATACATGTGGCTCATGAAAAACAACACCAGAGCTGTTCCTGACTCCAGGAAAATACACTCCCTTTGTCTAGTGAGGAAAACACCCGCAAGTCCTACAAGGAAAACGGTTGCTTATGATAAAGCAAGGAATTATTTCGTACACTCGCTTATCTGGCGAGGAAATACACTTGCTTGTTTTAGCAAGGAATTATTAAGTTATCACTCACCCTCATGGTGCGGTGAGACAGTCCCAATCCCAGGAGGTTACCTTAGGCAGTGATCCACCCTAGGAGGAGCGTCTCTCGGCTGCATTTGGCCTGCTGCTCCAAGAGGGCACACACAAGGAGATGCCTCAGCAGAATCCCCGTTTTTTATAGTCATGTCAGATCTGACTGTGAGCATTCCAGAAGCTTCTCTGCAACCCCACTCTGGCTGTGAGGTGCCCCAAAACTTCTCAACACCCCCCTCACTCTGGCTGTGGGTGTCCAGAAACTTCTTAGCACCTGGGTGCCTCTGCACCCCCCTCCTTCTCTCTCTTAACGACCCTGGCAAACAGACTCTGGGGTCAAATAAAAGAAGCTATCAATCCCATTGCAGGAGAGGGGGTGGGGTCGAGATGTTTTGAGGGAGATGTGCTTGCACCTTCTATATCAAAGGAAGCATGGGGGGGTGTGCAACTGCCACATGTGTTCAGCGTATACATCTTATTTTATGAAGTGTCTGAAATTATTTTATTCAATATAATTGTATTCAACTTCTCCTTTTTATTGGATCCATTTCAAGGCCCCATGAACCTCACTGGGAACGTAGCTGGTCCCTCGGGTTCCACTCAACAGATATTAGCTTGACTTAGGGCTCGGACAGGAGTTTTTACAGTTCATCAACTTACTGTGTGTCATTAGAGCCAAAATAATAAGCAAACATTCATACTCTTAGCCCATACAAATTTGAGGCAAAATATGCTAGTTTAAACCTCTGACACTGACATATAGATTAACTTGTTTCACCTTGTCTCTGCTACACACTAAGATCTCTTGTATAATCAGCTTCTGTAGCTCAGATGATGTACAGTAGCTAGTTAAATTAGTAATTTATGAAAGTTCCTAAATTAAATGTTTTGAATCCTGAAATGGTTGATAGGCTTTATGAGTTAATAAATATTATTCACCACTTTTAAATTTGTAAATAAATAAGTTAAAGTGGCAAATAATATTTATTATTGACTCAGAATTCAAATTGCATATGATGACACTGATGGAGGGCCATCCTTCTTACACAGCTCACAGTATCAGTTTTCATATGGACAAGGAAATTAGTCTTATATCTATTTTACAGATCATGAGAGAACATTTGAAGTCCAAAAAAAAATGTAATAGATTATTTAATTTAGAAAGCATTATTTAGCACCTTGATAATTTTTGAGCCAGAGGATGCTGCTACAAAAGACTTAAGTCTAAAGCATCCAATCTCTTGTTGACTACACAGTGAGGTAATGCCCAATGACTTCAGTGGACCACTCTGTAGTTGTAAAAGGTTTCTTTCTTGGAAAATTGGAAAGTTGGTTAGAGAATTAGCACCTAATTTTAAGAAATGTTTGATTTTGGGCATGAAAAGAGGTATTTTTTTAAAAAAAAAAAAACTACTAAGGAGTGAAAAGACCAGGGTAAAGGCAAGGACATGAAAGGGTTGTTCTGTTGCAGGCAGACTGTTTTAAGGAAAGCTTGTCAAAGTCTTTAGTTTGGTGGTTTTGTTATCTGAGATATTTTTGTGTCACTCAGAAATGTGGACAGACATCCCTTGATTATACTTCTATTATTTCTCAGATAGCAGGCTTGCCTTTAGGTATAGACAAAACCTTAATAAAGCTATGTGGAAAGAAAAAAAAAAAATACATAATGGTTTCACTCATACTCCTCTATCTCCTTAAGCCTCAAAATACCTTTTATTCTGAAACATAACATGGGTACGGAAATACCCAATTATCTAATCAACCAGACCATAGGTCTAGTCAGGACAAGTTAAACTTCACCTTTTGGGAAACTGCAGGTCATTACGTTACATGAACAAATTTTGTAGTTTGAAAATGTTTTCAATTATTCTCTTGTACTTCCTAAATTTTTGTAGGCATGAAAAATAAGAAGTAAATTAAAATTTTTAGTTATGGCAAGATTGATGAGTTATTTTTCCTATTTAGTTAAGTCCCAACATTAAATATCAAAACTAACTTTTTATTAGCCCATTATCCGTATTTCAGTAATTTTGTTCTCGTTTCATTCCCACATCAGCAGTGCCAGGGAATGTCAAAAGAATGAAGATTAGTCTTTTCTGAGGCTGAGTTATCACATTAATGGTCTCTCAGAAAATACTATCAGTTTCCATTGGGTTGGTATGATTTCAGATCACTGACCTAGAAGTGAAAAGTGCATATCCATTTATTCACTCTTCCAAATTAGTTTGCATTTGCTATTCACCTTAAGGCTAGAATATCTGTAATAGACTAATGGAGGGCTATGTCATGTTCACTGTATGAAATATGAAATAAATCAGACTATGTAGTCTTCTGAAACCGAAGTGGAAAGACACAATGATTAAAAAAATATTATTTAGTACAGAGGAAAGAAGTGAATACTTCTGCATTCAGTGTCACCTCGTGATAGCTGTTGTAGTAAGTACTAGTTCACTGCCTTTCAAAGCTGGAGATTTGGTTTGCCCATCATCCCCTGTGAGAGAAAACTCATCTCATTTCTGGTTATAAAACCAACAGTAGATAGAAGTATCACTCAGTCACGAGTCACGTGCAGCACAAGGTCTGTGTGCAAGACATTGTGGATCAAGCATGCAAATTTCAAATGAAATTCTGTCACTTCAGTTTCACTTCCAGTTCTTTCTGGGTGACCTACAAGAAGATACTTTTGTGTATCAACTGATGCAGACTGTGACATGATTATGAGTTCTTTCTAAACCATCTTTTTATTGTTGTTTTCTGCTACCCCATGTACTCTGTTTGTCCAGGGTATTTAAACTGCTGGGACTTAAGCTATATTTACCTTCGTAGTAGTATAGTGGGTGATGTAAAATAATCTTGGTGAAAGCTCTAGAGAGAACTGTAAAACAAGTAGAAGTTAATAAAATAGCCCTTGTGAGTGTGCAATAAAGAGGGAACAGTGTCTAGTAGCTAGTTTAAATAACTAAACCATTACATATCCTTTTGCTTAATTTTGGTCCAGGCCCTTGTGTCTTTTAGCCATTCTAGACAAGCATCTAATGTTATCATTAATTTTTACATGCTTCAGCACAAACGATTGGTAGTGTGATTCCTAAAAGCATAAACCATTGTTCCTCTCAGAACAGGTCACAGTCTGTTTACTTTTCTTCATAATAGATATATTTACTTCTAAATAATTCATACATTACATTAGGATCCAAGTTAAAAAGAATGTCTTTAAGCTCACACTCAAAGGCATACAAAACATATGTTAAGCAAAGAAAGAAAAAACCCAAACAATACATTTCCTGTACACACTGAAGGAATTAAGCTCCCATTTTCCCTTGCCACCCCCTATGGAAATCTTTAACATCAATTCTTTCAAGACGGAGCTTAAAATGAGAAATCAACACACGAAACTACCAGAATACTGAAATAAACTAAATAGTATGGTTCTACCAGTATGAATCCAACAGAACAAGCTTAAAAACCAAAATAGAACAAGAAGTGGTTCTAGTTCATCTCACACTATTAAGTAGGCCAGCAATTTCTGTCCAAAGAGTCACAAGTCACAGCTAACTTCTCTTCCAACTCAAGGAAAGATGTGTTAATCGTAAAGTGAATGGTATATAATGTTTTACAGTTGACTCACAGTTCTCTGACCTGAGTTTCACCTCTGGTTTAGATTACTGTGGCTTTAACTAAAATGACTGAAATTAAGTGAGCCGTAGAGGATTACAATAACAGACTTTTAGCAGCTAACCTTATAATAAATGGATCTCAGTATCAGCACACACATAGAATGTGCATTTAATTTTAAAAAATGTATATGGGTTATGGCTTGGAAATCACATCAATATTTATAAAACCTCCTCACTGCCGGTTACACACAAGTGCCATTAAATCACTAGGTGACCGCACAGCTGTGATGCTGGAACAGTAACTGCCACACACTTGTACTGTCTCCCTTGCCTGTCCTTCCATTGATTAAATGGAGCTGGGGGTGATTACACACATTTTGCATTTCTGAAGTAGAATTCAAAGAACTGTTGTAGTCAGTAAGTGAATATAATATCTTTTTTTTTTTTTTTTTGCAGGCAACATGAATAACAAAACATACAAACCTAGTTTTCCTGAATTTGCTTGACTGACAATGCATGAATAGAACACTGCATGATGTAAATTATTTCTGGACTAAGAATAAACAATACATAAACCTAATCCAAAGCCTTAAACTGGTGACAGGCCTACATCAGTTGAATATCACCCCATCCTCCACATGTAAGAATCCTTTCTACTTAGAGAGTGGAATAAAAAGGAGTTGTATGCTTAGAATTTTTTTTTTTTTTTTTTTTCAGACAAAGAGAAGATTATAATCTTGGCAGTCTCCAGGTTCAAAAAAAAAGGCCTAGAGACATTGACAATTGTTGGATGACCTCTCTTTTGACCTGTTTGATAGCTTCTGGCAAATGTAAGTTCTTGTGATACAAAAGAGAACAAGGAAGGTGATAAAAAATAAAATGTAAAGACTTTTCCTTATATGGCAGTGTATCACAGTAGAGGTGATACGCGTATGGTCAGAGATGCTGTGTCATAAGTGGTTTGTTGAATATAAGTCTAGTAAGAATGACATGCTGAGAGATGAGGAACTTGAAAATTTTTATTATTTAGTCAACATACCTACCAAAACTGTTGACTTATACTTTCACCCTGGACATGCTTCACATAGTGAAGTAAAGATATTATTTATTTCAGTAGTCACAATGTGATTTCCCCATAACAGATACTAGTTATGAGGAGATGAGTCATCATCACATGACCACATGTTGAAAGCATATGCAGATGTTAAACTCTAGCAGGAATTCATTTAGTGAGATCAGCCTGAAGCAGTGAGTCAGAGAAAGATGTTAACATGAAGAATTCAGCCAGCAGTGGAACTGAATGGTCTGTAATATGGAAAATCAGTTTTGAATCAGTGTGTTATCACTGAGGATGGACTTTACTGATTTCTAAACAAGTACATAATCATAAGCACTTAGCATAGTCTTCCATCTTTATATGTGTTGGGTTATGAATATATGATTGGATTTTTATGGGCATATAAAAAAAGAAAAGATAAAAATATAAATATAAAATACACTGATTCCAGCAACAAGCACTAGTATTTAATACATATCTTTGTTCAAATATTTTTAAAATCTAAGACTAGAAAATAATACATGATTCATTCTCATATTAAGTCTTACCATGCATGGGTAAGAATGGCACCAATGTTTATATTAAGACAACACAATGATCAGTGATGACTTCCATAGATTATAACTAATAATCATGTGAACTTGCATTATCAATACTTTGACATTCTGGAAGGTCCCTACATGTTAGCAAGTCCATTCCTGTAGATCTTATCAAAAGGAAGAAAGAAGATTTTTTTTTTTTGTGACAGAAAGTTATACTAGCAAGTAACACATTTTAAAATTAAAAAAAAATCATTCATATCCAGGATATCATCAATGTATGATACAACAGCTGGAAATTGTCTGCTGTGATACCTGATTTTCCAAATTGACTCAAAGCTATTTAAAATTGGTAAAAAAAAAAATAAAATCACTCATTAGCAGGATATCATCCAAGTACAGTACCACAGCTGGAAATTTGGAAATGCAATATTGAAACACTGGGTAATTCCAATAGTAACAGAAAATGCAAATTTGAGTTACCTCACTCAATTTCTTTATTTACGAACATGGAGGCCTTCATAACTGTAGATTCTTCATTAATAATTCAGTCATAATACAAACAGATGAAGCTGAGTTTTGCAAAGTCTCTTCCCTGGCAAGAGTGGGAAACTACTAGCTGATTTCAGGCACCACATAACCTTGCTGCCCAAGTGCTCATAATACGCTTATGAGCTCTACAAATTCTCATACTGTTATTTAGGCAATTATCATGCTATTAGTAGTGAAATTATTTTACATAACTTTGTTTAAGAGACTCCGAGACCACTTCTTCAATGAAATAGTCAATCTGCCTTAGACACCAACCATGGTGGAGAAGGTATGTTCCTGGCTTTCACGGGGACATGTACAACCCTTAGATCCACCAGTATTGACATCTGCAGGCTATTGTCTGTCCTCACTTCTTCATCAGACAGTTCAAAGAACTCATAAACAGTCATTGTTAGTTTTATATGATTCCCCATGGTGTGAGTGCATCTTCCTATCTCAGAGATTCTTGCATTTTGTAGGAAATATTTTGACAAAAATAGAACTACTTCCTTGGGACAGGCTGCATCAGATGATGGCCTTGAGACTTCCAACACTCAGTACAAAGCAGTCTTAAAGACTTCACAATAGATTGGCAATGAGAGGACAAGGCAGAAAGAAATGATGGTATGTATTTTTATGGTGATCATTTCACAATATTTTTAATTGCCCTTTTAATTAATATTTTGGCTTTTAAAGAACAAACTACTGCAAAAATACTGCTCAGTACTTCTGAATGTTTATGAAGATTATTGATGCTAACTTTCAGAGCCTAAACAGTATGTTGTGTATTTAGTCTTGCCTGATAATGTTTGTGACATGAATTCTTATATTTCTTATAAGTTTATGAGATGTGGTAGTTGTTCTAAATGTGAAACAGAGCTCACATGAGTTATCACAAACAAAAAATCAGCATCATATTTGATTTTTATTTTAGCTGCTGAGTTAGTATAACTGTATACAATGAGAAAGATATTGAGATAAAAATCAAATATTATGCTGATTTTTTTATTTGCTTGTTTGTTTTTGTTTTGAGGACTCGATGAGAAAGTCTTGTAATTTTGTCTGTCAGGAGGTCATAGAGGTTGTAAAGCTGAATGATTAAGCTAATGAATAAATTATCAATGCAATCACCAGTTTACTTTCCTTACTTTTGAAGTTGAAAAATCCAAATAATAAACAGCACTGCTGAGAAAATATTACTTTAGCAGAACCATGGTTTCAACATATGCCTTGGTTTAACAAAGCAGTTGTTATGAATAACCATACAATGATGAACATACTGGTTTCACAATAATATCTGCTTTTGTTTATCCTGTCTCCTTCATAGTAATGTGAATATCTTTCTGAATAAGGAATTTATGTTGTAGTTCTACTTTTTTTCAGCTCCTTGGTTTATATCATTGCTGTTGTCTGAAGTTACAAATGATCACATTAGTTCAGGTTTTGCAGTGTGCTTGTTGTCTATGCACAATTCCTCTCTCTGTTTTCAATCTTCAGAAAGATCTCCTCTCTTCAGTGGGAATATGGCATTATATTTGTGGAATAAATGTGCAAAATAAAAGCGTCTGGCAGCAAATGAATAAAGCATCTTTTACTACTGGAAAGCTGCAGAGTAGCATAAACAAAGTAGGCTCTTCTGAATCTCGCCATGGTTTCTGCGAGAATTCTTTCTTTACCAACGAAGAACAACACCCTGAACAGAGCAATATCTCATATCAACATCTTAGAACAAAAACGTGGCACACTATTGTTCAGAATACATCCAAAAATAGGTATTTTATTACATATCTAATGATACATTATGTTAAACTGCATCTCTGCCTTATTTGTGAAACATAATAAATCAAAATTGTTAAATCTATTTTTAATTCCTTTGTTCTGTTTATAAATATATAATATTTTGTATACTATCACGACAACACAAGAATATTTAGTGGTTAATGTTGTATCACTCTGTTCAATTTCACTAATGATAAAACCTACTTTTTACAATGTGTCAGCGAGCAGACTAATTAACCCTTATATATTTATCCTTTGATAACTCTTAGAAATAGCTGTAAAATCAATACATGAAATTGCTTATTATTTTATGATATTAAAAAAATAAAAAAATAAAAAATCTAAACAGCATATTACTACAATATGCTAGGTAAGAATGTAAAGATAGATGGACATTTGACTTGACAAAGTAATTTATTAGACTCCTGTCATATCTTAAAAGGCTGTCCACGGGGATGTGATACATTATCAGTTCTTCTGCATTTAATTTTTTGTGTCACTATAAATTAGATATGCTAATTGCTGCTGCATAATGAAAGATTAAATTAAAAGCTGCAGTCCTGACCTAATACCATTCTTATTTGCATTAATTTAATATTTCATTACCTATTCTGTAAAGACTCATAGACATGTTTAACTTCCCGCACTACAATAATCTTTAACACAACTTAAATGTAAACATATAAATACATCTCATTTAAGAACGGGATTCTCAGAAAATACTAAACAGACGTCTCCTATATACTGTAAGTGCTGTTCCATAATTCCTTGGTTATCAAGCAGAATCTATTGAGCATAACTGCATTTAAAAACCAGCAAACTTACTAAAATAACTTGAAAAGTTTTAACTTACCTCAATGAGTTTTGAATCAGACTGTTTACACATTCACAACTCATTTTCGCTGTCATTCAATGATATATTGCACAATTTTAACATTTTTCTCAGTAGGAAGAGGAATATCCCCTCAGATTTCAAATCTTTCAAACTCAGATGAGAAAGTCCCTAAATTAAGGACAAGTAAGTCATTGGTGACGCCTAAGTGTCGAAAATAACTATTTTAAGCCCTTAGCATAAAGTAAATGATACATCAGAAAAGTATACTTTTTTTTTTTTTTCTTTTTGAGGTTGACAGAATCAAAACCAATAAATGTTACACTTTTTTATGGCTTTCTCTGATGGAAAATCATCTGTATGTTGGACAGAGAGACTGGATCTTGGTACCAGACTACAAAAACTCTTTGTCCAACTCAAAGCTAGCAGTTGTGCCAGTCATTTAGCATGTCTCACATAATTTCATGTAAGATTTCTCAGGTGCTGATTTACCTCAGCATTTGGTCTCCAGCACTTACTTCAGCCCAACCAACCACTGTACTAGGTTTCAGCAGGAAACTCCTTGCAGAACCATTACATTTTCTTACTCTGTGATCTCTGAGTGTTATGTTATGTACCACTTGGGTCAATGATTTGACTGAGATTTTTAAATTGTTGTTCAGTCCCTCATCTGTGAATCTCATTTCTCAATTTGATAATCAAAATTTAGCAGTTTCTTTAGCTGAAAAACAGACCTTTATTTCATTTTTGCATTAAATCTACTGTAACATATGGCTTACTTGATTTTCTTTGTATGTTTGGGACTGCACAGCGCTCCTGCTGAGATTCTGATACGAGTGCAAAGCAAAGACGGCTCCTAAAAGAAATTAACAGCCCTCTTATTGCTAATTAAAAGCTCTTTGCTTTCTCTCCACATGGCCAGTGCAGCTGCTTCACATCCTCTCAATGTTTCGAAAACACATAAATTCAAAGACAATATTGTGAGCAGCACCTGGCACTTGCTGCACCTGCCGTGATGAGACTATATTTCATTCTGTCAGTAAATTAAAATTCTCCGGGGCTGAAAAGGATGCTTTTTTTCCTCATTCAAACTCTTCCATTGTCCCCAGTGGTAAAGAGACAGTAGTTTTCCTTCCATTTTCGATACTAAATATATCATATTGTTGTTTGCTTCAGTGGTGCAGACACCTGCCTCCTGCTGTAAATGTTGTGTTCCAGTTTTGAAAGATTTCCCCAGGGCTCCACATTCAAGTATTGGCTTGTAACTATGGCTTAATACCATGTCAAAATCTCTTAAGGAAGATGCAGCTTGTCAAGTCATCTCAGGATTGAACCTTCATCTAGTGAAATTCTGAAAATGTCCTTTGAGTGTTTGAAGCATAAGAAGACAAATAAAAGGCTAGCAAGTCATTTGTAAAGATAATAGCTAACAGTATGTATTTTCCCTTTCCCTCCCCCACTTTCCATTAAATGTTGATAAAGAGAGAAAAGCGGACTGCAGGTCAGTGATCTCTGTTATTTATAGTCAGGTCAAAGAAAGTTCCAAACTTTTGTGTTTCAGGCACAGCAGCAGAAAGGAAGCAAAGAGTAAGAGAACCTCAATCAAACTGTGATAGATTCAAGCACTGAAAGATTGATCTCAGAGCTCATATTCAGAAAAAAAAAAAAAAAAAAAAGGAGGGGCGAGGGCAAATCACAGGCAGGAAGCGATTCAATATAAAGGCTTAACCAACGACAAAAGAATTTAGCTGGATCTTTGTGATATTTTACACCACTGTTTTTGCTGCAGTACAGGGAGTATTTTTTTGGAATAAATCCATAATGAGTGTAGTAGAAGTGCAACTCCAATAGATGATATTATACTAGTTTTAGTATGCAATATGAGACAGTTTCCCAGCAACTTTTGTTAAAGGTGTACATGTGAAAGGTGAAATTATTAAGAAATAGCATGAGTCCATTCTTTTTCTCAGCTTGAGGAAATGGTTCCCTAAAGAAATATTAATCCTACTCACAGATTTCTAAATCCTTCACACATTTGTACTGATATTATCCAATGAAGAGAAAAAAAAGTGAAAAACAATGAGATAATGTTCAGACATTTCTAAGGTTTACATTTATTTTTAAAAATCATGTTTCAAAAAAAAAAAAGGTAACAAACACTTCAGGTGTTTTCATTCCTGATCATCTCTAATTAAATAATTTCAGGCAGTATTAATTAATCTGAGTCACCGCGATGGATTTTAATGTTTAAAAGAAATCACATTTCCTTCTTTTTCCCTAATCTCGTTTGAAAATTTTAGCTTTTTTATAGGATAACTCAGTTACTGTTTCTATTACTGTTGCATAATTTAACACTATTGTTAAAGTGTATAGTCTTAAGAACAATACTTATTGAATCTGGTTTTGGTTTCTCTACATATCTCTACGTATGACTCAGAACAATCTTTATATTTTTATAATATCTTTGACATTGAATAACTTCTCTCCACCAGTCTATTTTTCTGTCTCTCATTAAATTACCAATCATATATTTTCCATACAATGCATACTTTTTTTTTTTTTTTTTTTTTTTTCCCCAAACTGGCCATTTTGTGCAGTGTGTTTATTTCCACATAATGGAAAATCCTTACCAACCTCACAAAAGTGAACTTTGAAATAATTGCAGGTTTATCAAAGGTTTTCTAAGATTATGTTATACATCATTTTTTTCTAAGTTATGTTATACATCATTTTAATGTGCCTTTCTTGCCTTTTTTTTTTTTTTCCAACAGATATTACTTGCTGTTTATTTTATATTTATTTTACACTATGGAAGTGATGTTAAACAAAAAGCAAATTCAAGTGATTTTCTTACTCATGTTCAAAATAGGTCATAAAGCAGCAAAGACAACTTGCAACATCAACAATGTATTGGGCGCAGGAACTACTAACAATCATACAGTGCAGTGGTGGTTTAAGAAGTTTCAAAAAGGAGATGAGAGCTTTGAAGATGAAGAGCAAATTGGCCAGCCATTGGAAGCTGACAACAACCTATTGAGAGCAATCATCGAAGCAGATCCTCTTACTACTATATGAGAAGCTACTGAACAACTCAATGTCAACCATTCTACTCTCATTCAGCATTTGAAGCAAACTGAAAGGGTGAAAAAGCTCAATAAGTGGGTTCATGTATAAGTGATATGAGAGATGTTGAGTTGAAAGGTGATGACTAGAAATTATTTAGATATATTTTTATATTATTTATATTATATTAAATAATGGAATAACTGAGGTTGGACTCAGTGAATAATTAAATGAGGTAAATATCACTTGACAATCAATGTGAGTTTATCAAATAATTTCTGTTTACTTTGATGTTTAGAGTTAATATAGATAATATTAAGGCAGTACACATACTTCTTTTTTTTTCTTTTTTTTTTTTTTTTTCTGTGAGGCATTTAACCTGATAACAAGTATAAATTTCCTGAATATATTTGAATGATACGATATTACATCATATCAATTAAACAGATTAAAGGACAGGTGTCATACAAGTCTGAGGTTGACATTCCAAATAGGATATAATTATTAAAAATATTTAAAACATTTACTGGCACCATGTCATAATCAGTTCTGGCCTTACTCTATGTTATCAGTTATTTGTAAGAAAATAAGGAATCATTAATGACAAAGTCAGCAGTAAAAAAAAAGCCACTTGTAGGTAAATACATGGATTGCATAGTAGGCTAGGAAGAAGAAACAGTAACAATTTTACAATGATGAAATGTAAGTGACAAAGAATTAAGCCACACTTTCTGGGTAGGATCTCTATCTGTGTGGAATCTGAGATTCTGAGAAGGTCAGGTTGATTATAGCAATGACCATTCAAACAGGAGTTTTCACTGTGGTCCAGTGGCCAAAAGAACAAACACAAACCTTGACATATTGAGAGAGGAATGTAGTACAATACACTCTCAGATACTGAGTTTAGATCAACAGAGTCTGTGCACCATTCAAGATGAGGGATCTGAAGAGATCTTAAAGTTTGCAGAAAGAAGTCACAAATAAAGTAATTATAATGTTTAAACCACTGTCAGAAAATGAAACAGAGATGGAGTGTGGATTCATTTGTCTGACAGATGAAGACTTGATACAATCCAAGTTCTGGAAGATTAATAAATTAAATATACACATAAAGACATTGTTTTAAAAAAATTAAGATATTTAGTCATTGGAAAACTTATGAAGGTTTGTGGTGGATCAACAACAAGAACATATAAAAGACATCAAACCACACAAAATCCTGATGTAAAATAAGATTGTATTTCAGAGTAAAAAGAAGTCAAAGGAGAACTGTGGTTTCCATTAAGGAAGCGTAGTTAAAATATCACCATAATCTATTCAGGGAATTAATATTTTGAATTCTGTACATATAAGAAATATGAAGTCACTAGTGATGTTGCGTTTGTAAGTGTTTGGCAATCAGGCTACAAAACCTTAACATAACTCAAAATGTAATAAGTGCAATGCAGACAACCATCAAGAATGAATTGAGCTACTTTGATATATTTAATTCATACATTCATAACCACAAGTTACTTTTGAAAATCCTGTTCCACAAAAAAAAAAAAGAAAAAAAAAAGAGGCATAAGCAGGAAAACACTAGCTTCCATGTTTAATAAAAGTTGTAACAGAACAGGCTAATTAGCACATTTGCACTAAACTGGTTAAAACTGCAAAGTAAATGAGTTTTTATGTTACATGGCTTACTTTTGATTCTTGTGAGGTTTTTTTCTGACACAAAATTGAAATATATTGTTTTCTTCACTAATAAATGTAATTTAAATAATGTTAACTTAATAGACTTCTCTTCCCTCTAGGTGTTGGGCCAGGATATAGAAATATTATTTTAGGCAGTTGGGAAAACGATCTCTCCTTTTTCCCTTTTAGTGGTTTAATTTTCTTTAAAACTCAGTGCTAAGAAAAAGCTTTCTGTCTTGGCCTTGTCACTGGCAATGACCCAATACTATTTCATGCTTGAATTGTTATTGCACATATTGTTATTGCACAAATGCCTTTGAAAAATTAATTTTCTTCATTGCCACAGTAACGAAAGGAAACCTAATTACATACAGTAGCTCAGGGCTTGATAGGATTTTTCTAATTGTTGTTTTCCAGGCCCCTATTCAAGGCCTACTAAAGACAATAGAAGGTTTAAAACTGATTTTAGTGTGTACTGGAAGAGACCATGAGAAAACATTCAGGATACTCTGTCACAAACTGTGCAGGAAAAGATGTGTATGAAATCTTAACATAACAAAACAAAGTTGAGCCATACCATGAACCAAAATGAACCATGGTCATCAGTGGTCAGCTGCAGGTACTAAACTTCACTTATTCCTTCAGATACAGAAGATGAAGTGCATCCAGACTGCCTCCTTTGGTAACGTAGTTTAGATCTTGCATTGACTGAAAAGCAAGCACCCGTTTCCCTTAATGGTAACTACTCTTACTCACAGGGGATAGGCAAGGTAAATAACCTTTTCTCTGATTATATCTGAACACGTAACTCTTCATGGATGACTAGTTCAGTGGATGAAGCAGGGACCCACTAGAAGCTAAGCAACAGCTGTACACTTTAGGCCTCCTCAAGGCAGAACCTTTGTTCATTTGTGATTCCAAATACCACATCAACTTTGATAGGCACATGCAAGTACTGTTATGATGTTTGAAAAGAAGGACAACAAAGATGATCAAAGAGTTGGAGAACTTGTCCTATGAGGAAAGCCTGAAGGAGTTAGGTCTGTTATTCCTGGAGAAGGGAAGGCTAACGAGAGACCCCATCACAGTATTCCAGTGCTTAAGGGACAGCTACAAAAAGGATGGAGGCTGTCTCTTTTTGTAAAGAGCCACACGGAGAAGACAAGGGACACCAGATACAAATTGCACTGGGAGAGGTTTTGTTTTGATATGTGAAAAAAATTTTTTACAGTGAGAACAATCAGTCACTGGAACAACCTCCCCAGGGACATGGTAGAGTTCTCATTGCTGGATTGTTTCAGGATGCAATTGGACAGGGTGCTAAATAATCTCATTGAGGCTCCCTTTCCCATGAAAGGTTGGACCAGATCATCTTTGACAGTCCCTTCCAAACTGGGCTGTTCTACGATTATACGGTTCTATGATTCCACGGTTCTATGATTCCATGATTCTATGATTCTATGAAAACTCGCTGCCGTATCCCACCGTCAAGTCAAAAACTGAGGCACAGAAACATGTGTTGAAATGGATGTCCAGAGGACATGTAGTCCAACCTCCTTCTCAAAGGAAGGTCTAAGGTATAGATAGATCAGGTTGCTCAGAAACTCTTTCAATCAGGTTTAAAATGTCTTCAAGAATGGAAATTTCACAACCTTTTTGGGTAAACTTTTCCAATATTTGACAACCATTTTTTTTACTTATGGCTGTTCAAAAATTCTCACATTCCAGTTTGTGTCGATCACATTAATTGTGCATCTCCAGGGGGTCTGGCTCCAACTTTTTATTGTCCAACCAGATACAGGCAAAAGAACAGTTACTTCTGAGCCTTTTCCTTTCAAAGCAGAACAAACTCAATTTTCTCACCCCCGCTTCTCACAGCCTATGTGCTGCTGCCCACTTCTAAAGACTTTCTTGCACTGGAGAGCTCAAAATAGGACAAAGCACTCTAAATGTGACCTCACAAGTGTCCAAAGAGAGTGGAAGAATAATTTCCTTGGGCCTAATGGTAGTACTCCTGCTAATACAGCCCAGTATGTGGCTGGCCTTCTTTACTGGAAGCCTGCTCTACTGGCACATGCTCAACATGTTGTCCATCAGCATCCCCAGGTATTTCTCTGCAAAGCTGCTTTTTTTCTCAGTGACACTCCAACATAGTCAGGTAGACCACATCTCTGTGTCTAGAATGGTGCAAAGGATTCTGTCTTTAGCTACAGCTTGAAGAATGCTTAATACACGCAGAATTTTTGGGAGTTCAGCAAGAAAAAAGATTGGCTAAACAGGGAGATTCTGAATAAAATCAGAAATAAAAAGAGACTTTACCAACTGTGGAAAAAAGGGCTGGCTACTTATGAAGAATTTATGGAAATAGCTAGATCATGCAGAAAAAAGATCAGGGAAACAAAAGTGCAATTTGAAGTTAACTTGGCCAATTCTGTCAGGGATAATAAAAAGTCCTTCTTCAAATATGTTAATAACAAAAGGAGGGGCAAGGAAAACCTCCATTCTCTGTTGGACTTTGAGGGAAATATAGTTAACAAAGATGAGGAGAAAGCTGAGGTACTTAATACCTACTTTGCCTCATTTTTTGCCAGTAAGACAGGTGGCCCTCAGGACAACTCATCTCTGGAGATGGTTGACAGAGATAGGAAGTCAAATAGGCCCCTTGTATTCCAGGAGGAAATAGCTGGTGATTGACTGAGCCATCTGGATCCTCACAAGTCTATGGGACCAGATGAGATCCATCATAGGGTGATGAGGGAGCTAGCAGAAGAACTTGCCAAGCCGCTCTCCATCATCTTCACAGTATCACAGTATCACAGTATGTTTGGGATTGGAAGGGACCTCAAAAGATCATCTAGTCCAATCCCCCTGCTGGAGCAGGAACACCTAGGTGAGGTCGCACAGGAACATGTCCAGGCGGGTTTTGAATGTCTCCAGGGAAGGAGACTCCACAACCCCCCTGGGCAGCCTGTTCCAGTGCTCTGTCACCCTTACTGAGAAGAAGTTTTTTCTCAAATTTAAGCGGAACCTCTTGTGTTCCAGCTTGATCCCATTACCCCTTGTCCTATCATTGTTTGCCACTGAGAAGAGCCTGGCTCCATCCTCATGGCACTCACCCTTTATATATTTATAAACATTAATGAGGTCCCCCCTTAGTCTCCTCTTCTCCAAACTAAAGAGACCCAGCTCCCTCAGCCTTTCCTCATAAGGGAGGTGCTCCACTCCCTTAATCATCTTCGTTGCCCTACGCTGGACCCTCTCCAGCAGTTCCCTGTCCTTCTTGAACTGAGGGGCCCAGAACTGGACACAACATTCCAGATGTGGTCTCACCAGGGCGGAGTAGAGGGGAAGGAGGACCTCTCTCGATCTACTAGCCACCCCCCTTCTAATACACCCCAGGATGCCATTGGCCTTCCTGGCCACAAGGGCACAGTGCTGGCTCATGATCATCCTGTTGTCCACCAGGACCCCCAGGTCCCTTTCCCCTACACTGCTCTCTAATATGTAATTTCCCAACCTATACTGGAACCTGGGGTTGTTCCTGCCCAGATGCAGGACTCTACACTTTCCCTTGTTAAATTTCATTAGGTTATTCCCCGCCCAACTCTCCAGCCTGTCCAGGTCCCGCTGGATGGCAGCACAGCCTTCTGGCGTGTCAGCCACTCCTCCCAGCTTAGTGTCATCAGCAAACTTGCTGATAGTACACTCTATTCCCTCGTCTAAATCGTTAATGAATATATTGAATAATATTGGCCCCAGTACTGACCCGTGTGGCACTCCACTAGATACTGGCCTCCAACTAGACTCCGCACCATTAACTACCACTCTCTGGCTTCTCTCCTTAAGCCAGTTTGCAACCCATCTTCCAACAGTCCTGGCTCACTGGGGAGGTCCCATATGATTGGAAATTGGCCAATGTTACCCCAGTCCACAAAAAGGGCTGCAGAGCTGACCCTGGCAACTACAGGCCTGTCAGCCTGACCTCGGTGCCTGGCAGGGTTATGGAGCAGATCATCCTGAATGGAATCACACAGCACCTTCAGGATGGACAAGGGATCAGACCCAGCCAGCATGGGTTTAGGAGGGGCAGGTCCTGTCTGACCAACCTGATCTCCTTTTATGATCAGGTGACCCAGCTGGTGGATGAGGGGAAAGCCGTGGATGTGGTCTATCTGGACTTCAGCAAGGCCTTTGACACTGTCTCCCGTAATATACTCTTGCAAAAGCTGGTAGCCCGTGGCTTGGACAAGTGTACTCTACGCTGGGTTAAGAACTGGCTGGAGGGCCGGGCCCAGAGAGTGCTGGTGAATGGGGCTGCATCCAGCTGGCTGCCAGTCACTAGTGGTGTTCCCCAGGGGTCAGTGTTGGGTCCAGTCCTGTTTAACATCTTTATTGATGATTTAGATGAGGGGATTGAGACCATCATCAGCAAATTTGCTGATGACACCAAGTTGGGAGGGAGTGTCAACCTGCTGGAAGGCAGGAGGGCTCTGCAGAGGGATCTGGATAGACTGGAAAAATGGGCTGATTTCAATGGGATGAAGTTCAATAAGGCCAAATGCCGGGTGCTGCACTTTGGTCACAACAGCCCCCTGCAGCACTACAGGCTGGGCGCAGAGTGGCTGGAGAGCAGTCAGACAGAAAGGAGCCTGGGGGTACTAATTGACAGGAAGCTCAACATGAGCCAACAGTGTGCCCAGGTGGCCAAGAAGGCCAACGGTATCCTGTCCTATATCAAAAATAGCGTGGTCGGCAGGACAAGGGAAGTGATCCTTCCCCTGTACTCTGCATTGGTGAGGCCACACCTGGAGTATTGTGTTCAGTTCTGGGCCCCTCAGTTCAGGAAAGACATTGAAGTGCTGGAGAGGGTCCAGAGAAGAGCAACACGACTGGTGAAGGGACTTGAATATAAGACCTATGGGGAGAGGCTGAGGGAGCTGGGGTTGTTTAGTCTAGAGAAGAGGAGGCTTAGAGGTGACCTCATCACTCTCTATAACTACCTGAAGGGAAGTTATAGCAGGTGGGGATTGGTCTCTTCTCCCAGGCAGTTAGCAACAGGACAAGGGGGCATGGGCTTAAACTCTACCAGGGGAAATTTAGGCTGGATATTAGAAAGAAATTCTTTACAGAGAGAGTGGCCAGGCATTGGAATGGCCTGCCCAGGGAGGTAGTGGACTCACAGTCCCTGGAGGTTTTTAAACTGAGATTGGACATGGCACTTAGTGCCATGATCTGGTAAACGGACTAGAGTTGGACCAAGGGTTGGACTCAATGATCTCTGAGGTCTTTTCCAACCCAGTTGATTCTGTGATTCTGTGATTCTGTGATTTCTATTGACCTTGTCCATAATGAAGTATCTCCTGTACATTTTCAAGCAGATTTACAGAAGGGTAGCAAAAAGCTCTTTGTTGACACAAAACCTGAAATACTTGCAAATTTGCATCTTGGATGAAAGAAAGCCAGTTTTTCAACTTCTCTCTCAGTCAGGCCTGAGTTGATCTAACTGGAGTTGAAAACACTCAGCTCAATATGAAAATTCATGTGTGTTCTTTGTGATATTGCTAGGTGTCTACATGTGACCTAGTCAGATCACTTCACTCACTCAGAGGTCTAATGTCATCTTGAGATATCCTAAAGCTTTGGTATTATAAATTTCTTTTTAGGCAACTGAGCCAAAATCTTTATTGACATTGTTGACCAAAAGAACTGAGGTGTTTGACCTGCTTGTAGACACCAACACTTAGGTATCTTTAAATTTTATTATTTTGACTTAACTCCCACTACTGAGGAAAAGCTGCGGAAACCATTCTTCAGCAAAACTATAAGTAACTGAAGAATAACACCTTGAAGGGAAAAGCATTAAGAATGCCCAACAAAATATTAACCTAATCACTTCTATACCACTTGATTTAAAATGGAAGGTCTGGACTAGGTATGTTTTTGTTGGTGCCTTAGATATGTCTTTTGTTCAAATGAGAACAAATGTATTTCTAACGTGAAATGTATTACTCCTTTTATAAAATTCTTCTTCCTTCACTAAAAAAAACAAAACAAAAACAACAAACAACCAAAAAAATTAATCAAAACAACAAAAAGTGAACTATTAAAAGTTTATCTTTTTCCATTTTGGTTTTTGTAGTAGTAATGAAAACAAAATATGAGTGCTTTATCTGACCAGTTGGTACTTAACACTAAAGCTCAGGTCATGGATTTCTGCCTAAAGAATTTAGGATAGGACTCCAAAGGAACTGACAACTGTGCTAGAGTTAAAATGTTAGCTCTCTTTTTCTTGATGTGGATTGTCAAGAGTATGGAGTCCAAACTATTAATGCCAGAAGAAGGGTCATTGACATTTGAAAATGAGATGTCAAAATATATTAGCAAGAGAACATAAAAAAAGCTATGTCTGATTGTTAAAATAATTTTTAATGTTGTTTAATTTTTGCACCAAAAAAGCTGAATTATAAGGTATGTCATGACTTAAATTATTATCTGTTTGACAAAGAGGTCAGGTTTTTGCATCTTTTGGAAATGTTTTGCAACACACTATAAAGATTACTTCCCAAAATAAAAAGTACTGCACAAATAGGGATCTTTAAATGCATTGCATTTTGAGATAACTTCTTAAAGAATAGGTGATCTGAAGACATATGAATTGTGTTAACATCTGAAATTGTTTGCTTTGTGAGGCGTACAGGTAGATTGATTATCATTGCTATTGCACTCATAGATTCTAAAAAATTATTATGCAAGCTGTTACTATAAAAATCCTACAACACCTTCATAAAAACGTAAAGATACACTTTTCAAACAAAACAAAAATCATAATATCAACTCACATTTATTGATAGTAAGCTAGCTAAAGCATTGTTTTCCATCGCATTTCCATTCCTTTTGGGGATGGCTACTGACAGGCTACTGACGGGCTACTGACAGTTTTGTAGGAAATTAACTGAGGGTTCTGGTAAATGACGATTTAGATTTTATTTAGCAAAATGGCCTTGCAGCAATGAAGGTGAACTGCATGCTGGGCTGAACTAGCAAGAATATGCAAACACATTGATAGAACTGATAAGACACCTCTACTCGGCACTGATGAAGTTACATCTGTAATGCTACCTCCAGATTTTGTCTTCCCCGTGCTATGAGAAGATTGATAGACCTGAGAAAGTTGAAAAGAAAACCATTAAAACAACTAGGGCTCTAGAGCAAATAATAAACAAAGAAAGGTTGAATAAACTGTTTTTTTTTTTTTGTTTTGTTTTGGTTTGGTTTTTCTTTTTTTTTTGTTTGTTTTGTTTTTTTTTTTTAACTCAGAGAAGGGAAAGCTCAGCAAAAATCTAGTTGCAGTCTTCCACTACCTAACAGAATTATTATAGAGAGGATAGAGGCAGACTCTGTTCAGAGTTGCACAGAGAAAAAACAGGAGGCAAGGGTAACCAGCTGCAACAAAAGTAATTCACGTTGGATATTGGGAAAAAAATATTAAGTGAGAAGAGCAATAACAGTGTCCAGATATACTGACCATGCTTAGAGATTTTAAAAGCTTATTTCAACAATGCCACAAGTATCTTGATCTAACTTGGAATCTATTTCTGGTTTGAAAAGGAGATTGAACTAAATTCACTCCTGCTTTCTAATCTGCATTGTTCTGTAATTTTGTCATTCCAACACCACAGAATTTAATTATAACAATATTGTTCATAATGCAGAAACAGGCATTTTATGCTGAAATTGAAAGAGTATGTGTTTGTTTTCATTTTCAAAACTCCTTACTATAGGACTATTTTTATTTGATTGTTGCTATAGAATGTCTGAAATGCAAGAAGGTAAGATAGTTGCACAGACTTTAAATTTCCAGCCTAGGTTGACTAGACCATCAATGGAAACTCTGTATCTTTTCTAAGGGTCACAATTTCCTTACCTATTTCTCCATCAATTGGGACCAGTCAACTTAAAATCCACTAGTTTTCAGACAACTTAGCTTCCTGAAGTTAAATAAGGTTCATATTGCCTACTGATTTACTTTTTCCTTTTTTCTTGTCAGTCGTGTATGTCTTAGCTTTCTCCACTCACTGTTGAAGAGTTTCCCTGCAAGGCCTTTGAAGTTTTTAAGTCTCTTAAAAAAGTTTTTAAAGACAAATGTAATCCAGCCTTTGAGGTCTAGTTTAACTTCTTAAAGCCTCCCATCTTTCACAAGTGCTATATATTAATATCATTTATTGAAATAGGAGTATTTCTGCAATTCCATAGAATCCTTCCTGCACTTTAGATTTGTCCTGCCATGCCATGGGTTTTTCCTTCAAACTTAAAACCCAGTTCTCTTACAAGCCACTACACAATATAACGTTAGTAAGATGCTGGTTCTTTTGAATGTTAGGCTTTGAAAACTGTGGCATGCAAAGGAAGTTCTAAGTTTAGGAGAAAGTGAAATTATGATTGATGTTACGTACAATCAAACATGTGAGCTGACTTTTGAGTTTGTCTGGGTTTTTTTTTTGTTTTGTTTCTCCTAAGTTTGTGCTACTTCAGAAGTAACCTGAGGTATAACTTTACCTGTAACGATTATTATGCCTGGTTATCTTAAAAAAATGTTATTGAATCCACTGTCAGGGAAAATAAGGTTCAATATTCCTCAAAGGAAAAGCAGATCAACTTAAAAGTATTTTGGTGTGATATTTTCAGTCAACTGCATTCTTCAGTCAGCACAGATTCAACTCCTTAAACTGCATCAAATCCGACTAGCATCAGGCCAATAGATGTTTCTGAATGAACCTAATTTAAAGCTAATCTCAATTTGTACTCCAACATAATGTATTACCTAATAAGGGCCAAGTTCCATAAACTTTCTCATGCATAATCAACCATTGCTTATGTAAAGAGAAATTAACTCCTCTTCAGGTACTTATATCTGTATTTGATGCTATTGCATTTACATAAAAATCTTAAGGAGGAAATGAATTCTGCAAAAGCTCCTTTTTAGGGACCTTAATTGGAGGAGAATTTTACCACAAAATTAATAAATTTTGTTCAAATGAGACAATGCATGAGATTACAGACTTTTATGAGAGTTTTTAACCCTGAGCATTAGTGGTCTGCATTACTATTTCATATAACTTCTACTTATTACTGAAAAAAAAAAAAATTGAAAATATGGAAATATTAAAAATCACCCTTATTTTTGTAAGGTAACAAGACAGTTTCTGGAATCCCAAGAAACTGTGCTAAACAATAGCATGGGTCCTAAATCTCTTTAAATAGAAGATTACTACAAATCATCCAAAAATATTAAAAAGAGATCTTCTGGGCTTCTTTGTTTGCTTGCATTCTTCCATTTTTCTTTTGGTTTTGAAGAGGAAGAGATTGTAAGCAGGAAGAAGAGAAAGAATATTTTCTTTTTCCAGCATCATACAAGCTGGCACAAAGTACTTGTTCATAAAAACCCTAAACAAATGGAAATGCTCTGAGACAAAATGTTCCTTGTTATAGAAATTTCTTCAGAGAAAAAGAAATACAAATTATTCAAAAAACTCCTAAGGTTTGAACAAGTTGTTTATGACCCATTCATGACCATGAGACAACAAATGCAAATGTAAGAGTTTTCAAGCACTATTTGTGCTACAGTAAGCTAAAGGTCTAACTTGAATTGTGGTAACTGAATAGACAAACAGTTAAGACCAACTGTCAAGGTAAAAAATGTGGAAAGCCTCAGGTTTTTTTGTAGTTAAGGAGAAATCACTTCAGTTGAAAGAGGAAATATTGTGTTGTACATTATTTAAACTAATGTTATTTGTCATTATAAAACTTTAATGTGATTTATAACATCATCTTCCATAATAATTAACTGAAAGTTGTCTTTGAAAAGACATAAAAAATATGTTCAGTAAATGGAACATATTGACTTGTGCTTTTGAATGTTAATCTTGTACTTTAGCCAAGTAACATACATGAACTTCTACATAAGACCCCAAAATATCATACTTATTGTCAAAGATGCTAAGTCTGCAGTGTATTAATAGATATTCTGTTTTCCTTCACATTACATGCTAAATGATTATTCATTTTATCATATTGTATATTGAACTTTTCTGGGTACAGGAGCAAAAAGAGTTCCTTTAATTGTCTGCATGAGGGCTATCTTGATTCTAAGAATTGTTTTGCCTCATAATTATTTTAAGAATTCTTTAGTTTTTATTCTAATATGGTAGTTTGAGGTCTCATTCATCTGGGGAAGGAAAACATAAAGAATTGGGTCCTTTGCATTTTCTATGTTAGATATATATATATACACACACTATTTCTGTATACTAAAGTAAAATGAATGGGTAACATACAACTGCTTAGTAGAAAACCAGTGGTACAGTTATAATAAATGATGGTCGTAGCAATCAATAGCATAAACCACTTCTAAAAAAAAAAAAAAAAAAGTTTGTATTAAACAGTATTAGGCTTAGGGAGACAAAAACAATAACTTGTCATTTCCAGAGAGGGTAATAATATGATAAATTGTCCAGAAAAAAAAAAAACAAAAAAAAACACTTTGATCATCCACATTGTCTGCCAAGGACATAGTTTATCAATGTCAGTACTATAATCACAGAGTGTCTAAAGATATTATATTCACACTTGTTCCTAGAAAACTCATATAAGATGGCAAAAAATTTAGGGTCCTCTTGAGGGTCGTTTAACAGTTTATCCAGAAAATATTATAAAAGGTTTTAAATTGAAGGTCTCATATTAGAATCATGCCTCTCAATTGTCCTTGTTTACCTTTCTCTCTTTGATAACATTATTCTCAAAAGCAAAGTTATAGCGTTGGCTTAGAATATAAATCTAAAGACATGTACTGTCTTCCCCAGTTTATCTGTTTTGTGATAAGTGCCTCCAAGGAAACTTTAGGTAACTAAGAAGAGATAACGATATACTTAAGACAGTATCAAAAAAAATTAGAAAAATAAGTCCCTTTTTCTACTTTGGACTACACATAAAATTAAGATAATTTTCTGATTTGTTTTTAAGTATTTTTTCATGTTGTTTTGTGTTCCATTCACACTATGATAAAACTGTAGAACATTTTCTTTTATGCACTATGGTAATATACAAAAGAAACTTTAAAAGTATGTGTGTACTCCATGAAAGAGTGTGTTCCTGCAATGACCATTTGATCTATGAAACATTACACACTGGACTCAGAGAAGAATCTATCACTCACACTGCATTGAAAATATAGTTAGGAATAGACTGTTTTCAAGATGCTGAAAGAAAATACAGATTTGTTTGCTGATAAAAATCTAAACTTTATTATGGACCATATCCAAACAAGAAGCAACAGAACAGGAAGCATCACACACTAGAATACATCTCACAGCATTTTAGATTTCCATCCTAAAGCAAATGTTTAAAATGGGTCAGAAGGTGTTAATATTTCTCTTTACTGAATATAAAGGGAATTGAAACGACTTGGCAATATTTACTCTGGAGAGGTCTTAGATTACATGACAAGAATTTCACCTGTGTGTGTGATAGAAAATCTCTGATTACAAGAAGAAGGAAGGGAGGAAGGAAGGGAGGAAGGGAGAAAGGAAGGGAGGAAGGGAGGAAGGGGAAAACAGACTGTATTCTGTTCAGTGCTTGGAAAAAAAAAGAGTGAAATTTTCTATCAACAGATGTGTCACAGATGTAGATCCTAAGTAAGTGGTGTTCTCTGTGACTTTGCGTAAGTTAAAAAATGCAAAGTAATACTCACAGTCCTGTGAATGAGATAATTTCAACATTTTTTTGCAGCTACTCTTAGGTAGTTGCAGACTCAGTCACAAGTATGGTTTACCTACTTTGACATGTTCCAGTCTTATACTTGTCTCAGAATGGTGCCTGATGACATAGTGCATTGGGAGCCAAAGTGTTTAACTGGAATTTTTCATTCAAGATTATTTTCAATTATAAATTATTTTTAATTTTATATTAATAATATGTATTCAAATCATATCAACATAAATCGCATAAATCTTCCATCTAAAAATGAAATTTAGATACTTAATTGAACATACTTCTCTATACATGTAAAATGGTTACAGAGAGAAGGGATGGTAGGACTAGAGAAATTATAATTCATAGTTAGAAAGCACAATCCCCAAAATATGCTCTAACACTTGATATAAGCAGTAGGAAAGCTAGTCCCTCTGTAAGACCATGTCCCTTTTTTATTAAGTCTTTATTTGCTTAAATTCTGCTATATTTGCTGATAATTTATAGATTTCTTGGATATTCTAAGACAATTCAAGTGGCAGTGAATAGTGTTGAGGCCGCCTAATCTTGCTGTGAGGTGTTGAACTGACCTACCATCTTGACTTCATTAGCTGTCTTGGCCAAATACTCCAGTGCCTACAGTAGGTATTCAAATACCCAGCTCACATGTAAACCTTAAAATTTAGGCCTGAAGATAAGCTTTTAGTGCCATTCGATAAAGCATTGAAGATATCTGCAATGGGCTAGAAGATACGACACAGGATTTAAGAGACAGTTGCGTTCTGTCAGAATGACAGCAAGAAACCAGACAAGACACCTGACAGTTCCTAAAATGATGTTGGACATACAAGTTTAAGATAATTTTAAATTTTACTGAGAGGATTAGGAGCTCAGTTCCATTGCCCACACATTGTTGCCTTGCAGCTTTTGAAGTGACAATATTATGCCTTATCTCCAGCTGCCATCCCAGAAAGCACTGGATCTCCAGAAAGTCTTTAGTCGTATCTACTAGTTAGTGGATATCTTTGCTATCCCATATGATCTTGTGTGACACTATTCATCAAGGTATTGACCTAAACACAGCAGCATTAATATTCTAAAATGGTGCAGCATATATTGCTCTAACAGAATACAAATTTAATTATCTAAACAAGACAGTGTATGTGTTTCTTTTATTTTTTTAAAAGGTTTTTATATGAGAAATAGTTCTCCAGTCATTAGTCCATATAGAAAATATACGAGAAATCAGGAGGTATCAGATATGAGTGAAGAGAATAAATAAGAGAAGATACCATGCAACATTAGACCTTCCAGCTCACATGGACTACTAGCCACATCTCTCTGAGTAATACTACCATGAAATTTTCAATTCCACTGTAATTGTTTTGTATCCAGAGTAATTTTGAGAACTTATTTTTTTGAGTAAACTTTATATAAATTATTTGTTTGCAGATTAAAAATGACTGTTAGGTTGCCTAGAGGGTGAAATTAACACTAAATTAATAATGCCTTTACTACTTTTCTCTCAGTAAAATGTCTGGCAGAAGGGCTATGACACTTGGCATTTTGCAGCTTGGATAAACATAACAACAGTAAGTACTGTAATACTTTTTAGTTTAGAAATGTCACTACTTCATCAACTATTACTTTATAAAATTATGTCAATGGAAAACAAGATATAGGGGATTGAATGTAGTTTTCCATGGGAGATATCTAATTTGAGAATTTAGAGGGTCCCTCCAATCTTCTTTTTATCTCTTCGGAAGGACATGCTTTTCCACTAGGTCCTTTGTCATATCTCTGAATGCATAAGCCTATAATGTCACTCCTGTTCAGATAAGAGAACAAAACAGCTTGCTCAGCTGAATCTGGCAATAAAAGGTTAAAAAAACATCACTGCCCTCAGTAGGTGTTTCCCTTTGTTACTTGTCATAAGCTTCATTTACTAAAATTGATGAGTTACTTATTAATAGTATAGCAGTTGTAAGGTCATCTTGAAATTAATTTGTATTTTAACATGCAACATGAAAACTATGGTAACTTTCTGAGTATGAAGAACATTATGTAATACAATATGTAAACTAGTTAGTTGGGTTTTAATAGCTGCTGATTGCTATGAGCAACAAATTAGTTATCCCAGGGAACCATATCTAGAAAAAAAATATCCAGAAGTCAAATCAGGGTGGAAACAATATGGAACTGATATTCAGCAAGTGACCTAATGATCACAGATCTCAGTATAGCTAAATTACAAAGATGATTGCAACACACTTTAATTACATGATTAATATGGTCTTCAAAAAAGTCTCCAAATTTACAATGACTCCAGGGTCATAAGCATTATACAAGAGATAAAGAACAAAAGAAAACCTCTGCAGATTGCACTTGAGGCCTTTTGCCTTAGTAAGCTAATCAATAACAGCTTGCAAAACCAGCACATGAGCAAAAGCACAGAAAAACTTCACTTGCTTTAAAGAGAGGAGGATCCTACAAAAGTCAGAGTTTGGCAAATAAAATGATAATATTGTAACTGGGAAAAAAAAAATCAAAGTACTCTTTTCTAAAATCTGATTTCATTTTGTTCTGTCCATTACTCCTCGAATTGCTTTCCAATTCTACCTTGCCCCAGCACTAAAGAGGAAATTTCCCCTCTGGAAGGTTTTTGTCTGTTATGAAAAACATCAGAACTCCTTTTTGTATTTTTCCTCTGAGGGTAAGAAGTATATAAAATAAAGATCGTTTTGTTTTCCACTCTGACTGTATTACTGCACTTGAGGGGAAATTTGTCTTTATAAAAGATTTTATGACATTTCAGTGCAATGCAATATGGCAACACTCAATACTTTTCATTTGGTTTTATTGTTCTTCCTTTTGCATCAAATTTATGCGTTATTCGTGAAGTTATGAAGGGACAGGAAAACATAATTGCTGTCTCTGCATTTCATTTTCCAGAGGACAGTTGAAAAATATGAAATTTCAAAAATTTGTGATTTTTTTTACTTTCCCGTTTTTTCTCTCTGTCCAGTTTTTTTTCCTCTAAATACATTTTTTTTTTTTTTTTTTTCTGAGACCTATGATGGCAATAAGAGCTTTCTAAATTAAAAGTTAGGGTGTATGCAAAGAGTAAAGAAACTTTTATAAGCATTAAATATATTATCTAAACATAATTGAGAACTACAGTTTTATTTTAAAAGACTAAAGAAATTTTACTTTTTTTTTTTGTCCACAAAGATATTAAATATAGGTTATATAGATGAAAAATCATTTGAGAGAAACCTCTTTAAAATAAAAAAAAGTCTTCAATTTTTTTTTTTTTTAACAGAATCTACTTAACTATTAATTGTGTTGCAATTACTGCATCATTAATAGGATATCTGTAATTATTATATGCCAGTAAACTGCAAGCAACTTTTAGAATTTAGAACTTTCCTTAATTCTTTATTGGAATACAAGATTTTTATTCCTGGAATACTACATGCATATTTCCACTCAAGAAACCTCTTTTAGTGCTTACAAAAATTCCCAAAATGCAGATTAGAATTCTTAGCGTGGTTCCCTAAAATCTCTGGAGTTGTTTGGATATGAATCACTGTTTTTTCAGTTCAAAGATATATTGTAAGATGTTTGGATGAGTGACTGTGTTAAACATTATGATTACCTAATTATAGCGAATATATATCTACTAGCTCTTCTCCACTGAACTTAGAAATCTTTTTATTGTTGTACTCCTAGTTTTATATGCAGATTTTTTTTATATATATATATTTTTCTGATAATAGACAAGTCTTTCTCCATCTTGGTTTGGTTTGGTTTTTTAACCCTCTACTGCTGCTGTAATTTATTCCTTGACAGAAATGGCAAAAACATTCCAAAGATATTTTTCAGTAAATTCCATGACGATAACCACAACCATCTATATGACCAGAAAATCCTAGAGTGCATAATGCCAAGCAACATTTCAAGGTGCAATTCACTATTCTTGAAACATTATAGACTGAGTTACACTCAAAACTGTGTTTGGAAATCTTCAGGAAATTTTGGTTACTGTCTCTAGGCAGTAATTGAGACACAATGGCAATGGTGCTGATCATAAAATCATAGAATCATAGAATAGTTTGGGTTGGAAGGGACCTTTAAAGGTCATCTAGTCCAACCCCCCTTCAATGAGCAAGGGCATCTTCAACTAGATCAGGTTGCTCGTCCAGCCTGGCCTTGAAGGTTTCCAGGGTTGGGGCACCTACCACCTCTCTGGGCAACCTGTGCCAGTTTTTTACCATCCACATTGTAACAAATTTCTTCCTCATGTCTCACATGAATGCCCTCTCTTTTAGTTTAAAACCATTAACTTTTGTTGTGTCGCAACAGGCCCTGCTAAAAAAGTCTGTCCCCATCCTTCTTATAGGCCCTTTTAAGTATTGAAAGGCCGCAATGAGGTCTCCCTGGAGCTTTCTTTTCTCCAGGCTGAACAACCTCAAGTCTCTCACACTGTCTTCATAGGATACATGTTCCAGCCCTCCGGTCAGCTTTGTGGTCCTCCTCTGGACACTCTCCAAGAAGTCCATGGTCTTTCCTGTACTGAGGCTCCAGAGCTGGAAGCAGTACTCCAGGTGGGGTCTCACCAGAGCAGAGTAGAGGGGAAGAATCACCACCCTCGACCTGCAGGCCACACTCCTTTTGATGCACCCGAAGATATGATTTGCTTTCTGGGTTTCAAGCACATATTGCCAGCTTGTGTCCAATGTTTCATCCACCAGTACCCCAAAGTCCTTTTCCTCAGGGCTGTTCTCAATCCCTTCATCTCCTTGCCTGATACTGGAAGTTGCCCCGACCCAGGTCCAGGACCTTGCACTTGGCCTTGTTGAACCTCATGAGGTTCACATGGGCCTTCTCAAGCTTGTCTAGGTCCCCCAGATAGCCTTCCCGTCCCTCAGGTGTGTCAATTGCACCACTCAACTTGATGTCATTGGCAAACTTGTTGAGGGTGCACTTGATCCCACTGTCTCTGTCAATGATGAAGATTCTAAACAGTACTGGTCCCAGTACACACCCCTGAGGGACACCACTTGTTACTGCTGTCCATCCAGACATTGAGCTGTTGACCCCTACTCAGTGTGACCATCCAGCCAGTTCCTCATCCACCAAACATTCCACCCATCAAATCCATACCTCTTCAATTTAGAGAAAAGGATGTTGTGAGAGATCATGTCAAAGACTTTACAGAAGTCCAGATAGACATCCGTAGCCCACCCTTTGTCCACTGATGTAGTTACTCCATCATAGAAGACCACCGGGTTGATCTGTCAGGACTTGCCCTTGTTGAAGCCACACTGGTTGTCCTGTACCACCTCCCTGTCCTCCATGTGTCTTAGCATAGCTTCTAGGAGGATCTGTTCCAGGATCTTCCCAGGCACAGATGTGAGGCTGAGAGGTCAGTAGTTCCCAAGGTCCTCCTTTCTATCATTTTTAGAAATGGGTGTGACATTTCCCTTTTTTCCAGCCACCAGGGACTCCACCTGGATGCTATGACTTTTCAAATATCATGGAGACTGGCTTGGCAACTACATCAGCCAGTTCACTCAGGACTCTATGTTGTATCTCATCAGGTCCTGTAGACTTAGGTATGTTCAGCTTCCTTAAGTGGTCATGAACCTGATGATAACAGTGGGAGGGACATTGCTTCCCCAGTCCCTATCTTGCAGTTCATCCACTGGAGAAGTGTGAGAAGAGAGTTTGCCAGTGAAGACTGAGGCAAAGAATTTGTTGAGTACTTCAGACTTCTCCTTGTTGTTACCAGTTTACCACTCTTGCTCATCAGGGAGGATATCTGCTATTTACAGCATATATTGTTGAAGTCCCCTAACAGGACAAGAGCCTGAGAGCACAATGCCTCCTGTAGCTGGAGTAAGAAGGCTTCATCAGTCTCCCCCTGATTGGGTGGCCTGTAGTAGACATCAGCCACAAGATTTCTTTTGTTGTCTCACACTCTGATTCTTGCCCATAAGCTTTCTACCTGCCCATGGCTGTTCTTCAGACACATCTCTTCATACTCTAACCCGCTCTTGATGTAGATGGCAATTCCTTCACCCTTCCTTCCTTGCCTGTCCCTTCTAAACAGCCTGTAGTCATTGATAGCCACACTCCAGTCATGGGATACATCCCACCAAGGTTCAGTAATGGCCACTAGGTTCTAACCTTCTAGCAGCACGGTGGCTTCCAACTCCTCCTCTTAAATACTATATACTAGTATCCAGAACAGAAAGTAAAGGTTTGGTATGTCCCTTCAATTAAATGCTTTATTTTGGATGAAGTATCCTCTTTTCTTGCAAAAAATATCCCCAAATAAATCAAACAACCAGGAAAGAATAATATATTAATCTAGAAGTTGTATTAGCAAACAAAGGCAATAATCTGAATCAGGGCTGGCTACTCTTTTCAATTATCCTATTCTGAAATTAAGAGTTACTGACATAAATAGTACAAGTGCTTCTGTAGAAAGCTCCTTTGAGGTCATCTACTTTTTTTTTTTTTTTTTTTTTTTTTTTTTCCCAGCAGATATCTTCTTGGCAGACTGACATTTACACCACACAGGAACAACAGATTGCTATGCAATATAAACTGTGTAATTTCTAAACACAAATAAACACTTACTCTAAGCAAACAAACAAACAACAACAACGTGAGTTTTTAGTGACTAGATTTTGTTCAATTTTCTATTGTTTAGCTAGAGCATAAGTAATATTGATCTTCCTTTGTTTAAATATCTTTTTGAATAAAAGTTCCTGTTTCTTAGACTTAGAATATGGGAATGTTATTTAAGGGAAGTTGTGTACGCAAAGGCTTTCATACTCATCCTGATCACCTTTAAAAGAGAGTTTCAGATCTATCTACCAGGAGCTGGTTAAAATTTCCATCCTATAAAGAGATAACTAAGTATGAAAAGTATGGAAGGGCTTTATTAGTCTGATGAAATGTGACTATCAGAGAAAATCAACCATAAAAATTACATGGCTCCTTGAGTAATTCTGAATATAGTTGCGAAAATTAAACATTTTTTTTTCCTCCCAGTGCAGTTTTTAATAAATAAAGGAATTAATCAGTGAATAGGATACTTCAGAAATGGAAATTCTAGTGATTTAAAAGAAAGAAAAAATAGAAGAATATTCAGTCCTCTTGCCAACAGAACTATTTTTAGGTCCAAGTTCTGCTTTTTCATATCTCCCATTGACTCAATATGAATACAGAGTTGGCCCTTGAGCTGATTCTAATGCAGATGCAAAACTGCCAAGATTTATCTTGTCCTAGACTTTTCCCATTATATTTTCTGAAGTTTCCAGTTATTAAAAAAAAAAAAAAAAGGGAAGGAAAAAAACACATGCTGAATACCACCTACCACTCAGAACAGTCTGAGTCATCAACTGCCAGGAGATTATGATGGGCTATTATGAAAGTCTTTGAGAAGTACAATTAGAAGGATATACATTAATTTCTTTAGCATTGGAGAGTGCATCCCAAGAAACAATGCATTTGACATAATTTGAAATAAAATGAATATTCACAGAAACATAAATTTTAATCACTCCAATTTACAGAAATTCTTTGTCTACATCTTTTAACTTTTCTTAATAAACAGTGCTGTCAGTAACAAGACAAGAGCGAGAGTCCTTATCCTTACATTCTGGTTCTTTCTCTAATACTGACAGTGCAAAATATTGGCAATTTTAATAACGTGAGCCATCATGAAGGATGCTTTCAATTCAGAAAGTATCTTTCACTGTATCTCTGGAAATAGCCATGAAGATTATAATCTGTAAGGATTAAATATATGTATTTTTCTACTCCTTCAAATGTGCCTGTGATCCGTTATGGACAATAATTCAATGAATAAACAATAAATAAAATCAGTAAAATGAAAAATAACTTGTTCCAAATGATAATAAGTTTTTTTCATTTGTTTGAATACCTTTATTTTTGAACACCTTTATTTAGATTAGACCAAAGAAGAAAGGATAGGGTTTTATACTCACATCTTTTCCAAACATCCACTTGTAATGTTTTTTCCCTGGCAATGGATGAACTGTATTTTTTGAGGATAAGTAAACATACAAAATCAAACAACACATTCTCAACCTTGCTAATGTCTTTGCTAGTTTTAACAATGTTATTTTCTGAATGACTAATGCTTGTATAAAGCACTGCACAGCCCAATCCTGTTTCCACCGATTTATACAGCAGGTATCCCATTGACCAGAAAGAAGTTAGGATTTGTATTCATGTTAGAGGTATGTCATTTCAAGGAATACATGCTAAATAATGAAGGAGTTTATAAAAAAATAAAAAGCGGAGGGGGAAGCATTATGGTACGTTGCATATTCTCTTTGAAAAGTATAAATGGCATGCCAAGCTGTGGAAAAAGTTCTTTGAGCAGCAACATCTAGCTATTTTGCATGTTCTAAGCAGAGCAGTGCTGACAGACTGCAAGTTGGCCCAAGGGCTTGTATGTTAAACAAGCTTACAGGCTGGTTTATGCTTTTAGATGCTATAGGCATGATTCTGATCCTATTTGTATTGGTTTTTCCTGACATAGCTCCACTATCTGCAATGGAAGTACTAATTTTCTACTGTGTCTAAGAAAGGAAATTCAGGTCTTATATTTAATTTGCCTTTCTTTACCTGGAGAAGTATACAGTGTATACAATGTATTTGAAATCTAACTTCACAATTAGCGTGTTTTTCATATCTTATATGAACCCTTTATCATTTTCTCCCAGTCATATCAGTTAATAGAGTCCTGAAATGTGCTCTTCCTCTTACTCATGAACATTTTTCAACCCTTTATTTTTGAAAAGACATTTTAAAAATACACAAACTTATTTTTTTTACAGGAAGATGGATTTTTTTCACAGCAGCTGATTAAAAGTTACTACATTTTCTGAGATGGTGGATTATGTCTATTCATCAGTTTGAGTACATATATTTTTTCTGATTCTTCCTGTAATTTATAATTACATTGACATCTAGTTAGATTCATGATTCCTTTAATCTGAGATGCAGGGTGTATATTTAGAGACAGTGTCCTGATGAAGAACTTACTTAGTAATTTTAGTATTATGAATTTGTATTTTTTCTTCATCATCAGACTAACTTTATGGTTAAGAACAAATATGCACACACACTCATATCCACAGTAAAGCCACATTCTTATCTTGTTCAGATCCAGCAAATTGTTAAGCAAATCCACTTCAATCCAAGCCTACCATGCATAACATTTAGCTAGGAGGCACCTCCGTGTAACTCAAACTAATAGTATTTGCATACAAAGGCAAGGTTTCTGTGATTAACTGTCAACTTAGCTGACATGTCATCATGTTTTTAGTTTGATATTCAAATCAGTGGTTTACAGCTGAGCAGATATTCCCACCAAAGGTCCTCATTAACAGAGGATATTTTTGGTCTAATTCTAACTGTAACTTTTCTATTTTGGTGAAATCTCATTTAATGTATGATTAATGCTCTCCATACAAAGGACTCTGCAGCATAATATCCAGGGTGTGTAGGCCAGCTGCTTGCATTCACATATCCTTTGCCTTCACTTCCAGGTTACAGAAGGAAAAAAGTTGTCTTGTGCCTTTCAGATTGCTGACTGCAAAAGCAGAATGCATTTGATAAGTCACAGAATATCGATGTATGCCTGTATTAATGCCTAACATCTTCTGGTTTTCTTTTCAGCCATTATTATAGTGTCAGTGAAGTATATTTTCAGTACCTTCCCTTGTTAACAGTTACATGATAAACTGTTTTGTTGTATCTGCAAATCAGATTGTGGTCTGCTTTGATCAATCGCTATTAAATCCATGTCAAAACTTCTTGTGGAAAAAAAAGAGAGAACCAATCACACTAGCTTCTTTCTGTGTTATTTGAGTGTAAAAATACTTTGCACTCAAATCTATGTTTTCAAGTCCTCCTGACCTTTGTGGTGCCCATATGACCCATAATCCTCCATACATATTTTTAAAGAGTAGTTAAAACATAAACATTGTTTATCTCACTGGACTAATTTTATGTGCTGCGAAAACTCTGCTAGTCACTAAGTTATTCTTGCAGAGGTGAGTACCTGAAGCACTGGAGACCTCTAATTATGTCTTTTTTCTTTGTTTTATGATGCTGTATGTCCTCCCGTCTGTTTCTCTGTAAAAACAGGTTTACCACATAATGCTTGCATGCCTCACCAATACTAATACCTCTGCTAAGCAGCTTCCTATTTCTCAATATTCTAATACCGATATTTTGTAGAAATTAACAGTCTTTGAATCATAAATAGCTATCGATATAGTTCTAAAACATGTCTTTACATGTAAATTAACCATTTGGTTTGTTATTTGCTTTTGAGAAACTAATCAACTGTGTATTTTTTCCTGTGAAATAAGTATTGATGCTGGACTAGTCATGTGGTTGTCGTGACTTCGGTTTTAACCAGAGGAATTTCTTCTGCTGTTTGTACTCCCCATCCAGGAGAATTCAATTAAGCTCAGGTAGTACATCTGGGTTCTGAAGCCCAAACTCCAGTTTAAGAAATGCTGCCAAATAACCATAATGATCAAAGCCACTTAAAACAGCAATCTGCAAGCCAGCATGGTAGCTCTGAAGATTATTACTCCAGTCTGTTAGACAATCTGTTCATGAGGACTTTGGTTTAAGCCCTGGCATCACTCATTTGTCTGCACTTTGCTCTTGACTCTGAGCCATGAGTTCCAGAGGGAAATGGGAAGGAGATGAAAAGGGAGGTTTATAAATGTTTTTAATTGAATTGAACAAACCAAAACAAACCAAAACAAAAATGAACCTCAGAGCCTTTTCCTGGATTGAAGAGAAAGAAAAAAAAAAAAAAAAAGGAAAAAAAAAAAAAAGGACAGAAAATCTTACTCTTCTGAAAAAAAAAAAAAAGTGCTGTTCCTTAATCCTTAATTTTTTTTTTTTTTTTCTCAAGTGGTTAATAATGCTTGTTTACCTTAAACTTGGGATACTCACCTCAGTCATATGATTTTTTTTTTTTCAAATAATATCTGGTCAAAAGCTGTAGATAGGAAAAATCCACAGAATGGAAACCAAATATTTTTTATTCAAGCCCATAGGTCACAATGTCTTTTTCATATCATTACCAGGTAAGATTAATAGCTTTATAAAAGTGATGCCATAGAGACACTCAGTTTTGCACTATCCCATAGAACAGAAACTGTTTGTTAAACAGTAAGGGTTTGCTGAGAAAGTTATTTCATCTGTATGTAGCCAATATATATGTACCAGTCTATCTACAAAATACACACTGTACATATACATGTACATATACACATTTTTATATGTAAAATATATACATATACATACACATATGGGCATATATATACACACATACAGAAATACTCAGCCATAGAACTAGTTGTGTAGACCATGTGGACATGAATGCTGAGATCTGACACAGCCTCTGAACTCTTGGACTTAGGGTTTGGACTGAAAATTAAAGTTTTCTCTTGCTCTTTTCTATTCCAGCATTTAGCACTCTTCACCAACAGAACTAAAAGAAATCTCATCCTTGTGCCTATCTGCCATTATCTCTTTCCTCTGTTTTTTAAACACCCTGCATCAGAATCAGAGAAAAAAAGTTCAGTGCAGCTTGTGGAAAATAAATATTGATGAGGGAAACAAAGTCAAGCCCTGTCAAGAATAAATCAATATAGTATAACCTCCCTTCAATTTATGGAAGATTGCTTTTGTAATTTTAACTACCCATTTGAATTGAAATCTATACTATATTTCAGTAACTTTTCTGCTTACATTAAGAGTTAATCTTGTTTGTTCTTCAGAAAGAGTTTTCTTATGGGATAGTCACAGAGTGATAAATTAATTGTTGTCAGTTTCAAGTATTACCAAAAATTCTTGTCTAAGTGCAGAGTACTTATACAAGGCAAAATCAGGGTTACTCTAGGAAGGATCCCAAGCCATTTTGTCTGTGTCAGACAGATTGTATGGATGGAGGTTTCTTAGACTTTCAGGGTCTATCTATATTGTAGGTAAATGCATCAGTGTTTTCCATCATTAACTACAGGGTACCCAAAGGATTTCCATTTAATCTTCACCTCTTTAGTATTGACACTCACAGGGAGACAGGCAAAGAAGCAGCAAATTTGACTTCAGGTATTGTGCTGTACATGCACAACACTTACCATGCAGCAACTGGGTCCTCAAAAACTTAAAAGCATATTCCTGCCCAAGTGTGGCTATGACATCCCATCATACAGCCTTTCCCTCTCAGAGAAACACAGACTGTTACCTTCATCTCCCAATTTAGGCTTCCCACAACTACAACACCACAAATTAACTTTTAATTTAACTTTTAATTTGCTAACATCTTACCTTTTTTCTTCCTTATGAATACTTTGTGACCTGACAGCTACCAGAATGATTTTGACAACATTAGTGGCTATATCTATAACAAAAAATTCCTACTTCTTTGGAACAGGCCCTGTCAGTATATTTAAGTTTCCTTGTTTTCCAGAATAGGACGGACAATTCCAAACTATCTTTTGCGAGCACTCCCGGGTTTGTTGACTCCCAAACCTTGCTCAAGAATTATGTGGGAGACTGAAAGTTGGCCTTGGCCATAAACATTTCAAACAATCACTGTAACAGTTAAGCAGTATTGAAAATTGATATTGTATATCCAGGAACATTCTCTGGCACTATTATACTAATATTCTTAAAAATCTACTAAGAGACTTAAAAATAAATTTTCCTAAAATAAATTAATTATATTGTTAGGCTCAAAAATCACTAAAGTTAACCTAGTTTCATTAGGAGATAGTTTCTAAGAGTGTGGATTTTCCATTATTTTAACTTTTTAACAGATTTATAAAACATCCTAAAGGTTTCGTCTTGTGCTTCCCATACTCTGTGACAGAATTTAGAAGTTGACAGACTGCCTGTAGTTACTACCTGTAGCATTGTTTCTCTTGGGTTAAGTAGAAAATGAAGATGTGAGAGTAGTTCCTTACTGTCAGGTGTTGGTGTTTACCCCATGTATAGCTTATTTCCATTATAAGAAATAGATCTGAAAATATTCCTTTACTTTTTTTTTTTTCCCATCTACCAAACAAAAGTACATACTAACTGAGGACTGCAATGGTCTTAGTCTAAATCCCAATTTCAACCTGTGAGGATAGACAATTCTGATATAGCTTTAAGAACATGGCAAATCAAAAACATTCTCCTTGCTGGTCAGTGATAAGGTAATACCTCTCCTTTTTAATAACTTTTTCTTGCCAGACGTCTTCTGCAAACCAGTTTGTGAAGAGCTGAAAGACTCAAAACTCTCCTTAGCCTGTGTGGGATTTGCCTTTAAAATAATTAAAAAAAATAGATGTTGTAGATATTTAATAATCAGATACTGTTAAGAAAACAGAAGTATTGACAGGCTAAATACATGGGAAACAAAACAAAAACAAAACCATAGGTCCTGTCACTGAAAAAAAATGTATTTCATGCTCTTCAAAATACAACTTGTTTGGAATTTGGACTAAACAACAGAAAGCAAAAAATTCCAAGTTCAAGAACAGCTCTGAAAAAACTCAGAATGTTAGGAAGCAGATGCATGTTAAGAATAAAATCAGTTTGAGTGAAGACAGATCCAGGTTTGTGGCACTGCAGAAAATCGGCAGTTGTTGCTCTTGCCCTACAGCTACCTCCTCATAATGACACTGGGTACCTGCCAGTCTCTAATTATCCTTACACCAATAACTTTAAATTGCTGTTTCCTTCAACCTAATGTTTTATTTTTAGCTTGAAGGCTACTTCAAGTGGACCATCTTATCAGAATGACATAAATCTGATAATACAGTATGCTCCAAATTTGCAATGGCCTAAAGGGCTCCTGGGGTATTAGGAAGAGCCTTTTCTTTGTAAGGTGTAAGTCATCCATTTCATAATGACTTTACATGTTTCATTACATAGAAATAGGTGTTCTGGTGTAGTTTTTTGGTGTGTATGTGTTTCTGTTATATTCTTAAGCAAATGAAATAACAAGACTGCTAAAGTAAACTAAACACAAAGGCAGATAATTTGCATGTGTGCTTGTTTATGTATGTATACACCAAGAGATATAAAAGGGATGTAGTAGTTTAATAATATATGTATACAGTCATTATATATTACATATGTTTCAGATGTATATATTTGTTTCAGATGTTAAAGCAAGATGACTCTCTGTGTTGGTCATCTTCTGTTCAGATAATAGTATATAAATACATTATAAGTACATATCGTAAGGAATAATCTCAGCCTTGAAGCATTTATAACTTAAACAGTCATAGCAGGAGAAACATAAGTTATTCTAAAAACATATGTGATCCACAATATTCAATTGTGACTTCAAAAGAGTATAAATATTTTTCAAAGTGAAAGGCTGAGAAATCATGATCACTTTGCTCAACACAATCAATTTTATGTTTATGAAAAAACAATGAAATAACACAGTCTCTTTCAGAGGTAAACTAATATATAGTTTAGGAAAGCTGGTTTCAATAACTATAGTAGTATTAGTAATATTGCTTCACACTGCCCTTCTTTAAAGATGTACAATACCTGCGGTGGGATTCAGTAACCTAAAATCAAGGCTAAGAAGAATCTCCCCAGAATTCCGAGTCACAAAACAGGAAGTTTTAACACTGATTTAACATTGTGCTGCTAAATGAGTACTTGTAGTAAGGAGGTATTTTTTTCTACATTTTCTATAAACTATGAACCACATAGGTACAGGACTAGCTCTTTTGAGTGAGTATTCTCAGTGTCTCCTGCACCTCCATATGATAGTGGACATTAGCGACAAGTGTGAAGATATTTCTTACTGCAATAACATTTTGTTCAGCATTTCATTCGGTAAATATATTGCTTTGAGAGGTACAGATGTAAAAGGGTAAGACTACCCAGCAGCTAATACCTACCTGACTGACAGAAGTAGGCACACATACAGGCTGAAGAATTTAGTCTTAGTTTGTCCTTTGTTGAAGATATATAAGAAATATTTTAGAATTATTTTTGAATTAGCACAGTGTGGTTTTTAAGGTGTTTTCTCCCTAAAAATATAAGAGTATCACACCTGAAAATACATTTCTGTGAGAGTATCTGCTGTGATAAGTGAACTGAAAGTTTCCAGCACACAAAATCCTAAAATAATACTATTAGTTAAAAATGTCAGTAATTCAATGCAAACTGGACAGAAATTTTAAGCCATAAACTCTTCCTTTAGCTGGATCACTGGCTGCATTGCAAACATATTGTCTGATGGTTAAATTAAAAATAATTACTTATCACAAAGCTAACATCAAGAGATAATAAAAGATAAAATGGAAAAATAGCATCCTAGTGTAGCTTCTGCATTATTTTTTTCTTGAGTGTTCTCTTGCCATAAGCTATGTCCTCCTTGATAATAACAATAAAATAGCCCCAAAAAACAATCACTCCATGTTAATACTCAGATTCTATTGTGATAGAGGATCGCACACATTAGGAACTTGCATTGATGTATTTGACAACAAAAAGCCAAGATATTACTGATAGTTCCCATGATGAAATAATTTTTCACTAAATGAACATCCTTACAATTCAGAGAAAGGGAAACAGGAATTTTTACATTAATACATCTTGAACTAATTAATAAATTCCTTCATTTCTTTAGTTACTTTCTTTAAGTAGAACAACTATTAGTATTTCCAGTCCATCACAAATGATCCTACAGAATTTTGACATCACATTGTAAAATGCATTTGCAGGATGCTGTCCTTGCAACAATCTGTAAAGGGCAATATAACTCCACTGAACTAATTTATGCTTCTCCATAGGATAACTTGATGGAGAAGCAATTATCTTAAACAGAGAGAATGACTACAGAGATAGTGGGGCCTTATTTCCTCATCTCTAAACAGCTGGACTGAATCTCTTCCTTCAAGAGCTGGTTTTACTTCTTTTTGACAAACTAAAAATGCAATGAAAGAAGATCCAAAGAAATAAAGCAGAGTTTTGTACTCTTCTAATTTTGTTTGTTTGTTTGTTTCCTAGTTCTTTGAACTGGGGGCTTTGTCATAGCTCAAATCCACAACTTGGTAACATCCTGTGTATGGTACATGTTCTCTTTCTCTATTTCTGCACTGCTTCTTGAGTGGCAGTCTCAACACTACCTTATGTTCACTGACATACTAGGCCTACAAACAACCTAAACAACGACAACACAAAAAAATATTTTCTTATAAGAATAATTTAAAATAAATGTAGTAGTATGTGCTGCCTACATCTCTTGAACCATATGAGACACTGAGTTTATGGCATTGCTGACTATACTGTAAACCACAATGCAGACATGATGTTCAAATACTTCAATGAATATTTTCAGTAGTTCTTTTAGCATTTTCTAAGGTGACTTACTTGGCCTTAACAGATTTCTTAAAGATACAACCTATCTATTACTATTAAAACAAAAGCAAACAAACAAAACATGTTACTGTTCCAAAGTAAAAGTAAATGAACAGTGACACCCGGCGGCCAGGTAAACACACTGTAAATCCCTCATTCCCTGTAGAAGGCATTGCTATTTGCTAGTTAAAGCATGATGTTCTCAATGCATTTAGTCATCATTATCTCAAGGCCACTCGGTTCTTAATTTTGACAACATGGCACTAATTAGGCCTAAGATCATCGTGTGGTATGTTCAGTAATTGTTTTTTGCTACTATTTACTTTTGCTGACATCCCAGGTGATAGTAGTATCAAAAGACTGTAACTGTCTATATTAGAAATTACAGAACTGAGTTCAGAACACAATAAAGAATGTTCATACATCAGTTCTAAGAGCATAAGCTAAATAAAGTAGAATAAAAGGAGTTAGGGGAAAAAAAAAAAATCTACCATCTTTTCCTAACACTAATTTCAGTAGATCTGCTCAAAGCAAGGGGTTTCCAATAGGTGGAAAAATAAAGTTTTGAAGTATTGAATCAAATAAATATTGAATTAGATAAAAACAATTTTTTAAAATATTTTCAATGCAATGAAATTTGAAAGTCTCTATAAATGTTGTTTCTGAACCAATTTGTGTTCTGAAATGTGCACTAAGATGTACGCTAAGATGTCCACTGATTTCGCTGTGCAGCTGAAGATCCCAGAGTCTCCTGCTGCACTTGGAGCTAAAGTTTGCAGACGCTGCTGTTGCAGCTTCAACTGCAGCAAGTGACCCTTCCCTGCCCTGGCATAACTGTGTAAACTGTGAGCCTGCAAGATTAAATGCTAACTTTGGTAAAAAGTGTAATATCAGCCTATTTTACTGTAAAGATGTCAGAAATACTGTGTCTTTAGGCAGCCCAAACAGAGTCCAGAGAAGATATTATGAGGCTTATTCCCTGATGTCAGGAAAAATAATCTAATCTAGCATGTTTTTGACAAAAGCACTTGGGATTTGATTAGTTATCACTTTTGTGAACATGTGCATGTAAAGTAGAAGCATGTATTTTTAGAAGGCTAATCTGTGATGGGAAGATAAGGACTGTACATACAAATGAATTACAGTGTCTTTTGCCTTATTGTGGTGTATTGTATTTGGTTTATGTGGCAAGATTTTGGTAGCAGAGGGGCTGCTGTGGTGGCTTCTGTGAGAAAACACCAGAAGTTCCCCCCAGGTCAGACAGAGTCAGTTTCAGCCAGCTCCAATACAGATTTTCAGTTGGTCAAAGTCAAGCCCATCAGTGACATTGGTAGTGCCTCTGTGAGGGTAAAATAATATTTAAGCGTAAAAAAAATGCAGCGTAGCCTGCGGAGAAGACCATGGTGAGGTGGGTCTCCCCCTGCAGTCCATAATGGTCCATGGTGGAGCAGATATGCACCTGCAGCCCATGGAGGACCCCACGCAGGAACAGGTGGATGTGCCTTCAGGAAGTTACAGCCCATGGAGAGCCCACGAAGGACAAGGCTCCTGATAGGGACTGTGGCCCATGGGGAGAAGCCCATGTAGCAACAGGTGTTCTGAAAGGACCTGTGACCCGTGGGGGATCCCCACTGGAGCAGTCTGCTCCTGAAGGGCTGAACCTCAAGGCAAAGACGCATGCTGGATCAGTTCTTGAAGAACTGCAGACTGTGGGAAGGAACCATGCTGGAGCAGTCAGTGAAGGCCTGTTTCATGTGGGAGAGTCTCCACACTGCAGCAGGGAAAAAGTGTGAAGAGGAAGAAGAGTCAGAGACAACATATGGTGAACTGACTGCAACCTTCATTCCCTATCTCCCTGTACTACTAATGGGGAGGATATAGAGGAGTCAAAAGGGGAATTGAGCCTGGAAAGAAGGAAGGTTGAGGGGAAGGTGTATTATTTTTGTTTTTATTTCTCACTATTGTCATTAATTGACAATAAAATAAATGAATATTCCCCAAGTCGAGTCTGTTTTTCCTTTGATCACAACTGGTGAGTGATCTTCCTATCTTTACCTTAACCCACAAGCTTTTAATCATTATTTTCTTCCCCTGTCTTGATGAGCAGGCGGTATGAGAGAACAAAGTATTGGGTTCCTGACAGTCAGCCAAGGTCAACCCACCACAAATTTTAATGCAAATCTACCCCCTCACCGCTTGTAACTATCACAGAAGAGGGCCTATTAATACAGAATCCCTGCTCCAGTTGGGTTTAACTTGCATTTGACTTGCTTGAAAGACAGGTTAAGAATAGAGCAGCAGTCATTCAAATATAATGATCTTAAGAACACTGGAAGTGGTTTTTGAGAGGCTACCATAGCAATTTTTGGTCACTATGTAGGTGAAGTGAATCTCACAGAAATTAATAGGTATTTCATTCAGAGTTGTTATCCTAACTGTGTGTGTGGTAAAGAAACGATCAAAGGAGATTTTGTAACCTCATATCATTATTAGATCCAAGTATTATAAAACCATACAAAAAGTAATTCTCAAAGCAACTGTCCTCCTGCACAATTTCACAGAAATTAAACTACAGTTTTGCTAAAGATCAGTTTTTTATCATGCAGTACTATGAGGCTGAGACTAGGAGATCAGAATTTTCCATTAGGTCATTGATTTTTAAAGTAGAATAACAGAAAGAATATTCAAAAGGTAGTTGAAATGAAAAGGCTGAAAGAGATACAAATTAAAGTAAACAACCAAATTAATTAAATAAAATATTATTTGTCTAGGAGCCAATGAACATGATATAACAGATAAAAACTTTGAAAAAAATGAGCGTAAGATTTCAGTAGATATTTCTCAGCAATTTAATATTCTTTCAATTTTTTCTTACTTTCATATCCTTCTCAGTTAGAGAGCTTTCATTAAAGAAGATGTTTGCTTATAATGAGAAATACTTCTGTTACGTACAGTTCATATGGTCTTCTTTCTGAGGGGACTGAATGGGTTGATGCATTCCACTGGTCTTCTCCAAAGTTTAATGACAAAAAAAAAACAGCTGTGATTCATATATTGGGAAATGTAGCTTCTGAGTTTATACTTTTAATTATATTTTTAGAGGCACGAAGTCTTCAAAGAGAATGTTTCTAACTCTTCTGAACATCGGGCCCCTTTAAAAGGTCCTTTGTTGGATACCCAAAGATACTCGAGACCTCTCATTATTTGGAATCTCTCTGATTTCTTCTCTTAATGTAACACTCTGAAGGTTCTCATGTGTATGATTTACCAAAAAAATCATGACAAACAGCAACAGGAGAGTAGAATCACTTGCAGAATGCTGCAGATAGCAGTCAAGAAAAGTTCAGAAACACTTTCTGAGTTTGGTGCCAACAAAGTTCTAGGTAACGAATTTGCCTTTGAGGAAATGGCACTGCCCTGCTTCTTTCCCTGCCAATGAACCTGTGAAATTCGAAGTTGAAGAAATCACAGTGTACATTTATTGACAGAGTAGCAGAAGTACATTTTCAGTGTGATCTCTCCCTGGAGCCACACAAAAAGCTGTGTCTGCACCAGTCACACTAGTACTACTGTTATTTTTTCCAGTAGCACATGCAGTTTCTGGTGGCTACATTCAGACCTTCCTAAAAAGAAACTGCAAAGCAGAACCTCCAGCACTGTTTTGCATATGTGTGTGTGTGTGTGGCAGGGGGTGTGTGTGATTTCAACACCTGTGACAACATATTAACATGACTGAACACAGGGGTGGTAGCTAATGAAACAGACTGTGAGTTTCTTGATATTTAAGACTTTTGAAATTCTTCACATACAAGTCAGTTCTTAGTAAGAACTGAGTGAGAAATACTTAACTCAAAACAGTTTTGTTTCTCAAGGCAGCATATAAATAAAAAACACTAACTGAGAGATGGATAGTTTTTAAAAGCTGGTAGGAAATAGATCTTGCAACTGTAATATATTTTCCTACAACTTTAAAGATAACAATACTGTTAGTTCTGCTTGCATTTAATTCACAGTATCTGTGCAATATTGTAGACTGAAATCAAGTGATTAGAGTCTTGACCAAGCCTTTGAAAAGCTAATTATTCTAATATTACAGCTGTAATTTAGGATAATGAAGGAAAATGAAAGAATTATCCTTGATGATCAAAGTATATAGCAATTTAACCCAGTGTCTGAAATATTTAAAACAGAGACATACAGAATTCAATGCAATTGGTTTGATAAATGACCCTTTATAGTCTTGATGAATAGTAAAAGCTTGCAAGACTAATTATTCACTTAAACACACAAGAGTATAGTCCACAGAGCAGAATGGGCAACAGGTAGTCTCCCTTTCCTAACAATCTGAATGTCCACTGTTTAAACTGGAAAAGTATAACTTTTCTTTTTTCTTTCTTTTTTTTTTTTTTTTCTTGCAAGTAGTATTCATGCTGCATTTTCTCATCATGCTGTTTGAGATTTGCTGTTGCAGCAAGCCTGTGTGCAATGATCAGTGATGTAATACTTAGAGGATTCTCAGCTGGCAGTCAATGAAGTTACCTGGATATTCATCATGAGCATTTTGTCTCTACTCTTTCCACTGTCCACAGGAGTCCATCTCTGTAGTTCATAGTAATGAAAAAATCTCTTCACCTCTGCTTGATGGAAATGTGTCCTGGAAAGCAAAATTGAAAGGGAAAAAAAGGGACTACAAAAAGATACAATAAAGAAGATAAAATTGAATTAGTTGTGGGGTTTTTTTGTTTGTTTGTTTGGTTTTTGTTTGTTTCTTTGTTTGTTTGTTTGTTTGTTTTCTTCCTGTTATGTTATGAGGCTGGAATTCTGGTACACACTGTTCAAACAAGTAACTTATCTGAATCCAAAGAGTAGCTAAGAGCAGCTCTTCTGAGTAGCAGTTGATGGTTAAGGCTTAGCATGACTTTATGCATTTTAAATTACCAAGGTCTATTTTACTCAAAAAACACTTGTGTTTAAAATACACTACTTAATCTCCAGCAGTCAAATAAACTGAATGCATTACAAACTATTAAAGTGAATCATTTGCAAGGCCAACAATTATGTAGCCATTTAATTTTACTCTTACCCATTACCACTGAAGTCACTGAAAAACATGTTCATTTTCATTTGAATAAAGTATGTAAAAGCTATTGAAAAACATATTTACTCATCGCAAACCACCTTCAACTTTCAGACAGCCTGTCACTGAGACAGTGGACCAAAAGACACCTTTGCAATTGCTGTGCAGTTTGATTCACATTTTTTCTAATTGCTTTTAAGTTTGAAGAACTTCTCACTTTTGTCTCATATTTATGGTCCAGAGGATGAAAATATGAAATAATAAAACCCCCATGTAACAAACAGAAAAAAAAAAATATCTGTGATTCAAAAGTAGACCTGAGTGTAATACGTTCTTTTTGAAAGGGAAATGTTTTAAAAGTAAATGTTTCATATGTAGTGGAAAATTATATACACAAAGGTATGAAGATGATGCTTTGAGAACTTAGACCAAAAACATTAATTCATTTGACTTATCCCTTTTCTACAGTGTCCTGACCAAATCATTTGTCTGAGTTGAATGGAATAAGCTATTTGGAAACTCAGTCCCAAAGACTAAACGTTGTCCTTACACCTCAGTTCAAGACAACTAACTAGCACTAGACAGCTGCTATCCCAACTTGAAGTTTTTTATTTAAGAGCTTTCCTAGATCCTTTCCAATATCAAAGAAATTAACTTTCAAAAGTAAGACAAAAGACAGTCTATATTTTAAATAATAGAGCAACGACAGCATCTGGAGGAATGAAGGAGCTAGTAAGGTGCCATTGTATTGGCTGATGGAACACACAAATTACAAGCTACAGACTTTTGCAAAATAGAAGTAGACGACATAATTATTTATTAGCATTATATGCTGAAGGACAATCTTATTGGCTGAAAATAAGCTATTTGATGAAAGTTTTGGAAGTCTCACATAATGGTCTAAAACTTTCTTAAATAAAGACATTGTATTGGAGTCTACAGTAAGGAATAATGGATGTCACTCAGAAGTCTCTACTTTGTCTAGCAGCAAAAGGCAATGGTGCCCCTTTTTGCCCTCCCTTTTTACCATATCTCTGGAACAAATCAGTCAAAGAATCTAACACAATAACAGAGTTGAAGGCATAAAAATATTGGACATCTTGGAAAGAATTTCATTATACGCTGTCGATGTCATTCTTTTTTTATCCAATCCGTATGAATCCCTTGGGGGCAGCAACCAATGAATTAAAAAGTTTGAGGAAGTCTTACTGTAGACTTGTAATCAAAGGAAGTTCAAGATTCAGTGCATCAAACTTTCACCAACAATATGTGAAGCCGTACTAAATATGGGTTCATTTGGACTAAACATTCAATTGGGTACCTTTGAGTGCAATTACTTCATAGTACTGATAGTCATATAATCTCATTTTTGCTCAGCTATGTAGGTCTATTGACCTTGAGTACCGTAACTATATAATGGATGTAATAATAAGAGTACTAAGCTTTTAGGGAGAACTTTTCACCCAAGGATCGCAAAGCATTTTAGAAAGGAGGTCAGGATCATTATCTGCAATGGTTGTGGAAACAGGAGCCAAAGAAGGAAACTGAATTGACCAAAGTTGTCTATTAGACCTATGGTGTAGCCAAAAAAAAAAAAAAACACCAATTTTTTTGTGTTACAGTGCCAGCATAAGGAGACAAATTAAAACATAGTAAGATTAACCTTTTTTCCAGTCTTGTTTTATGGCTAAAATTATTGTGATATTTGAAAGTGCTTCAGATGTGTATGTGTATATTTGGCAGGACAACAAAGTCATCTTAATTTCTTAGCTTTCAAAGCTTTCCACTTCAGCAGTAGCTTTATTTTAGTAAGTTAATAATACCACATTTAAAATCCCCTATATCAGCAAAAAAGTCTCCCCATAGTTGCAACTATCAGCAAAAACCAACAGTTTAAGTGTTGACACTGGATGAATGAGTTATGAAAAAGAATGGGTCAGTCAATGCCAAGGTGTAGGTGTGGGTTAGCCTAAGTAGGCCTATGACAGGGCCTTGGCAATGGGACAGCATGCTGATCAGTGTTTGCATGTAGAGTATCAGACTTGAAGAGGAAACTCAGATGCTGTTTGAATCTGAAATATTTTTATTGAAATATCTTACAGGAAAACAGTTATGCAAAAAAAACTTAATTGTGCAGCTCCAAAATGCTAAAAAAAAAAAAAAAAAGTTTGTGAAAATAAATAAAAAATACATGATTTTTAATTAATTTAAAATTATTGGATATTAATTTTACAATGTCCCGAGAAAATTAGGCTAATCGCCTTGCAAGGTGTTCCAGTGTAAAATCAACATGAGAAAGTGAATTTTAGTAGGGAGAAATCATTAAATTGACTGTTTGTATGTTTAAAGTTTACATTTAAGTTGTTCCTGAAAATTACTTTTTTTGTGTTAGCTTGTCTTAGTCATCCCAAACATCAGTATTATGCAGTTGATTTTTCTTATATTTTGTTAGTATTATAGACTTGCATACTTGCTAAGCTAACAAAAAAAAAAAGTCTGAAGAAAGAAGCATATAATTATTTTTCTGGGATTTTAGCTGTCAGTGAAGGTCTTATCATGGGATTGTTTCTGTAAATATCATGGCAACTTTTACAGTTAAAATAGGTTTCCTTATTTACTGGGTATCCATACATTCAAAGTTCCACGTATTGTTGAACACTAAGAGCTGCTGTCAATCATTAATGGGTAATATTTGTACCTTCTCAAAAGCTAAACTGTAAACACTTTTTGTCTTCTAACAGTTGTATAAACTACTCCACAGAAGAAAATGTGGAAGAATTGGAAGCTGAGGACATCCGGGCTGAACATAAACTCTGGTCTCAGACAGAAAGACCAAAAAAAGGATGTTTGTAGAGGAAACCCAAGCAGGCAAAGATTTGAGGGGGTTCTGCATTTAGTATTTTCTTCAGTGAAGATCAAGAGGCCTAACAGTCAAAAAGTCAAGTGTTATTAGACTGTAGCTAGGATAACTAGACTATAACCAGTCTGGGTTCCAAACAGCTTGGATGACCTCTGAGAGGTCACAAGCTCTGCACACACCTCCCTATTCCCTAGAAAGCTTCTGTTCATACCATCTCTGAGGCTTGACTTTCTCTTACTTGTTACTTGTTGAAGCTGCTTAGTGTCTACATAATCACAGGTTCCCAGGCTCAGTGCTGTGATTCACTCCTCCTGTCTTATGCCTCTCAATTTTTTTCTCCTTGAAGAGCTACAGTTTCTTCCCACATTTACTTATCCCCCTCCTTTCAGAGGGTTTTGGCCTGGTCACTCCTCTTCAAGGAACTTTCTACACAAACAAAAAGCAACCAAATCAAAGATAATGTCAGGTGTGATCTGCCTCCCCAGAGCTCACCTAGAATCCCCCTAATGAGGATGATCAGTCTTCCAATATTTAAAATAAGTAATATAGCAATCAAGTCTACTGCTACCAGTAAAGGAAACATTCAGTCGGAGTCTCTTGTGTAAATGCCAGTATAGCTTTATAAACTTATACGTAATACATATTCCTTGATGTTTCTGTCTTAATATTTTATTTTTAGTTAAAAATATTATGATTTGTTTGTCTCATTAATTTAATTTAAGGAACTGTCAATTTTTAATACAGTGAAGATGTGGAAGAGTTAAGTTGACAAACATCCAGTCATTGACCCACGAACATAAATAACTTCCGTAATGAAGAACAGAGTAAATATCAATTAAAGATTTGTTCAGTATTGTTCCCACAGAAGAAATAAGTGTCAAGATACTGAGGTATTTCTCAGAGAAAAATTTGTATATATGTGTTTTTATCTTGTCTCCATGTCACACAGTATCTGGTATTACAGTTTCAAAACAATTCAGATAGCTCAAAACATTAAAGCCAGCTTTTGGATATGCGTTACAGACACAATTCCCAAAGGCAACATGAGAAAGTTAGATGTTTCATCTACAACTGCTTTAATAACAAAATGAAAAAAATGCAATCCACTTTTATTAAAAAGTCTTAAAATGCCTCAGGGAAAAGTGAGATCATAGCTTTAAATTTCTTTAGGTGCCACAACTAGTCAGTATCTTTTACCCAAGACTGTTAGGTTCTACAAAATACGAGAGCACATCTGCAGAAAGTTACTTGCAAAAATAATAGTATACAAGAAGACAGATGTAATAATGTTTTTTTACTCACAATACTTCAGAGTTGAGGCAATCAGAAATTTTGGGATGAAATCTTAAAAGAAATGTATATATATAAGTTTTGAAAAAAAAAAAGTCAACTGCTAGCTTTAATTACATCTTTAGTGGGTATTCTGACAACAAGTCTAAGCTATACAGTCTGGTTTTCATTACACTCCAGAGAACATGCAAAAGCTCTAATTTCTAAGTAGGTTTGCTTTTGTACATGTTTCCATATGGGTTTGCTGGGCTATGACTAATGGAATGAGATTTAACAAGTCAAAATGTTGGATTCTACACCTACAGTGTAGTGATGGGCACAAGGATAGATTGGGAGAGGAGTGGCTGGAGAGCAGCCCTGCAGAAAGGGATCTGGGGGTGCTGGTTGATAGCAGCTCAGTATGAGTCAGCAGCACGTCCTAGCAGCCAAGAGGGCAAACCACATTGTGGGGGTGCATCAAACACAATATGACCAGCTGTTCAAAAGAGGTGATTATCCTGCTGTATTCAGCATTGGTGCAATCTCAACTTGAGTACCGTGTGCAGTACTGGGCCCCACAATTTAAGATGGATGTGAAAGTCCTTGAATGCACTCAGAGGACGCCAATAAAGCTGGTGAAAGAGCTGTCAGGAATGTCCTGTGAGGAGCAGCCAAGGACTTTTCACTTCTCTAGTTGGAGAAAAGGAGGCAGAGGTGTGACCTCATTGCTCTCTACAGCTTCTTGAGGAGGGGAGGCGGAGAGGGAGGTGTTGATCTCTTCTCCTGGGTGTCCAGTGATAGGACAGGTGGGAAATGTGCAAAGCTGCACAAGGGGATATTTAGACTTGACATTAGGAAACATTTCTTCACAGTGGTCAAACACTGGAACAGGCTTCCTACAGAGGTGGCTGATATGCCAAGCTGTCAGTGTTTAAGAAGAATTTGGATAATGCCTTTAAAAACATGCTTTACCTTTTGGTCACCCCTGAAGTGGTCAGGCAATTGGACAAGATGATCATTGTAGGTTCCTTTCAAATGGAACTATTCTATTCTATTCTATTCTATTCTATTCTATTCTATTCTATTCTATTCTATTCTATTCTATTCTATTCTATTCTATTCTTTCTTTCTGTTGTTTTTTTTTGTTTGTTTGTTTGGGGTTTTTTTTAACACAAAATGGGAATTGTGATTTTCAATTATTTGAGATTAAAGTCAGAAGCAAAATTTACAACACACCAAACACTATGATAAAAATGTCTGATATTTATTAGATATCTAAGACGTATTTAACTGCTTTACATCGTTAAAGACATTTATGTTATATAAAATGCAATATTTCTATGTGTGTTTTTAAGGATACATAAATAGCAACAGACTTCTCCAACTTCATGCAAAATCAAAAGGCTATTATAAAATGTATTTTAATTCGCCATTTATGCAAGAAAGACTAATGATCATGACCATTGCAGTTGCTGCTGCTTACATGTTGCCTTAAATATACCTCAGCATTGTCCATCTTATACCTTAATAACTTGTTTAAACAATTTTGTCATTACCATAAAATAACTGAACTACTGTGGGCCACACAGTGTGATGGTGGAGATATCACTACAGTAGCAATAAAAAGCATTTAATTCAAGGTATATTTAACAAGTTGTGTTGTAGAAGAAAGATGTAATCTACTATTCTGACACATGAGAGCCACATAATAATGTTTTCTACTGACAAGAAAGCCAAAGTATACAAGACCTCACTGACCTCAGTTCTTGGCTCAATTTTGTACTTAGTTGTTTCAAATTTTCAAACTCCTTCATTCAGGATAGAACTTGATTGGATTTTTTGCTTTGGTTTGGGAATATTTCTGGATTTAACATCCTGGAACAGACCTCTACAGATGTCTAGATTCTTATTGAACTTCAAACAGTGATCTCATTTAATTGTTTGGCATACTATTCTTGAAATAAATAATTATATCAGTTTCTGTTATATTAATAAATGTTATCATTAACACAATTTTTTTGCTATCTAATGATATATAGTAAAAGAAATAGCAGCTGTGATCATAAACATGCACTTTTATTCATAAAGACTTGTTATGCATCCTTTATACATTTTAAATGTTTCCCGTTCTATTTCATTATTTGCTTTTTATTGACATTTTCGGAGAACTTATTTTTACTGGGAGCTATGCCTTGTCGGAAACATTTAATAGGCATTTGAAATTGCATGTTATGATCATTGCTAAAAATGAGAGATTGTAATTAAAGTCAAACAATCAAGGAGACTGCATTCTCAAAGGGCAAGACTTTCTAAATAATATAACTTTATGATATAAACATGATCTATAGCTCTGAATTATTTTTCTTCCAAAATATCTCTTGCAGATGTGAAGATCTGGAAAGGGTCTTTAAATGGATATAAGGATGTCCTGCCTACAAAAAATGAGGAATGTTGGAATGAATTGTCAGACCCATAAACTGTGTCATTGAAAAGACTTTATTCTAGAAGTAGTTTTAGACAAAAATACTCATAATGGGAACTGTTCTGGCAAAGAAATGTCAATTTCATTACAAAATTATTTTTTCTTTCCCCAAGGAAGGTATAATATGGTTGTGTCTTAAAAGCTTGGTTATGTCTTTACAGTTGATTAGATTGTGCTCTTGTGCCAATCTAATGACCAACTTATGTGATTAATTAAGAGCTTTATGCACAGTATGATCCTGACATGTAAACTTGATATACATTTTCTTTAGATGTAAGAGTGAAAATCTTGTTTATAACTCAAAATCCATTATCTGGTGATTTTCAAAACAATCTTTTTTTCAGTCAAACACAGAAGGATTCTAAGAAAAATATATTTTCAGTAAAAGTTCTGTGTTTTCTTTCTTTTTTTTTTTTTTTAAATACAATTATTTTAAAGAATTATTTATGTTAAAAGATTATTTGTAAAGGTGGAAGGCTTTTTAAAAAGTAAACCTAGCTACATTTATTGAAACAAAATTTGTTATTCCTTTTCAATTGTAGACAGAATATTTCTGAAAACAGAATGAATTTTAAAAGTTATATTCAAATTTATCAGATATAAAGATTTCTTGCTGTAAGGAAAAAGGTATCTAGACCACACAAAAATATTCAAAAAGCCTACGTGATTATAATAGAAAAATATTGTTAGGATCACCTTACAAGCTACCAAGCCACTAAACAACAAGTCTAATTGATCAGAGAAGTCTAACTGATCCATTTGCATCCACTAAATGATGGAAGAGATTAATATACTTCCTTCAGAAATTTTATGTAAACAACAGGTTATGAGATTCAAATTATCAAGCAGTTCTCCTTCTCTGTGTTCTAGCTCTCGTGAATACTCTTTCAATACTCATAAAATTTACCTTGTTTATTTCTACAAAAGCCTACAGTCAGATTATAAAGCAGGAAAAGACATCATTGGAGAAACATTACAGATGTCTACACACTGGCATCTAGTGCTACTTTTTACGTCAGCTTTCTATTGTATTCTTATGAAGCTGAATAATATGGCTTCAAGTTACAGGAAACATGCTTCTTTTGAGAATGACAGGTGGAGACCAAGATGTTTTCGCAAAGGTATTTAAAATTACACTACACATGTATGTTCAAGAAACTAAATCTTTCCCTACATAACAGGACAAAAAGGGCAGGAACATCCAAATTTGAGTGATATCAGCAGCATTTTTTCCAACTCCAAATCATTGAGAGCTCTTTTCTCCTAGAATAGTCATGAGTTCATATTTGAAAATCAGGCAGAGGAAAAGGGTACTTAATTCACATGAACAACTGTTGATATTCATTCATTTTCTTCTCTCAGTAATTCAGAACTAGCTTACTTAAAATGTATTTCCTTTGGCTTCATGGGATGTATCTGATATTATCCACATTTTTTCCATTTTTTTGATAGTGTATACTCAATTAACTTGATTGACTATTCACACTGCTCAACTTTCAGTAGTGTACCAATCTTATTACCATTTTGGGATGTTCCTGCTTAGATTCTCTGACAACACCTTAGTTTCAGATAATGAAAGCACTTCTCTGGGAGGCTGCAGCATTACTGTCATGTTGCCTCAAGCACTTTGAACTAAAAAAAAAAACACATCAAACCAGCCAACCAACCACTAAAAATTATTATGGTTCTTTACTACCACAGAGATCGTCTACATTGGTAAACTATATTGAGCCAGTACACAGGCTTATGTGCTGACACATCTTTCATATTGTTTGTTTGGTAGTTGACCATAATGGTTTTGACTAATAATGACTATACTGTTCTACTCAATGTATGGCCACAATTCAATGATTCAGACCAGGCCTGGACTGTTATGAACAGAGGGGAGAAAGTGAAGGAAGAGGTTTTACCTGTAGTGAGGATGTAAGTGAAGGTCAAAGAACATGTAGATCTGTCTGGTCTTGCTGCTTAACCTCAGAAGTGGGCTTTATTTGTTGTAGGAGCACAGTTATTGCTGGAAGTTTTATATCTAGGATAGATATTCAAAAGAATATATATATTCAAGGAGTTGTTTACCCACAAATTCTGCACAACTGAAATCTGTGAATATGACTTACAGCTAATTTTTAATCAAAATTACTTCTCCACACTTGGCTTGGGAATACCTGTTTGTCAGCAAAATAGATAAAATAAAATATCTGAACCTAGGAGGAAAAAAGAGGCAGCATAGCAATTAAGTGGTCAAGTATATAGCTTCATATACAAAGGCTTGCAACCAAATAATTGTTCAATGTTCATTGCAATAGTTTTGTCAAAAGATTCTACTTCAGAAAACACTTTTTTTTTTCCCTTGATTGTGTGCATTTTTAAGCATTTCACAGTTTCACAGTTTTATTATACTATAGAAAGCTAGAACAAGGAATCATTGAGACAACAGGTCTTTAGAAAAAGAGAAAACACACTCTCACTCCAAGGTCAGTCCTACAAATGCATCCAGGATTTTTCAGTCAAATTCTCCAGGGTCCAATCAATATTAACTTAAGCCCAGTCAACTGCATTAAATTAATCCCTAAAGATTAATTCAGGACCATTGTTTTAGAGATAAATCATAACTCGTCTTGAAAAGTTAACACACAATTAATTGGTCAGTGCCCTCTGTAACGTGCATTGATATGCCCCAGTGGTAGTATATGCACTTATCTGTGAAGGAATGACTCAACTGAGAAAACCAACAAAAAGGATTTGATAATTCATGGCTGATGTCCACTATCATCAAGATGGTGACTGAATCTCTCCTAAGAAACAGACTGCTAGAAAATAAGTTCTTCACTTGGAAGGTGGTGGAGCACTGGAACTGGCTCCCCAGGGACGTAGACATGGTCCCAAGTCTGACAATATTTAAGAAGCATTTGGACAACACCCTCAGACACCTGGTATGAATTTTGGAATTGCCCTATGCAGGGACAGGAGTTAGACTCAATGGGTCCCCTCCAACTCAGGCCATTCTATGATTCAAAGTGAAATATGTCTGTGAAAAATACTGGTTTACCTTTGTACTTTTACTTTTGTTCTTTTCTGTAGGTACATAATATTCATTTTGGACTGCTATAAGGAATTATTTATTGTAAATGAAAGGTGATGGGACTACAAGAGTGGTTGGACACACATGATGAAGAGAAAGGAAAAGAAGAGCTTTGTAGGTAAGAAGATTTGGGTTTTTTGACACTTTTTTTCTTTTTTTTAATATATTTTCCTGGTTTTGTTAAAAACAAGTTTCGCTTTTAGTGTATTTGAGTGTCAGCAAAAGCCTTTATATTAGCTGCATTTTCCTGGAGAATCAGATACATGTTTTGGTAAACATAGCAATGGAATGCAAAGTTATTGATAAGCATGGATGCACCTCTCATGAGAGGGGCAACAAGAAAACAGGTGACCAAGAAACTGACCAAGTGAGTATAACATCCCATTCACATGAATACTTCATATGAAAGTGGGAGATCATGAAGATCTCATTCTTTTTCCTTATGGCCGACATTAGGAGAGGACCTTGCAAGTCGTCCCTGCGAACTGAGGCCTAGTGACAGACTGAATCCAGCTCTGGATGTCTGCGGAGTCCAATCGAGGACTTTGGATGCCGGCTCTGCAGTTGCTGAGACTTTCAAGATTGGTTTTGTATATTTTGTATTATTTTCTCTATTTTTATTAGTAGCATTAGTGAAACATTTTTAATTTTTCCAATTCTCTTCTCCCTGTCCTTCTTTCCCTCCCAATCACCTGTCCTTAGTGGGAAGGGGGAGAGGGAGAGGCTGAAGGGGGGAGGAAAGGAGGCGGGGTTAACAATAAATACATCTGCCATGGTTTTATTGTCACCCCGCAATCAAACACTGACAGTTCTGAAGGTGATCAATTATTTTTTTCTAGTGAGTTGCAATGCAGGGGCAAAGTTTCTCTGAACAGGTTTAAACCTGTCTGGCAGCCTTATAAGGGCACTAAAAATTAAAATGAGCCTGAGCCAGTTAGAAGACATCCTACTCTGCTGAAAAGTAACCTCAGGTGAAATTAACTGTTTCAGAGTGGATAGTTTTTTATCATCGTGGCAATGCACTTGCACATTAATAATCAAAGGACGCCTAAGTTAGTTAGACATACCTTTTTATAATTTATGTGTTAAGGAAGATCGCGTACCTGCTACTTATGTTCTAGTCACAGTAACTAAATCTAAAAATTAGTGATCCTTGAGTTCTACTAATCTGGCTGATTCGACTATTACCACACTAATAAAGATGTGTAATTTTTGGTTCTTAAATCAATAATTTTTCTTCATTAACAAAAAAAATGTTTTTGTGCCACTTAAAAGTCCCATATTTGGTAAATGCATGTTATTCTTGGAATTCTATAACTTGTTAAATTCTATTTACTTACACATTTTGTTTGTCTGTTTCTTTTGTAAGTAAATACAATTCATTCTCACAGTTACATTGTCCATTTGACCAATCTTCATATTTCAAATCTCCTTTAATCTGTTGCTTGGAGTCTAAAAATGAGGCTTTAAAACCTCAACCAGTTTTCTTCAAAATGAAGTTATGAGTTTAGACCTTCTTGAAATTAAGCACATTAAAATTAGATTTCTTTATCTTGCTATGGGAAAAAAATATACCATAGTTTTTTGACATGGACTGAAACTTAAATTTCTTAATGTTTGAAGTTCAATGAAAGCATTTTTTTCCCCAGAAACCTCCCTACTATGTACTTTCCTTACAAAATCAAATATGTCTCTTTAAAAGAGTAAGTAAAATATATGCAAAACTAGTTGTTTTACTCTATAAATGTATAAATTTATCTACTCATAGTTTCCATATTTTCTGTATCAGTCCCAAGTTGATACAAAGCCTCCAGACTGATAAAGATATTGAAGAGCTATCACATTCACCCTCAGTGAAGCCATAAGCCATACTTTTCTTAGACAATGTAGGTCAGTTGTTCTTCAGAAACATACTACTGGATCTAGCTGGATCTCTTAAGTTACAAAGTAGCAATATTAAAAGTGGTGCTAGGAAACTTTTGTGTGGTTTACGTTGGTTTAGTTCCCTCAAGAATCTTTCCAACAGGAAGCAAAATTTCCTGTAGATAGTTTTCCTGGTATTAGAGCTTTTAGCAAATGGAGACTACACTGAGTTAAACCAGATAAGAATATGTTATGTTGTCCATGGAGGCACCCCAATGTCAGTTTTAGGTGGGCAACAAGTTCCAAATCAGGCTTTATTCTAACCAGGAAAGTGTAGTCAATAAACCAACTAGAAACAGGTTTTATACAATTATTTAGCACTCTGACAAGACAAAATACAGTTTCGGATATCAGTTGAGAAAATTATTTGGGTATGAGTACATAAGAATAATGAGGATCCACAACATGCACACATAAACTCACAACAAAACTAGAGGCCTCCCACTCAAGGGTACCCAGAAGAAATAATTGCTTGTGTGTATTAGGGAAGGGCTTACTCAAGGATCTATCCAGCAGAGAAAAATAACCACAGAAAGAGGTAAGGCTCACTCAGTCCCAGGAATTTCCTTAGATGGCATCCCAGTCTAAGGGGAGGGTTCTAGTTCACAGACCCTCTTCTCTGAAAAGGGAGACTTCAGCAGGGACCCCGTTTTACAGCCTGGTCAGATCTGGCGGTGGGCGTTACAATAGGGACCAGAAGCTTAATGGCTTCTCTGGGCACCTCCTTTGTTGAGAACCCAGTCCATCGACTGAGGGTCCCACCCTCCTGCCCCCCAGCCAGGCAGAGGTGAAATCACCCTGCCCCCAGATGTGGGGAGGACGTGACTGTCAGCACCATCCTAGGTATATACCTGGGAACAGGCACAGCGGGGAACATAAGGTGCTAAAGAGACATCAGCTGCCCTATTGAAGGCTCCAGATCTCATCTGGGGGATGTGCAACTGCCACACATGTACATAATCTACCAGTTTGCTTTTGAGTAATGTGAGTGAATCATTACTGTTATGTTTGGTAGCATTTCTGCTATCTGAGATATTTCTTGGGAGTCAAAAGCTTTTTTTTTTTACTTAGAAAATACAACCAATATGTAAAAATTAAAGATATACATTTGTGAGCTATATATACACATACATATGTGTATATATATATATATGTGTGTATATATGTGTGTATATATATATGTATATATATGTGTATATATATGTGTATATATGTGTATATATGATGTACATATAATATGCATATATAATATGAATGCACATATATAATATATTTATATATATTCTTTTATATAATGAAGATTAACGATCAGTTCTTTTAATTTCCTGTGTAGTTATACATGTAGGTAAGACTCAAAGAGGAAAAAAATAAGGCCTGTAAAAAAGTTCTTTCAAGGCCTATCAAAAACTTCTTTGTTTTTCAGAATTGCATCCTTTGTAATTGGAAAAGGACCTGGCTAAATATTAGCTAGTTGTCCAGAAGTGTTGAAGAGAGACTGAGGAAAGTAGATTATTTTACTGGTCATTCAAGTCTTTTACCACTGTGAAAGTAGCATCTAATTGATGAACTATTTGTTATGACTATAAATAAAATGTAGGTATGTTGGAAAAAATAATGTAAGTTCAGAAAGTTTCCAAATGACAATTGATAACTGTCCCTGTAGATTTCATCCAATAGAGAACATTTCTGTCAAATAACATAAAAAGAAGAAAAAAAAAAAGAAAGAAAAAAAGATAAAATAATTGCTAAAAATAGAAAAACAGGATATCATTATAAGCTTTTTAAACTTAAGATAGGAGTAGTTACATTTATACAGTCCTAAAATTACATTCGGCCCTTCGAAGGCAACAGCGAGGCTGATGTGGCCCCCAGTGAAGATGAGTTTGACACCCCTGATGTAATCCATTGCCAAAGCAAGTTGAAAACAAGCTAGTGGATTGGGTGACATTATTAATCAAAGTGATTTCAATTTACAAAGCAGATTGAGAAAGTTAGCTGTTTCTTATGTGTGATCTGAAAATAATAATTGTTCAAATGTGTGGATTTTCAGAAAGATGAGAATGGCATTCAGATTGGTAGGTTTTGGCATTCAGTTGTCATTCAGTTGGTAGGTTTTGTTTGTCCTTGTGTGGATATTTTTCCAGCTTTTGTTTGTTTGTTTATTGTTTTGGTTTTTAATTAATCAAAAGTAACAGGGGAAAATGGGATATTATAATTATGTAGGATTTTGTTGAAGGAAGAAATTAAAGCAATAGTAATAAAAGACAGTTCTGAGACATTAGCAAATCTTTTAAAAAAAGGCCATAATAAAAACCTGAAAAATTTATTGCATTTGTATGGTCTTCTACTATCATAATGTATTGGACAAACTGATCTAAAAGAATTAGGCAAAAATGGCTGGGAGGAATTGAATTCTATATAAAGAAGCAAAATGTCATGAACAAGTTTTTATTTTCACATGAGATGGAGATAAAAAAAAAATTAAGAGAAATCCAAAATACATTAGGAGATCAAAATGCTAGCAGCCTCTGTGAAACATAAGATTGCAATTCAGCAGACCAAATATAGTTACCCAACTTGTAGATCAATGCTAGTTAGCCTGTGCCCCTTCAGTCGATACAGAAAAACAGGAATCTTGGAGGGAGCAGCTCATTTAAAAGAAAGAAATATACACGTGTTTTGATTCATTCCCTATTTTTTTTCCCATTGACTGTTAAGGAGGGCCTCGGATGACTAGTTATCCTTAGAGATTTATGAAGTTTAGCAGATAGGTTCCTATCCCAACTGATTAGATGTTGGAACAAAATTAAATGAAAAATAGTGTTGTTGAAAGTAAGCCATCATACAAAGAAGACATAGTATTATATAGGGATTTAAAGATTCAAAAGTATGTGTGGAATTTCTTTTAGAGAAAAAAATAGGTGACAAATTATAAATGGCTTGCAAAAAAGGATAAAAAATAAAAAGAAGCTGAGTATTTTGTTGGTGAAAGATATATTGTACCAGCTATATTAAAGAAAAGATAAGTGACAGAAAACATTTAAGCCTCGAATGAAGGATAACTAGCCAGGTCCCAGAGAAGTTTAGTTCTGAGAATGCACCAAATTGGCTCAAGATATGTTTCCACTCATTAGTCTGTATGTTATATCATGACAAAGCTGGCAGCATTATTTAGAACATGCTATAAAAAATATAAACTACAAGTCAGAGGGAAACATTGCCTTCACAGGCAAAGTTACAGAAACTGAGAATATAAAGATACTACATGACTTTTTAAAATTATTGTAAGAAGTATAAACTAAGAATAATACGTGTGATACCTTCAAGAGGGAGGGATGATGGGTGCTCTACTGGAGGTTTTTCCTGAGTATGAGTTCATGAAAATTAAAGTAAAATTCAGTAAATATGATAAGTTATAATCAAAATTGTAGAAATGCTAAGGCATGAAATAATAATAATAAATCTGATTAATGCAGTGAAAATAAACTTACCATGGAATAACAAATGACCACTATGTGTATTAGAATCTGTGCAAGTAAGACAATAGAACATTTAGGAAAAGAACATTAGTAAATACCCTCAAAACAGTGAGGTTGAAAAATGCCAGAGTTTCTAAAACATTCATTGAAATTTTATTTGCTTTAGTGATTGCATCCCTTATTCCTGTATCTCTTTTTCTAAGGGTTTTGGTAGTGACCAGATGGCAATGTAATAATTGCAATTTTATTAGTAGTGGTTATGATAAGAATCATGGCTGTTACTGCCATTATAAGCAAACAAAACCCAGATTTTTAGCAAGTGCTGGCTTTCTGACCAGTCGTGCACAACGTTACTGAAATCCAAACAGGACCTGCATCAACCTGCAAAGTATTTCTTCCTAACTCTGTGTTGATGTATGACAATATCTTTGAAGTTGTTCAGGTAATCGATCAGCTTATCAGGTCTCTGCAATAAATGTATCTTAGAGCTTCTATTATTGTCTGACCTTTGGTGCTTGAATAACCAAAATGACTAATTTTAAGCTGAAATAAAAGCAGGAGCTGTCAGTCAATTACAGACACTTTCATCATTTATCTTGCTTTCTGATCTTTTTGCAAGGAGAACTGACATGTAAAAATACCGTCAGGAGTAAACCCTGAGTATTCAATGCCTGCTATTCCCCATGACTGCCTGCATAACTATAGTTTTCTTGGTGGTGAAGTGGTAATGACCACTGCCATCCAAGGACTTTCATGAAGCATACATTGAACTTTAGATGCCATACATTACAATTACTGTTGTAAGCCATTGGGGCCTTGCATTGGGATTTCACATTTCAACATAGCTGCAATTTATTAAGCCAAGCTCTTAAGATATAAGAGCATTTCTTTTCAATTTTTTCTTCTTTTTTTTTTTTTTTTAAACATGGGAACTTGCACACAAAGATGATAATTTGAAGAAGAAATGCACGTATTGCCTGAGAGACAACAGTTTCATGAGTAAGTTCTGAAAATGAGACATTTCACTGCAAAAGTCACACATTTAAAAAATCAAATCTCTACTTGCCTATGCAAATAAATACGTAAAATATGAATGCAACAGACAGTTCTTAAAATAACCTTTTTGAAATCACAGTCACACAATCACCTCTGTTATGCTACAGAAGTGTAAGAGTGTAAAAGACATTTAAAAATAGCAAGAACCTTACTAAGATAAAAAGGATGACAATAGAAGACTTACATTAAAAACTGGATCCCTGGTATACTCTTCTGCCAAAAGGATCAAAGCTGAATTTTAAAACTACTTTCTGAAAAGAATGGTCCAGAATTTCTTTTTCCATTATATTCATGCCATTAGCTTAAATTAATAAAATAAAACTAAAATTCCACACTCTCTTTAGACATGCTCTTGTCTCTCATGTCAACTGAAAAGCATCCTGTAGTCTTCTTTTTGGGGAGTTCTGCTATAAACTGTGAATGCAGAAGTTCAGTACTTTGTAAAATCTATGGTGATTGAGAATAAATATGTGTGTCGTGCATGATATACAAAATATAAAAAAAGCAGAGAGGATTATATGTAGATGAACAAGCAATCTACTTTCGACATTCAACATCATTTTACAGTGTTTTGTTAATTGTTTAATCTGCCAAAACCAGAGAAAACAGTGTTCTGTACTTTTAAACTTGCTGGTGTTAAGGATAGCTCTCTATGATAAGTCTCCTGTGGATTTTAATGTTTCCTTAGCATAAAATGATGTATTTTTTCCTATTTTTTCTTCTTAGTAGAATATAACTTGTAACAAGCACAATCATGGTTCTTTTCCCTTGCTAAAAGCATTGATCTTGACGACATTTATTTTATCATATACATCTTTGTTGAATGCATACACTAAAGATTTTCCCCATATATGTTTCCAAACAAGAGTGGCCTGTTAAAGCCAAAATCTCTGAAGACTTTCATGAGAATGGCATTCTATTTCAAATTTTCCAGGTAATCTGACAGTTGCTTAAAAAACAGTTACACAAGCCGTAGTCTTACTCTTGCTTATCTTCTCATTCTATGGGACTACTATAAAGCAGGTATATAAATGTTTAATCGTGTTTTTTTTTTGTTTGTTTGTTTGTTTGGTTGTTTTTTTTTAAAAAAAAGAGCTCACAAAGGATGGCAAAAAACTTCAAGAAAAATAAGTAAAAATTTGGGGGTTTGCTGTTTATATTAGTAAAATCAAAGAGTGTATGTAATCTAAAATATTTCACAGCTTTTCAAGCTTTTAATCTTTTTTTCAAAAGTTATAGCATATGTTTTATCATGCAGCTAATAGGCATTTTCTAGGATGTTTTCTGGGGATCTTTTTAAATTAACATATATTCAAAGTTAACCACTTCTTTTTTTGGTTGCTGAGCTTAAAACATCCCTGAGCCCAATTTCCAGAAAAAGGCTGCAGCGCCAGAAAAAAATAAAAATAATAATAAAAAAATAGTAATAATAAAAAAAATTCCTTCAAATGTAGTGGGTATTCTGAGAACAAAGACTTGAATGTCTCTCTTCTGTTTTCTTTGCATTAATATGGAAGGAACAATGTTTAACAGATGTTGAAGATAAATATGAGATACTATTGTTTCATAATTATTTTATTCTGTGTGCTAGTGATTCTGAGAATCAGCTTTCAAAGATAATTTATTTTTGAAAACTGACTGACATTGTTGATTCTAAGAAATTGACTTACTATATGTTGAATTCACAGGAAATATAGAGAACTCAGAGACTGTTATCTCATTATAAAACAAGAAAAGGAGGATATCCTTCAGACTGACCTCAGAGATGAACATTTACTAAGATGAAACAAAATTTCTCTTCCAGGAAAAAGTATAAGATCATCTTGTTAACAAAAGCTGCCTGACATTAATTCTATTTTGACTTGAGGTGAGATTCAGGCTACCAAAATGTCATCTAAAATGGGAAGTAGGCAGAATTTAAGCATCCTAAGTGAAAAAAAAAAAAAAAAAAAAAGTAGTTTAAATCACCTTTAGTAGTAATTTCAGATCCATATATGCATATACCTAAAATATACCTGAAGAACGGTACATGGATGCAGGTACAAAAATGCAGCTGAAAAAGCAGAGAAGAAACAGACACTGCTCTTCTTTTTGTCTAAATTGCCCTGACACTGAAATAAGACCTGAGAATTTCGGCTCTTCTCAGTAGACTGGAAGTATAGAAGCTTACAGTCAGCTAGGAAATGCTGAGGTCCGATCTGAAGATTCTTCTCAGCATTTAATGTCTAGAACAGAGTGTTTCTGGATCGTGAATGCAGTTTCAACTACATCCCCATTAGAAAACCAAAGACCTTCTCCAGACTTCATCAAGAAACACTTCAAAGTCCTTTAGATTGAGCTTGTAGAAATGAAGTCAACGTAAGTACTAGTAATTTATGAAAATTTACCTAATATTTTCAAGAGGCATATCTTTGTTATGATTGCATGTTATTTGGGTTTCATAGCTTGTTGTGAACAAGTGTAGCTTTTGTGTCTTGGTACCTGACTTGTCCAGTAGAAAAGGGAACTGCCAGGCTTATATTCAAGATAATTAATGGTCATCTAATTTTTTTTACTCAGACTGATGAGCCTAGAGAGACTCATTCAAAAAACAATGCAGCTGTTAAGTTTAAGAGAGTATTGTAAATTGAAAGGGTTTACATGTGCCTGAATTGAAAACATCTACGTAATACTCAATAGCAGTCCCTTCAGAATTTTGCATACCAAATGTTACACAGCTAACATTTTGTAATCACTCCCCACTAACACATTTAATCTGTGGTAATTAATTAAGTACCTGTGAAAAATTACATCTGAATGTGTACTTCAAAGTTTGGAAACTAAAATAGCCATGACTTCATGTTTAAAACTTGTCTTATCAGACAGCTTACAACAACAGCAGTGATATCAATGTAGTACTACTGTACTACAAGGAATTGTGGTTTATCTCTATAATCAACAGAGTATATTTCACTACATAAAATGTTTCAGAATTTTTCAGAATATATTACCAATTCACATAGTTCCTCATCAAAGTTTTAAAATACACATAAAAATCCAAGAAGAACAAAAATCCAAGCTGATATAATTATGTATAATTCTTGTTTTGTCAAAACATTATGTACACGATAGAGGCAATGTTCAAAGCAATTCTATTACGTTTATCTTGGCAATATTAGAATCTCTAGATTTGACCCCTATTTTGATCTTTCTAGTGCTGAAGATGGAAGCATCTTCATGTGCATCTCTTTAAAATAATCCCACACCGTGTTCAGGCCAGTGTGTACTCCTCCCAGACTCAGAGACAGCTCCAGCATTGTTTTGGGTGAAGCCATGTGCATGCACTCTGTGGACCGCCTGTTGTATTAGTTGTTGCCCCTTCATAATTTTCCTCAACTGATATCCAAACCTGTATTTAAGTCACTTTTGGAGTGCTAAAACCCTGTTTCTCACTGGTTTAATAAAAGCTGTTTTGGACCCTGTTATCCCTTGAACTAACTTCGGGGTGTCTCCATGACACTTACCATTGTTTGTCACTGAGAAGAGCCTGGCTCCACCCTCGTGACACTCACCCTTTATTTATCTGTAAACATTAATGAGATCACCCCTCAGTCTCCTCCAAGCTAAAGAGACCCAGCTCTCTCAGCCTTTCCTCATAAGGGAGATGCTCCACTCCCCTAATCATCTTCGTTGCTCAAAAAGATTCTGCCTTTTGTTTTCATTTAGCTTGCAGTGTTTAGAATTTGTAGAAGTTTGAATGTGTAATTAATGATCAAGGGTTTCTTCCAACAGATTCAATGTATCCTTTTACATTAATCTTTTAGATTTTTGGCAAAATTGAGCAAGATAATGATATTATATGTATTTAATCGTTTAAGCATTTGACAATAATGGCAATATGAAGAAGGCATAAAAGAGAGGTGCACGGTAAAATATCAGCTCAATGGCTTTCCTCTGACATTTCATATTTACAAAATCATTAAACTTCAAGTGAAAAAATAAAAAAAAAAAAAAAAAAAAAGAGAAAAAACTAACCTTGCTTCCTTTAGAAAGAAAGCTTTGCCTTAATAAACAGATGCTTGAGCGGAGAGAATTAACTTGGTCATTTCACAAATCACTGAAGTATTCAGACAATGCTGCCAAATCTTCAGCCACAGGGAGCCTCCAGGCTATTCAAACCCTACCTAGCATGTATGAATCTTGTTACTTCCACTCCATTGCTTTATTATGTCAGAGTATGAAAAACTCTGTATCCCTCGAGAACAAGAATGTCTCACCTTCTTTATGCTATCAGTACATGTAATTTTTCCATTTGTTCTATTTGCTAACAAAACGTTTCAACAGTTTCAACATATTCCTTTTTTTTTTTTTTTTTATCTTTTGGACTTGATATATAATCTGTATGATCCAAGTGTACAAGGGAAGTGAAAAATATAATATGCCACCTTCTTATTAAGTCCACACCTATATAGACCTTCTCCCCTCAGAGTAGCTAATACTGACACATTCAGAAGATGCACCACTAGCAGGAGGTTACACACACAGCAACCGAGGTTTCCAAACAAACAACGTTTCTTGCCTCCCAGATTTAACCCTGATTATTATTTTTGCAAAAGTAATACATTATGGTTCAATATCTGCCAGGGTTTGGGAGGAAGGGAAAAGTTTTTTTCAAAGAGAAAAATCCTTTTCCACATCCTCTCAAAAAGAGATATGCAACCATTTTTCTAAGCTATATTATACATTTTTAAAGGTCTCAGTTAGCAACTGATAATGTACACATTTTTAAGTATTTTCCCACTTCTTTATGACATTAAAAATAATTTCTCAAAAGGAATTGATGTTCTATGCTGCTAATTTGGAAATACAGCCAGTAAATACTTCATTTTAGTACTTTTCTTCTTTTAAGGTATGTTTGAGATAGTAACAAGTTGATGGCGATTGTTTCTCTGTTGTTGGAAAATGGAGAAAACTGACTACATAGATGCTAAGGAATTTCTGAAATTGTGGTTATTGCAGTTAATAGAGAAGCAAATGTTTTTAATATCAGTGTTTGTACCTTTGCATTCCACAAATTATTTTCAGTGAATGCAATAAAATAGATTTGATTTTTTTAATTAGCAAATTTTGTTTATAATCATTGCTATAAAGATATTCACCATCCATTCCCACTGAAAAAATAAAATATATTATTGATAGAAAGAGGGAAATAAAGGTCTTGAATACTAATTCTCCTTTCTTTCAAGATAAACATTTCAGATCAGATTACTGCCCCAGCAAACTCACTCTCTACTCCCTCTCAGATAATAATTTTTCTGTTCTTAACTATTTAAAAAATCTTACATAAATTTTATGTAAATGCAAAGTGCCTTTTTGTATAAGTTAATCTTTTAACACCACACTTAGCAAAAATTACCCCTCCTTTTCCTCACCTGAGGATAAGTCTCTTGAACTGCAGTTTCATAAAAGCACTGCAAGAATAAAACACGTATCAATATTATAACACATACAACTCAGTCCACGCAGGTAACCAACCACTCTTAATCCTATAAGACTTTACACACTTGTATTAGAATATCAAAAGTGAAAACAGTTGTATCATAGTTTTGTATCACAAGCTACAAAATGAACCAAAAGTACATGCTTAGCTTAAGCTATTTGCAGGAGGATCTTTTACTTGTAAGCACTTCCAGAAAATGATTTATCCCATCACAAAATGCTGGAGTTTACCAGCTGAGGTATCTTAGGACAGATCAATTCCCATTTGGAAGTGGTTCTTCTTTTATTGTAGAAACACTCCACACTATTAGATGTTAACTTTTAGCTATCCGGCTTTACGGCACATTGCATGTTAGAGAGGATACTTTACAGTGGACCTTTACAGTTATTTTAAGAATTTTGATTCCATTTAATAAGGGTGAAGTTTTTCCTCAGATTCCTAGGCTTCATTGTGTGATGTCCTAGGAGGGCATGAATTACCTTATGGAGTTGGTTTTTATAGATTTTTACAGCAACACAACCAGGTAAGATTAGACCTCTAATATTTTTATAATTAAGCTTTAGAGACACACTTCATTCCTTACTTTAGGTATAGAAAGTTACGTGAGGTAAATCAGAATCCTACAAAAAATAAGAAACATTCAGTTCTGCTATAACTTTTTACAGATGACACTGAGCCAGTTGTCTCGGATTTTCAAATTTGTCATGGCTTATTATGCAACTGTGAAGATCGCAAACAGGAGAGATTAACACTGCAGCATTTTTCTTCTAAAAGTTTTTAGACTTTAGTTTTTAGGTTTTCCAGGGAAAAAAAAAAAAAAAGATATCTGTAACATCTGAGAAAAAAAAAGAAAACTGTAACATTTGAGAAAAAAAGAAAAACAAAAGAGAAATTGAACCAAAACAAACAAACCAATACTAACTAACTAAAAAAAAAAAAAAAAAAAAAAAAACAACCCAGGAAAACAGAAAGTCTATACAAATGGAAATGTTTAGACAAATATGGTATTTCCATGCCATTTTATCCCAGATGAATAAATAGGTAAATTTTGTTCTACTGATTGAAAGGTTAGAAATTTGTTTTCATCCTGTCACTTTAAGACTACTGCAACAATACAAGACAGCAAAGTGGAACTATGAACTCTTTTATGGTACTTGTGACTGCCTTGCTTCAGTCTTATCTGAAGGATGATGTCCTTGCAAAGTGCTTGTTGCTAGTCACTTTGAAGGAGCAAAAGACAGAACGGCCAAGTATGATTGAGGACTGTCAAACAGTGGAACAAATGGACGTGCTTCAGGTAAACCTAAAGGAACCCAAGTAAACATCAATTTAGCTAGCAGAGGAATTGGAGCTTGAGAGGAAGAATAAGAGAATAATAACTTTTTTTTTTTTTTTTTTTTTTTATTGCTTGTTTACTATAAGAGTAGCTTGATCTCTAGTGGCTTGCCAAGTAGGTCAACAAAAGTATTTGCAGTAATTGGCAGTGAGCTTCTGGAATTCACTGTCAGAAAATACAGTATAACTCCTGAAGAGTACTTGTTCCTGAAGGAAAATAACTCCACAGAATGAATTAGAATAATTCTCCACTTCTCGGTGAGCCAGTTGGTTAAACTGGTGGTTTATTTTACTACGGCTCTGTTGTTTACTGATTACTTCCATACATTTTACTGAGAAGTCAGAGAGTGCAAATTACATTTGCATATTATAAGAAGCTGATACAAAGGGAACAAAATGGGCATATTTTTTTACACTGTGTGCAGAAACTGCTTATTTGCTCTTGGTAGACAGGAATTGCCAGTATCCTTTACAACGGGGTAGTTGGAGATAGGTGAAAGCAGAGCTCATCCTGAGCAACCTTTCCCTTTGTAGTTGTTAAAGGAGGAAGAAAACATTTTAAGCCCTGCAGGGTTCTAGTGTGACTGCTGCTGTACAAACTAGGTCAAGGAAAAACAGGCTGGAGAAAGCTAAGGAGAGAATGAGAAGGGAACTTAGAGTAATGTACAGTGATTAAGTGTTTCACTATTACTACAGTAGGATGCCTTGAAATTTCCTTTACAAAGAAATCTGACCTAACCCAAGCCTTGCCATACTAGCTTTATTCCAGTTAAATACCTCCACTGCCATCCCTTATTGTGCTCTTACCTTTTCTGCATTTAATTCTTCCACACTTCTGGGAAAAACAGAGGAAGCTGAGACACAAATTTAGAAACTAATGTTTAAAATTTAGTGTCCTAATTAATTCTTATGTTTTGGTCCCCTGACCTTCCACTCCAAATAAGTACTAGTTTATTAAAAAGTACCCAAAAAACTGTATGATGACTACTGGCGTAAGTTTGCCTCAGCAACCATTCTCAAAGGATGAAATAAGAGAACCCATTTGCTCTTCAGTCAGTTAGAGTCTTCCAAAGCCACACTAGTAGGTTTTGCACTCTTAAAGCTTTCATATGCCCTTCCTGATACTATGCAGGGCTTCCAACTCTTGGCATCAGATTTCTTTTACAAGAAAAGTAGTCTGTTTGGCTGCTGAACAGCATATTCTGCCTTGATGTGGTACACTTCATATCTGATATCATCCATAGGTTTACTGGGCATGTTGTCATCTAGGTTGTACATGGAGATACTGAACACTGTCAGACCAGCCCTGAATTCAGGGTACTCTGTTTGCCACCGAATGGATGTCAAACCACTGATTATTACTTCTTGAGCCTAAGAGTGCAGACAATTTTCATCTCATCTGACAGCACATTGATCTGACTCATAACTCCTTGGTTTTCAAAAGGGAATGCTGTGCTAAAGATTGTAAAAATGCTGCTGAGGTTAAGATATATGACATCCACTGCCCTAACATTATCCACATGGCTTGATAGTTCATTGTAAAAGTTAATCAGGCATGATGTCACCTCAGTAACATATATTGGCTGCTCCTGACTATCTTCTTGTCTTTCACATGCCAGGAAAGGAACCCAATAGTTTGCATTGTCTGCTCCAAGAGCCTTGCTCCCAGTTTTTCTCTCTGGACTCTCAGCAGTGGTATCTCCTACAAGTGGCAAGTGCAGGGCTGCAGACCTGTGACAGAGAGCTTGCAGTGCTAAACTGTAGTGAGTTTCTGCATCAAACTTACACAAATTTCTACTGCAAATTAATTCACTGAGATTTCAGAAAATCTTATAATTTGATTGATTTAAGAGACTTCTTTTGACAGTTTGCAGAATATGGCATTTTTCATCGCAGTAACATAGAATCAGTGTCATTGTCAAATCCTATATGTCACTGCACAAAGATAAAGGGTGACACTGTTTCAGGGGAAAAACTGCTATATTCCTACAGTTTAAACTGAGCCATGATCAAAGTGGTTTACTGATTTATTAGCAACATGGTATTGACTAATATCCACCAATGCAAATGCTGTTGAGCCATCACTCCTGAGGATGCACACCTTCCTGCCCTGAAGTGTGGGTCCCCACATGTTGCACCCTGAAGTGTCACCCACCCCACTTGCCGGAGTGCAGAAGATCACAGCCTGGCAGGGGTCTGCTCCATCTCACATGGACAGGGGTTGTGGTGCTGCAAAGCTTTCTGGCAATGTGAAGCCAGAACTGGCACTTCTCTTTTCTTAATCAGTTCTGGACCATAACATCTTTATTTAAGTCCTTACCTGTATTGCCTCATGTACCTCAGTTATTAATTGATTTCGGATTAGTATCCATCTCTGGTTTTTCAATTTTTTTGTATCAACTAACCAACAGACAAGTTTATTTGCTAATGACAGCTTTCTGAAGACTCAGAATCTAGATGAAGCTGCATATAATTAACTGCACTGAAACTCAACTGCTATTACAATGAATATGTCATGGTTTTGTTCCAACTGATAGCTCACACTATGGAAATATTAGATTGCAGTGTCATGAAACATATAGAAGAATTTGCTTTTTATTAGAAATCTCATGTCTCTGAAGACCATTAGACGCTACTTCTTTGATATTATCTTTGCCTAACCTACACAAATTTAAATTGTGTTCAGTATAAAAATAAATCACAGGACACTAGTAGGATGCAATCCATATGCTGATGGTATTTCATTTTTTTGCCACTAATACTTAAGAAATTAATTAACACCTTCAAGCTTTTGTTGTTAAAGCTACACTTTCAACTACAGAACTTAAATTTCTTTGCTTCTGCCATCCATCCAGTTCTTGTGATGCATATTTGTAGCCTGATTTAAATTGTTAAATATATAGACAACCCAACATAGCCTGTTCTACATCTAGAAGAGTAGGAAATAATTTGAATAAAAGAGGGCAAAAATCAGATGGAAAGAAACAAAATGGTTGCTTTTGCCCATGAAATGGTGACTGACAGCCTAATTGTAGAATCACACACTGTAATGTAGAGGGTAGTTGTGAATACAAATTCCTACATTCTTATTGAGGATATATATTGGAACTTTGATGTTTCTGTCTGTGTGTTTAAGTGTAAAACATGTTCTAGGGTGGGCTTTGTCATCTGTCTGAAAGAATGTGTGGCATATATCTTTAAGTGAATGAAAGGCAGAGATAGAATACTGGCAAAGTTATTTCCCTCAGCTTTCCTTAAGTCATATTGAATTCAGAAGAACTAGGACTTTTCCCTACAAATGTCCCCAGAACAAAAACAATTGTTTGATTCAAGTAACATAGTGTGTATTGACTGAGTAATTTAATGAATAAAATTACCAGTACTTTGCAGGGTTCTGTACATGAGTCAGATGACAAATTCAAAGTCAAACAATATAAATGTCAGTTAGCCAGACTTAATTTTGATTTCACAGATAACTAAATCACATCAAATAACTGCAGGAAATTGTGCCATTTTAGCTGTATTTTTTGCCCAACCCCAGTATTCATGCAAATCATGATGAAGTGATGCCTGAGGTCATGATCCAGAAGATAGGATACATCCCACAGTTTCTTTCCAAGACAAAAGTTTCCCTCCTGAATAATTTTCTTACTTGTAACACCAAAGTGAATAGCAATCGAAATACAGTATCTGCAAATTAGGCAGTTATGTATACTGTAATTTATTTCACAAAATACCATAAATATTGAGGGATTTCCTCTGAGTGCTTCAGGTGTATTCCAATTGTGAATATAAACTCCATTTTATTTGCAATAATAACAGTACAACAGAGTGCATTTTGTATCAACATTGATAGAATTTGCTTAAGAAGTAACACAGAAAAAAACTCTAAACAAACCACAAAACAACAAGAGCACTTTTGCTTAATTAACATGAAACCAGTTTTATCCAGTATGAAATAAAACAGGTATTCTTGTATTACAGTCTCAAATCAATTAATAAACTTTACACAGAGCTTTATGCATCCTGGAAATATTTTGTTTCAATAGGAACTGGAGACTTAAAAGAGGAAAGAAGTGTCAGACATTTAAAAGTACTCTCAATTAGTTTTCAATAAATGAGTGGAGAAATGGAGAAAAAGGGTTGTTAGGTTTTAGGATTTTAGAATGGTCAATTTGAGTCTCAGATATTGTAGCGAAGTCTCAAGGACGAATCTTCAATGTCTGTTCTCTCCATCCTGTCTGTCAAGGGGAGGAATGACAATTTGTTCCAGCTGCCAAATTGTCCTGAGAGTCCAGCTGGGGCACAGGGAAAAAAAGGACGCTGTAAAAACAGAGTGCTGCCACAGCACTGCAATGCAGAACGTTTTAGAGAAAATCAATCATAAGCCAACTTGATAGATGGCTTGGATTTAAAAGAGAGACAGAGCTACACTGCATGCCCCACTTTTGCTGACTTAGTCACAATATATATACAGAACATCCGCATGATTTTATTAATTTTAAGAGCCAGACAGTATTGTTAAAACAGCTATAAAAAGACTTGCTTTGTAGGATTCATCAGGCTGTTAGTGGGCACAGGAATCTTTATGACTCAGAAACCAAGGCTTTAAAATTGAAAATGGATTTCACATACAAATAAGCACTGTGTCCATGTAGATTTAGTTTAAGTTTGAAATGAAGTGATTGAATGACATAAACCAGATCACACAGTAAGGAAAAAAGTAGGACTAACAAATATTATTTCACTGATCATTTTATTAGCTAAAAAATATTTGGTTCCTTTTTACAACTCAGAGTAAAAAAAACAAACAAACAAAAATCTGCAACTTAATACCAAAAAATGTTCATTTTTTGGTTAATGTTTCATCTATATCGACCTTTTAAATATGTTTTTTATGCTATGGAAGGGTTTTCTGCATTACATAAAAATCCATTAAAGTGTATTTCTATACCTATGAAAAGTCAAAATAATAATAAAAAAAAAAGAATAAGTCAACACAATCGAATAATTTTTAAAAGCTAACAAGTGAAAGAATGGAAGGAGTGCAGACAGACAAGAAGGAAAGAAGGATGGAAAGAAAGAAGGATGGAAAAAAAGAAAGAAGGGTGGAAAGAAAGAAAGAAAGAAGAAAAGAAAGAAAGAAAGAAAAAAAGAAAGAATGAAAGAAAGAACAGACTTTAGACTTTACACTCTAGATATCTACATCTGATTTTACAAACTGTCATTTCGCAAGCCGTAAAGAGAGCGTAATTCATCTGATCTGTCAGATGAGTGTACTAGAAGATGACTGACCCTCATCATTGTCTGTTCCTTCCTTTGCCTGAGCAAGGAGATTGTGGGGGATTGGGGGGTAGATAAAATGACATTGTATGTGGGGATAAATAAATTCTCTTTGCCATAGTTCTGTCTCCTTTCTGTCTTCTTATTATAAAAACAGAAACCAAATACTTTATATCAACTTCTAATCTGAAAAACTTTCATTAATCATTAATTAGTTTTCACTTATAAGTGGATCTTATAAATAGAGAAAAATAAACACACATGTAGGTAGTGTAGCAAGGATACCAAAAGTGCTAAACAATTAACCTTAAGTTAGAGTGAGGCTTTCCTAAAAGTTAATTAGTTGGTTGTCGGATTAATTAGAGCTCAAGCAGGAATTTGTAGCTTAGATCATATGAAAACACTACATGACAAATGGCACACCACATGGTCTTTTAATGCACTATTAAATTGCAACTGAACCTGGTAGAAGAAATATACACAAAGACTCTCAAGAAAACTTAATGTAATACATCATTTTCTTGCTCATAATAGTTACCTGTCAACATGGAAGTATGTTCTGAGAAATACTTCAAATCACATAGTTTTACAGAGTTCACCAATACTCCACAACTCCTATGAATTTTCTGGAAGGATTACATTTAATTACATTGCATAAAATAAATATGTAGAGCAATTACAAAATAATTTACAAAATACTTACGTGCTTGGTGAACATTTGACACCAATTTAAACTTAAAAGATGAACTATTAAAAATGTCATATATAGTTAATGTTCATTGTAGAAAATTAAAACTATAACAGTTAGAAGCACAGCATTGTCATATTTTATCATGTTATGGTACCAACTGATTTATCTCTTAGATTCCATGGTTATTTTTATTATTTTACTTTTTCTGTCAGTGAATAAGTATAATGGTATAACCCAGTTGTTTGAAGTCCCAATGCTTGTTTCCCATTAAAAATGTTCTGCCAACATGCTTATGCGTCCTTCAAGCTATCTAACCAATATAAAATAATCACTACATCTTCATCTTATCAAATCATTTTGAGAAGGAAGAGGACTGCTAGGACCTTTTAAAGAATAAAGGACACAAAATGATCATAGCTTGTTTCATCTGGAAAAAAATAAGGATGAGAGGGAACATAATTGTTGTCTATAAATAAATCAGTGGTAAACCTAAAGGAGGAAAAAGACTTATTTAGCTAATAGACAAAGCTGGCACAAGAATAGATGAGTATAGAATAGCCATGACTAATCAATGTAGGCTTGACAGTGAAAGTCTGTTAGTAAGCTGAGGAATGAATCTTGGAGAAACTGTTTAACAGGAGTAGCAGAGACAAAAACAAACCAAGAAAAAAACACACTCTCCTAAAATAAGGGGAAAACAAACAAACAAACAAAAAAAAAAGACAAAAGGGAAAACCACCTAGCTACTCTTAAGACATAATAGATTAGTTTATTAGGTGATTAACTGTGATGGGAGAAAGAAGGGATCCATGTCCTAGAAGACCACTTTCAGTTTAGTATTACATTTCCACATTTTTATTTGATTTCTGAAAACAGAGCTAGACAAAGTAGAGTGGAATAGAGAAATAGCTAGATAATATTTATGGCCTTAAAAGTATGTTGAGGAGTACAACCACAATGAAAAGCAGTAAAAGAGATTTTTAAAAATATTTTTAATCGCAAAAAACACAGCAGATGATGAAAAACTAGGCCACAGATGAAATCTAGGTTTGGGATTGGTAGTATTTTGGGTTGCCTGTAATATGATCAAGAAAGGTGTTCTTTAAAGTCTTGGGGATTAAAAATCATAAATCATATTGAAATTGAAGACAATGTCTTGATAGTCTTAAAAAGTTGTCAGAAGGTTTGCTGGTAGGATGTATATAGGTCTGGGTTCTTCTGGGTTGCATTTTGAGGGGCTTAGATATACCAGTGAGGTATTATGTTGGAATTTGTGTAGTTTCCCACTTCACAGACTTTATAAGCTGAGACGTAGAACACACTGTTATATCTAGATGGGTTTAGGTACAACAAAGAGTAATGCAGATTTATCTGCCCTTGCTCAAGTAGCTATGCCTAAAATATTATCCAGGATCTGAAACAAAAGAGCAAAGGAGTAAAAAAAGTAATAATGGTAAATAATAAAAGTATATAATATTTTAATCTTCACATGTTGCTTTGTTTTAAACAAAAATTTTAAAATTAGAATGTATGAGTTCATATTCTAAGTTTACACTGATACAGAATACATTGTATATCAAGTTCCACTGGTAATGACCTCACTTATTACTTGCACTGTCACAAGAAATCTATTGGGTAGGATAAGAAATTTTGTCTTATAGTGTATGGATTTGAATTCTCTATGTAGAACTGAGAGTAAATATTTGTTTAAATATGAGAATCATCTCTCCTCTTAAAAAGCAATGCTGCTGATGCAGCTTTGTAGCAGGATCTTTTACACTCTTGTGTAGACCAGTACTTATTGTATACCATATTGATGGTTATATCACATATTAAGAAACCATCTTATAATAGAATGAACTTTCTTTTATTTTTCTTTTCCCATCATTTTGTCTTACCTTTGTTGAATGCTAATAAATTTTAACCATATCACCCGCATGTGGGTATTTCTTTAGCAGAATATTTCAGTTCTAGGTCACTGGTTCAGTTCCAGTATGCATGCACTCAAGATGAAGATGTGTTGTGGGCATCCATCCAGCTCTGAGCAGATTTCCCCACTGCTACCATTCTCACAGGAACTTAGTAACACCCTCCTTACCAGTCTCACAGGACAGACCAAAGACTACATAGAAACAGCTTCATTCCACCTGAGTTGATGATGGGCTTTCTGAGCCCAAACTGAGCTCTGCTGGTGGAACAGTGCGAGACAGAATCCACGAATTACTGTTCATGGGGACAGAGGACATTCCACTAATGATGACTATTCTTACTGTTACTTGTGGGTCTGTATTTTATATAATACCTGCTACTGCATTTTCTGCTTCCCACATACTATCTCCATTCCTTTTGATTGTATTTTCCTTTTGATGACAGGAACAAAATGTATTTTAAGCATTTATTTCAATAACAGAAAACAGATCCTTCTTTAACAAATTTTCATTACATGATTTTGGAGGGAATGTGATGTTGCTAGAAGTGCCAGTTACTAAAATTTTGTTGATCAAATATTTAAAGTTGCCACTTGAAAGAAGGGGCTTTTGGCTGACAGGATGTACTAGGAAAATAGTCAAAAAGTAGTGAAGGTCAAGAGATTGGTTCCTTTTCATTCATGTGCATTTCCTATTTTAAGAGAAAATGTTGTTGTCTTATTCAGTGGAATATTGCTGCTCATAAACAGAATGCCACTTAGAAAAGCATTTAAATTTTTTATATTTGATTGATTGTTCAATAAAACATTTTTTTAAGAGAAATATTTTGTCACTAGGTCTGATTGAAGATGAAAATTCCTTTGTTTGAGTTTCAATAAATGAGATATCAAGAAAACACTGCTTTTACAAGCATAATCTGCTTTTAATTCTCATTTGATGAGAAAATAACAAAGAAAAGTGAAGCAGACAATTGCATACACAAAAGTGTACACAGAAGTAGACAATGTTACTATTCACCTTGGAGCTATTCATAGCATTTGAGCACTAGTTTTTCGTGTAAGTAGTTCTACAAGTAGGTAACGTATTACTCACTTCAGTTTGGACAGTTGGTTGCAGCTCTTTGCACAATGATTTAGAGTCTTTCTGGACAAAGAAAGCTCCAATAAAACAAATTATTACTGTTCCAAGTCAGATTTCAGTCCTACAATTTTTGTGGCCATGCTGATGTAGTTATATAAAATCTTTGCCCAGCAGAAGTTATTGAATTTCGCTGGACTTCAGTATGATGGTGAATGGAATAAAGAGTTACCAATAGGGAAAAATTACTTTTCTCATAAATAACATACTTATATTTGTGAAGCTTGTGTTCCAAAAATAACTTCTGTGAAATATATTGTTTTAGTAGAGATTAGTGTATCACAGGTGGTAGTTCAGCAAGCCAGCAAGCATACAATAAAAAAATTCTGCTTAGATCACTAAGACAGAGATATAGGGTTTTCTTTCTATGGCCAAAACCAACCTACCAATTATGGAGGATCATTCCACAAGCACAGAATTATAATTTTTTATTCAATTCTCTTATGTGACCTATATCAGGAATCCTTACAAAGATGTGTAAAATTGTGCTAGTTGTTCAAGTTTTCTATCTAATTCTGACAAGTCTGGAAGAATTACAGAATATGACAACTTTTTACTATATTGATTAATCCAAAATAATTTAATATATAACATTTAATGCTATGATTTATCTCCCTTATATGACTTAAAATGTTTTAGAATTGTTTTATTACTTAAAATGAATAATACAGTTTGGAAGCACTAACATGATTTGTATTATCTTATATCAACTTTTTCCCATCTTTTATTCACTCACTACTGTAACACACAACAGTCTTGAGATTTCTTCATCTCAAAAGCTGTATGGTAGAGTCATATCATTTGTACTATTAATAGTTCTTCTTCTGGTTTCTTGATGTTTTCATTCCTGGCTACAGAATGGCCCATTTTGAACAGAAAGAGAATCAGTTTTTCTACTTATTCCATGAGTAGTTAACAGCCATAGCTGATGTCCAGAATATAAGAACTATAGGTGTAATGTTCCTTAGGTACATGCAGAACCTATGTCTTCCATTTCCTGAGTGAATGTCCCCATTGAAGAACAAAAATATTTTTCTGAATTTTGCAGTTTACAGATTCTTAAACCATCCTCAGGGAAGTGCAAACTTCGCACTACGAATTCTAGTGACTGACAATAATATTGTTTTTCTTAGTAATTTCCTCTTGGACTATTTAGGAGTCATTGCATGCATGCAGCAGTTTCTGGACCATAAATTGTAATCGCTGGACTAATTTATTGCTCACTGTCACTCAATGGTTTCTTTGCAGAAGTAATTTTCTGTCTTCATGGAGGGGCTGCAAACACTAGATCCAATGAGGAATAGATTAATCTTAAATCCAGGAGCTTTGATAAATACTGAGGGCCTTTTTTTGACCGTCTGATTTCCCTGCTGCCGAAGGTGTTTCAGTACGTAGTTGGGATGCATGTCATAGGTTCAAAGCACAAGAAAGTCTCACACCAGAAGGCTTGAATTTTACACTGACAGAACAGACAGACAGAAATAGGCCAATAAGGTGTCTGCCAAAGAGGCAAAGTTTGGTAGCTATGCCTGGTGTTTCTATTTATTTATTTATTTGCTTATTTTTTATTTAAAATATTATTATTTATGTGTACCTCCAAATAGCTCCCTACAGGTGCAGCAGCAAATTCAAACTACTTACTCTGGCCCAAATATCAGTTTACACCCTACAAGAAAATTGGTCCTATTGCAGCTGCTATTAAACCTAAACCATCAGTAACCAATGTGAAACAGGTCTCTCCTACAGCTACAGTTGTAGTGTAGCCATCTATCAGAGTTATGCCCACAAGTACACCCAGTGCAGTTAGACTCAATTAATTGCAGTGGTCCAGCAGTTGTCTGCTGGCCAGTCCGCTGAGAGATGGTGGACAGATTTGAAACAAAGTGCTGACATGAAAACACGTGGTGGAGAGAACTTCCTAGTCACCTTCACAACAGATCTAATCAGTGCTGAAGCTCTCAGGTGGGAATTTTGAACAACCCTGAAGACTTACAGCAGGCAGCTCCTACTCCACAGGCCAGTATATTTTCTTCAGTGTGTTGATTAATCATGGGTGGAGAATCTGGCCATTGTTTCCAGGCATTCCCCCAGCTGTTTTCTGCTGTAAAGTTAATCAAATTATGCATAGACAAGATGCTTGTAAATAATCAATCAAAACTCCTCCTGCAGACACAAAATTATCATGTGAGACAGTATGTAGTTAAAATAGTTAAGAGATGTTTACAATAAATTTTAAGATAAATAACAACAAAGGATCCTGAATGATCTAGAGAGATCAGATGGGAACATATGACATAAGAATTCAACAACATGATAGTTCTGGGAATCTAACACAATCTAGCTGAGCTTATCATTGCAAAGATTATGACAACAGAGATTCTTTTTTTTCATCTGAACGGTGACTAACCATCCACTTAAAGAGATCTGGTTCACCATGTGATCGTTGCCTTATACCAAGTATCCAATAACAAATCAAATTGAATGAGTTTTACATAATGATGTAAACTGTACAAAACTTAAGTGCAGTGGTCTGTAGATTTACAGTTCTTATCGACAGTCAGACAACCGCTTAGTTAAACATGCTAGGACATGTAGATAAGTACGTTTGGGAAATCAGATACTATGTCTGTATGTCTGGTCAGCTGGAGGTGGGACACATGTAAAACATAAAGAGGATTTTCTTAAAAAGCTTTGTTTGGTTGGTTGGTTGGGGTTTTTTTAAAATCTTTAATAATTTGTGCTACATAAACAGGTCTGAAAAGAATAAAAGTAATTGAACATTTTGAAAAATTCTCTTAATCAGGATTAAAAAATAAAAGCCTTGACCAACTCTACTTTCAACCTGTCTTTCTAATGGAAACATGGCTAATAAAGTCACAGGTAGAAGAGGAATCTTGAGTTAGACTGGCACCAATTTATTAATTCAAACAGGACTATAGGACATTAGCTCTCTCAACAATCTTTACTGGGTTCAGGGTCTGAAGAGTAAGAAAATTCTCCTTATAGAAAGGAAATATAAATATATTTTTTGTAATGTTCAGCATACCAAATGGATTTGTAAAACTTCAATGTTGTCAGGATGTAGTTTATTATTTATAGATTTTGAGAATTACAGACAAAAAGCAGTTTAACTCAGTGTCGCAATTCCTGGCCTCACTTCACACAGATGTGTTCTGTGACACTGCTAAAAGCCTGCTTAATTCTCTGTATCATCATTTCACAGAGATTTTTGAACAATTAATTTTGCTAATGTTCACAAGATACTTTATAGAAGTCTGGTGTGGGATGTGGGAATTTTTCTTCTTAACTTCTGTTTTCTCTCAAATACTTTTCATTTAGTTTTAGTAATATATATTAACTTACTGACAGATTGTTACAACATTTAATTCACTGGCTAATTAACTTTACTAGAATAATATTAATATTGATATTAATATTAGTTGGAAGCCTGCTTAGCACCTTCAGAATTCATATTAATATAATTGTAAAATATTTGAACCTAGCACTGATCATGCACCTGAGATTTCAACTGTTAAAGTGATAGAGTACATCTTTTATAGATTTTGCATCTTCATTTTAATGTAGAAAGTTTCTGTGTAGAAGTTCAGAAATAATTTGAAGTTCAGAAGTCCTATACCATATCACAATCTTTCATTCATGAATTACAAGAAAATATTAGACAGAATCTATGTATCTCTGAAATTATACAGAACTACTGTTTTGTTTTTAATTGAGCTGGGGGGGAGGGAGGTATACATGGCTGGCCAAAAGATAATTAATGGAGCATCTTCCCCATTCTAACAGTTTTAATGACCCCTTTGGTAGAGTGTCCTAGAAGCAGTGACTTGCCAACACCTTTGAATCTAAAGCAGAGTGGAAATTATTGCTATGCTTCTAAGGTGACAGCAAAGTTGTTCAGCTCCAAATGGAACTTGTAGAGCATAGGACATAGGGTATTAAATCACCTAGCAGCACTTAGAAATTCAGGTACATGATTGATGTTAGATTTCTGCTGGGGGATCAAAATCCATCAACCAAAGTAGCTGTTGCTGTTAATGATGTCTCTGAAGTGTTTGGAACTTCTGTGACTTATCAACATGTAGCAGTCCCACTGGTGGCAAGCGGAAAGGGAGCAAGAGACTTCTTTGCCCCTAAATGATGAGGCAGCAACTGAACAGGGGAAAAAAAAAAAAGAGAGAGAAAAAGATGATACTCAAGCTATGACAATTCTACAGGCAAGATTTTCTCTGAACCCATAAGGCAAGGCTAGGTGCAATGAGCCAGACCGGCTTTCTGTGCTCACATAGGGACTAGAACCAGCATGATTCTAATCACAAACATCACAATATTGTACTCAGGATTATGAAAAGTTGAGATACTATCCTATCCTATTCATGAGTAAAGGGAAAGACATACTTTGGTATGTTTGACTTCTGGTGCATTGTTTATAAGAGGGAAAAATTATGATTGGCTTAATATTTTTATTAATTATGATCCTCCTTGATATTTTCCAGTGTTTACTGAGGTTAGACAATAAATTGACTGAAACGTACAGGACATGAGCCATCACTGGGAAAAGTGTGACTTTCCTGCTTTGAGATACTACAATTTTCTTTTTGTAAAAATAAAAATTATAGCTTTCTCAATATCCTCACATTTCAAATTTCAGCTTCTCTTCTCCACTGTCAATGAGTTCCTGACAAGTATCACCTCTACTACAGAGTAACCAACAAGTGACCACTAATAATTTTGTTCTTTCTACATGATTTCATTATTTTTTTGTCTCTCTAAAAAGAATTTCTTATCCCTTCATCCTCCATCACAGCTGGGAGACAGTGGTGAAAAATAAGAATGGTTTAGAGATCTGAGGTGAGGAATGCATTAAAATATAAGAATGTTACAGAGAGAAAGGGATGAAATGAAAATGGAGAATATCTGTGCCTCCTCTTCATTGTCCTCCAAATTTCTTTATGAATATATTAAGTATTTTTTAATAATTCAGAATGTACTCAGCTACAGACCAAGTCTGAAAGCATCTGCTGTAAGTGTTCCTAGGACTTCCTATCATTCTACCTTCTCTCAGCAAAAGACTGCAGAAGAAGGTCTCAGTTCCTCTCAGACTTCGTTTATCCCAGCTAACAGACTCCAAGCAAATAATGAAGCTCAGTACCTTCCAATGGCAACTGCAACGCCACATGTTACAGGATTAACCCAGGACTTGTAGGCAGCAAACTGAATACACTAGTGTAAAAGTATGAAATTAGTCTGAATAGAAATACAAAACCACAATATGAATATGCATACTTGTAAAGTTTGCAAATGATACTGACCTAGAAAGCACAATCAGGGCAGTCATTCAGAAACACCTGGACATGGAGCAGGAAAGAGTTGACAGGAACTTTATGAAATTCTACAAGGAGAACTGTGAAGCCCTCCACCAAGAAAGGAGGAACCCCTTGCAACGATAGACTGGAGATTGAGTAGCTGGCGAGAAGATCTGCATAAAGGACCTGGGAGCCCTAGGGAACAGCCAGCTGATTGCAAATCAGCAATGCATCTTGGCAAAAAAAAAAAGCCTCCTGAGCTGTATGAATGGGAACATAGCCAGCTGATGGAAGAACTGACTTTTCTCCTTTCGTCAGTACATTTTAGACAGTGTGTGGAATATCGTGTCTAGTTTTGGACCTTCAAAACAAGGAAGATGTGTATAAGCTGAATGAGTCCTGTAGAGGATCATTACACTGGTTGGTGCTGGAGTACTTTGACTGTGAGGAAAGGCTGAGTGAATGGGTATTATGCCATCTGGAACCTAACAGCAGTCTCTGAGTAACTGTGGGGAGGTTACAGAGAAGACAAAGCTAGACTCATTACAGAGGTGCATGGCAGAAGCACAAGAGATAACAGATATGGCTTGAAATGACAGAGGCCCAGACTGGATAGAATCAGAAATATTTTCAGCATCACAGTAGTCTTAGAAATGAAGCTGGCTGCCCAAAGAGGTTGTGTTGTGTCCAACCTTACGACTTTCAAGACCCAACTGGATAAAGCCCTGAGCAGCCTGGTCTTACTGCAATGTCTATAAGAGGAGCCTCTTTAAAAGGTAGAACACCACTAATGCACATAGGGCTTGTACTCAACAGTTGCCAAATGTATGGCTGAAGCTTTGTTATATTTAATAATCCTTGATTTAGGTCAATAGCAACAGGAATTTGTTCTGAACAGCAATGCTAATTTTATATGTACAAGCCTTGAAATCTTGAGTTTGCAACAAAAATATATTAATGATGGTGCAAATGTGCATTTCAGTTCTTTCTGAGCAGCAATTAAGCTGATCTTGTCCCACAGATGCTTTCTAAAAACGCTTTTAAGCTTTTATCGGATTCTGAGGTGTCCAAAAATGTTTCAGGGGAGTGAAGGAGCTCTTTGTAAAGAATTTAAGCCTAATGAAAACAGGCATAGTTTTCTTAATTAACATCTGCAAACTCATTAGACAAAGGCTGTAATTTCCCGGTACAAACATGTATAAAATACACCAATAAGCATGGGTTAAAACAATCTACTTAAATAATTTTTATAGACAGGCAGTTGCTGCCATGAACTAGCTGAAAGAAAACATAAGACAATATAATTCAGCAGAGACCAGATTCATAATGTCACACCTAAAGGGACATAATAAAGTGTTCCTATGAATAGCACACATTGCTTTAAAAAAACATTTTTTAGAAAGTTGTATCTTATGAATCACCTTTGATTAAAGTGTTCTGAGTCATAACTGATCCATGCACATCCATGATGGCTTGTAGAAAGCAGAAATAGCCACAAGCCTGTGAATTTTAAAACATGTAGAAGAGACATTTCAAAAATGCTTCTCTCCTTACTTCAGCATATGCAATATAGATTTGTACATCTTGACTATTTGCTTAGTTTATTGAACAATCATCAGAGAAAATCGGTTATAATACATTACAGTTCATCTAATTTCTTCTAAAGGTAAGTGCCTTTTAAGGTCAGATGATTTGTATCCTGTATCTTTTTCCCTTCATTTACCATCAAGGGAGTCAGGGCAAGTAGATCAAATATAGATGCTTAAAGCTGGCTGAGATTAATTCCATCCTGATTTACAGTTACTTATACCTATATTATCTTTCTGATACACTGTATTAAGCCCAGTGTTTTTCACAGGTGATATCTCCATTGCTAAATGCATCCATACAAGGAGTTATCCATGCCTTCTCTTAATCTGTTAGATCATGTAGAGTAGCTCACAGTAATGCTTCTAAACACTCAGGTAGATTACTCAGACCACAAAGTAGTTTGCCCAGAGGTTATTTGTGGGGTGTCTCCAAAGACTGAACGTAAAATTGGAAGTGTCTGAAATAGAGTGAGAGATGTGTTGTAGCCCAATAAAAACCAATATTTTTGCAGCATAAGAAAAAGACATATCTTGCTTCAGTTAGGCATATGGGTGTACTTGAGGGTGCAGAACCTGCAGGTAGAATGTTGGGAGAATGTACAAAATAGAAAGAATCAAAGCCCACCCATGTTGTTATTTGATGCAGACTTGAGTCAATGTCATTAATAAGATGAAGACCCTCTATCAACTTGTTTTGAGGGAACTTATTTGTTCAGTTAACTTTGAAACCCAAGATTGAGTTGAAATTGAAGGATAAGACTGAGTATTTTGAATTATTCTGAAGAGCTATGTTGTTTTATAGTGCAGACATAACTATAAAAATTGGGAAAAGGCAGAAAGGAAACAACTTCTATGAGTTTATTGGTTGCCATGTCTTTAATTTTGCTAATTATATCCCACATTCAGGTTTAAATTGTGGTCCAAACAAAGAATAAAGAGTTTTACTTTTCATTTCAGTGATGCTAGGTTTTAAAAGTGCCAGTGAGCAGTAGAAATAAATAAATAAGTCAAGTCTAATATTTAAACCTTTCCTTATGGAGGACTTTAAGGATATGCAGAGCCTGAGGTGTTCGTTCATAATGACAGATTGGGTGGGATTTATGTTAACATCTTCAGACATCTGCAGTGCAGTCACTTGCCTCTGACTAATCACCCATGAGTCCATTTGGATTGAACAGAAAGAAACACGATTCTGCACCACCATTCCTTTGGCCCTTTGTACTGGTTTTGGCTACTCTAGAGTTAATTTTCTTCATAGTAGCTTGCATGTTGTTATGTTTTTGATTAGTGCTGGAAACAATTTTGATAATATGCCAATATTTCAGCTATTTCTGGGCAGTGCCACACAGTGTCAAGGCATTTTCTGCTTCTCACACCACACCACCAGTGAGTATGCTGGAGGTGTCAAGAAGCTGGGAGAGGACACAGCTGGGAAAGTTGACCCCAACTGACCAAAAGGATATTCCATACTCTGTGACATTATGCTCTACAATAAAATCTGAGGGAAGAAGGAGGAAGAGGGGGAAGTTTGGATTGATGGTGTTTGCCTTCCCAATCAACAGTTAGGAGTCCTGCTTTCCTGGAGATGGCTGAAGACCTGCCTGCAGATGGCAAATGAATTCCTCATTTTGCTTTGGTTGTGTGTGCAGCTTTTCCTTTACCTACTAAACTGTCTCTATTTCAACCCATGAGTTTTCACATTTTTGCTGTTCTGATTCTCTCCCCCATCCCACTGGGTCAGGATTGAGTGGTTGTGTGTAGCTTAGCTCAGGATAAGAAGAATCCTTCCTGAAGTATATGTTTCTCTTTATTAATGATGAAAGAAGGCTGAAATTGGTACCAGACGAATCCCATCCACTCCGTTTGAACCAAAATTGCACATGTGAATATTTACTTTTTCTGAGATTGGACTTCATATATTCTAACTCAGAAAATAAGAGCTGCTTATGTAAATAAACAAAGAAAATCATGATTATACTTTACCTTAATAACAAGAAACATCTGAATCATCATGTCTTCAGCACTGCAAAAATTTAAACGCTGGTTCACCCAGATCATCAAATTATATTACTCCATTTCTCACTTTTTTACCTATTAGGAAGTACACATTAAAAAAGCATTTTCACAGTGGAGCTCCAAAGATTGATTTTATTTTTTTCTAAATAAAGTAGCAAAGAAATAAATAATTAGTTATATTTTTATCTTGGATACATTGTCATTTAATTCAAATGCTTCTTAACAAATAAAATTAAACACAAGAAAATCCCATACAGACAAAATACAACATTCTTTTCTCTTTTGGATACTGTTTCAAAATCAATTATATGTGAGCAAGGGAGACCTGGAGGTAGCAAACCAGTCAGTGTTGTTTTATTAGTACTGGACTACCTTTACAACTGGAAAACATTTTAGCCACATATCAATTGTATTCTAACATCAGTCTTTTATTAGTTTTCCTCAAATTATTTATTTCTTCTCAGTTTAAATGAAATGGAAAATTGAAATACTCTTTTACATTTTTATATTCTCCATGAGAAATTTTAGAACTAATCTAAAATAAAGCAACCAGCAAGCTATCTGCTTTTCAGTCAGTATTGACATACTGCTCAATTCCATCTGCATGCTAATATCAAGATTCAGTTCTGCAAATGTATTCTTCAAATTAAACACAAGCCAAAAATGTAGTTCTGATGTAATTCCAGTGGATAAATCTGTATCATTCTCAGTTTCACAGAGAGTCTTTATACTCCAGTAAGATTTTGAATTAAAAAAAAACAAAACAAAACAAAACAAAAACAAACAAACAAACAAACAAAAAATAAAAATCTCTGCAAAAAAACCCAGAAGGCTGCATTTATATAGATTTGTTTTTTCCTATCTCAGATTTAATAATGAAGACATAGCTGCTGCATTCAGTATCTAGCTGAATTTCATCAGGATATTGACGAGCAATATCCTTATTTTAAAAATTAATTTATTATAAATATCTATGCCTAGAACACAAAGGTCTGGGGGTTTCATTTAAAAGCAGAATGAAAGAAAAATAAATATCTAATGTAGAATTAGTTGCAATTACTTTTTTCATGTTAACTAGGAAGCACCACACAAAGGAAGATTATAATGTCTTCACTTTGCCCAATTTTGATTTCCTTACAGGAAGGTAAATCTCCTGCAGGGACCATAGAGGAGAAAAACACATTAAGTAAGCACTATCGGTTTGCTTAGACATAGATCTTAGTGTTTTGTACCGGCAAGTATCCCGCCACACGACACACAAAATAGATTGATCACAGTGAAGTTCTTAATGGACTTCATGGAATGCCTGGCTCTTCTGCCTTTGCAGATTTATAGGAGTCTCTGCTGGATGTTGACTATATCCTGGGGAAACCAGAAAGGAACAGCTGATGGCATGAACACTCTTTTTGTGAGGGTACTCTCCAGGTAAAACACTTACATATTTTTCTCTCATCCCTTTATGCCATCTCTCAGTGCAGTATGTTTTTCTTTTCACACCAAAAAAAGAGAAAATAGTGAGGTTTTGTTTTCATAAACCATATGGCATTACATTAAATTGTCACAGAAAAATTGTTTAAATTTTCCAGAATGTTGGGCTTTTGAGGAAAATATTACTGTGAACAGACCTAAGAAATCAATCAGTGCTCCTGCTGCCTCTTTGTTAGTTAGCAATTCATAGAAAAATTGAACAAGCAAAGAATAATTTTACTATCCTGGTTTCTAAAAACAATGTTTAATACATCTATTGTGTTAAAAACCATATTTTTATTTTCCATCAAATATAACATTTTAAGAGTTTAATTAAGAATCATGTGTGTGCTGGGGGATCTTTTACATATTTGCGTACACAAGCGTGTACACATGTGTGTTTGTGTGTCTTTTTAGGTAGGAATATTTACTGCTCTGTGGTAAAGATGCTTCTAGAAGGGAAAGGAAGTTGAGCTTATACTAGGTTATAGTACTGATAAATGCATAGTGAGAATGCACAGAGTGGCACCTTAAACACTAAAGGGAAGATATTTTACATCTCAGTGATTCTGAAAAGGTTTGCACAGGCTTGAGGTGATTATAGAGGCATTAAATGAGCAAGAAACTAATGAACATGATCCAGATCATCAATAAGCAATCCAGATGTGCAGCACAAGTGAATTCAGAGATTGATGAATCCTTTGAATTGGGTAAGGGAAGCAGTAGGAGTTTGACAGGTTATTTACTGACTGCCATAACCTTTAATGTTGCTCCATGAATCAGCTAGCACAAAGTTACAGCAACAGCAGGCGTTGTCTTAGGGCAGAGACACTACTGCTCCTGCAATGCCCTCCTCAGCTCATCTCTAGATGTGCACTCCACTCACAGTTTTAAATGCAACTTTTGGCCTTATAACAGAGCTTCTAACATAGTAGCAGAAGAAGAAAAGGACAAAAGGGTGCATTCAAGATAATATTAAAAATATCAGGAAAAATAGGGACTTAATACTTCACTCCTTACTTCAAATTGAGTCAATATGTGCAAAGTTCAGCTGTTTATTAAGTCATTTGTTGTTATGATGCTGAGAAGTCTAAGAGCCTTTTGTGCAAGGTGCTAAACACATTATCCAAGACAACTAATAATTTCTGACTACTCTTAGACTTTCTCTTCCAAGTCAACCTGATGAGGTTAAAGAAAATTCTTTATTATTTTATTCAATGTCACCTCTCTGCTGGATTATAGCTCTCCCATGAGACCAAACTATGTGAGCACACCTTGTGTGCTTAAATATGAATGGGGTTAGGAGCAGCAGTAATATATATAATTTGCTGGAATTGCTCCAGGATTGTGAAGGTCCAGCACAGGGATGGAAACATCTTCACCAGTCAGACTCATAACTACAATGAATACTGTACCACAGTTAACTAAGCAAACTACGAAACCTTTTCTAGACGGGGAAAAATTACTTCTGCTCAGAGAGAAACTTAGCCTGGAAATGAAAACATGGAAATGAAAAAGTGACACAATTCATCATGGTTTGATAAAATGCACCAAAGGAGTCAGAGGTCTACAAGAAAATGTGGTGAAGTAAACAAGAGAAGGCTACTGAGACCAGCAGGACACAAACACACAGAGCTACACCTCCCAGACAACAGAAGGTGTTACATTCCCTCTGGTCTCAGAAGGACTTTGTAGAGATTGATGCATGAAAACGTCCTTTAAATAATACAAATCTGAAAGCTAATTGGGAGGACATGACATACATGCCAGAACATGGTGGTCAGAGACATATTTATTTATACCCTTTCCCTTTATCTTTCCCTTTTTTGCTATTCTGAACTTCCTTTGCAGAGAAAAGAAAAAAAAAATGTAGTTATCAAATTGTAAATTTGGCTTTTGAATTTGATGGTCTTGAAATATTCACTTGAAAGACACAACAAAACCACTTTAAATTTCTGGCCAGCCTGGGGCCTTTCACATGTTCGTTGCAAATTTTGGGCCTATATTGTTGCCACATATTTTGCTGTCCCAGCACAATACTGCAAGTGAGCTCGAGATTCCATGCTTCTACTACAGTTGATCCTAATGTCCCAGAGTAGGTGACCAAAAGTACAACTACTTTGAAGTATTTTTGTAATATTATCTAGAGGAAATTCTTATGCCACTTGTCAAGTAAATTAGACCAATTTTTGTCTAATTGATAGTAGTTTCAGTAGTGATAATCCTGTAATTTATAGCTTGTCTTTTACTCTAAATGAGAGTGAATATGCAATATAAAGGAATTAACTCATGTTCTTTTAGCAGTTAAAGCATTTTCAAGTATATTTCCCTCTTGTGTACTACAGAGCCAATTCAGAACTCTTCCAAACAGCAGGATATATGGTATGTTCAACCAGTTTGCAGCTCACAAATATAGTTATTCACAATACAGCTCATTCAGAATTGCTTCTTAGAGTCTTACTACTATGCAGACTGATGTTCTGAGTCTGGACAATATGGAGTTAACTTACTTCATAGCAGTCCATACGGCACTCTGTTTTAAATTTGTGGCACAAACAGTGATGGTAACATTGTAACAGTGTAACTGTACCAGTGTAACTGGTAACTGGTACACTGTACCAGTGAAACTGGTAACAGTGATGGTGTTTTGATTATTGTTCAATAATACCTGAACAACATCAGAGTTCTCTCTTTTTCCTGCTCTCCCTCCCAAAGCAAGTAGTCTGAGGTTGAGGAAGAAGTTGGGATGGACTCAGCTTGGACAGTTGACTCAGATTGGACAAAGGGGTATTCCACATTTGCTTTTGGCTGGAGTCAACTCATAACTACTGTGAAGATGCACATCAATATCTTTACCTGTTAAAAAGACTTTAGAATAATCACTGATGATTTAGAATTAGATACAACTCAGTTTTATAAGTTAGAATTAGTGGAAAAAATAATTTAGGCATAAGCAAACTGGCATGTTTTGCTCATCTGACATCTGCAGACAAAATAATTCTAAAACTGACAATGTGAAGAACTGTTGACAAATAAAAGAGGCTCAATGGAAAATGAAAAATAGCAGAAACTTTACATTTAAGAGGTGGATGACAGGAGATTTCTATTTAATTACATAGCAAGCTACTCTGAAGCACTCTGTTTCCAGCAAACAAAAGATAAAAACATTTAATAACAGATTTGATAGAATATGGTGTTAAAATAAAGAGGTAAACACTGTAGACATCTATAAGAGGAAAAGGCTCTCATTTGATCTGATAACATGGAACTAAAAAAGTAGAAGAATGGAAGATCAAATGATAAAATGCTAGGAGGAGAGAGTTTTCATAATCATTGCTAAAAAGGATTAAGTCAGGTAAATAAAGTATAAAATAAATTGAGTACCAGGGGAAAGTGCAGTTGAAAAAAAAAAACAACAAACCTATTAGAGATTAAAAACAGAATACTTAAGTCCTTTTTTTTTTTTTTTTTTTTCCTGTGTAGAAATGATTGCTCATTTATAAATGTATCTTGCAAGGTACTGAGTGTCTCTAATACACTCCAATGGGAGTTCAGAGAACTTCACACTTTACATTATACAGCCCTTCAGGAGTTCTAGAAATAAGTAAGGGAGCCTACAAGATGGTGTTCTTTTTGTATAAAACAAAATGCAACATAATTGGTAATGAGTGCATGTAAATAAAGGATAAAAGATCAAAGTCTGGAATGATGCTGAAGGGCTTTAACAATTCAATTGCTTCCATAATCCATGTAAACATGATCTGCAATTCCTGAAAAAAATAAAGTACTTGTTTACAATCTATGAAGTGTTTCTGTGAAGGGGAGAAGTTAGTTCAAGAACAAACAGACTGTCTTTAACTAAAACACTTTGGAGGTTCTTTTTTGCTTTGCCTTTTTTTTTTATGGGGGTGTGTGAAACAGAGGGAAGAAAGAACAATGAATGTGTGTATTTACGACTGTTAGAATCATGGAATCATAGAATGCCCTGAGTTGGGAGTGACACACAATGATCATCAAGTCCGAATCCTGTTCCTGGATATCACAACCACACAATTCACACCATGTGTCTGAGGGCATGGTCCAATCACTCCTTGAATGCTGTCAGGCTTGGGGCCTGGGGAGTTGCAGTGCTCCACCACCCCCCTGGGTGAAGAATCTTTTCCTAATATCCAGGCTAAATATCGATGGCACACCTTCCTGCCATTCCCTCGGATTGTATAATTGGTCACCAGAGATCGGCACTTGCCCCTCCTCCTCCTCTTGTGAGGAAACTGTAGATCATGATAGGGTTTCCCCTCAGTCTCCTCTTCTCCAAGCTGAACAAACCAAGTGACTTTAGCCACTTCTCATACAAATTCCACTCTAAACCCTCCATTTACTTCTTGACCCTCTTTGGAACACTCTCTAGCAGGATAGAATCATAAAATCATACAACCGTTTTGGTTGGAAAAGACCCTTAACATCATTGAGTCCAACAGTTAAAGTAGCACTTTCAAGTCCACCTCTCAATCATGTCCCTAAGAACCTCATTTAAGTGTCTTTTAAACACCTCCAGGGATGGTGACTCAACCACTTCCCTGGGCAGCCTGATTCTGAGGATAATACAGACCCTGTCCTTGTCCTGTTCTTGGAGGAGGATGTCGAAGGACGGTACAATAGCAAGGACCAGTGTCCACTTCATTTTCACCATTTGGAAAGATATAAACATATTGTTGAAAAAGTAATCTTCTTACTCTTGTCATATACTTCTTATATGTATCTGTTGAGGGAAGGTGAATTCAACAGATTTTAATATCCAGAGGATTTCTCCTCTACAGTGTTTATTTCTGTTCCTTTTAGTAGGTCCAAATGATAACAAGGCTGAACATACACTCTACAGATGAAGACACAAACACACACACAGATACACATGTAAACTTTTCACAAAACAGGCAAAAAAAATCAACACTATCTTTACTGGTATCCATATAAAGACCAACAGCAACCACAGAAACTCATATAACACCACACAAATACATTAATCCTGTCCAGCTGATACAGACTGATACAGGCATATGCATAACCTCCCTCTCTTGATCTACGGGCCCATGTTCTCTCTCTTGTTTTTGCTTCTAACCCAATATACTTGCAAACTGTGTGTCCATGCATTCTAGGTATCTATGCATCCTTTACTTTTACAGGTCGTCACAGTTTCTCCCATGGCATTTAGTCATTCAGGGCTCTTAGAGTTCATGTTCAGCAACTCAGTAGTTCAGCTACTAGATTAGAATACATAGAGCCAACTGCAGGGATTCACTTATGTAATAAAATGTATTATGAAATACTGACAGTGCTTAAAACTGGATACAAGTTCAGTTGCTTACACATTTAGATGTCAGTGCTCTTCTTTTATGAGCTCCCAAAACTTCATGTAATTTTTGTCTTCAAGGTAACAAGTTCACAGACTGTGACAATTCAAGTCAGGAAAGTTTTAACAGAAGAGTTGAAAGACTCATGTTTTAAATATTAATGATAATTATTGTGTTGCAAATTAGATATTTACCCCTACAACTGATCAGCCAACTACATGTGTAGTTTTACATACATAGGCAAATCACTGCTATTCATAGATTCAGCTAAGGACATCTGATATTTTTTCTTCCCTTTGATAACCGGAGGTGAAATAGCTGGTATGGCAGATTTTGCTTGATAAGTTCTTATGTTCCATCTTCTGGATATGGTAAAAATGATTGATATTGGGAAGTCCAGTGATGATGTTTCATTTTGTTTTTCTTTTTATGTGAAGTTTAGTAGTGAGGAAATAATGCTTGGAGGAGAGGCAAGTATGAACTTCAGGAGGGATTTCTACCTGCCTAGGTATCTCACTACAATTATTTCTTGTGTTCAGGCTGCTTTTTGGAAAATAGACATGAAAGCTGAGCTGAAAACTCCGAAAGCCTGACTGTGGTTTACCCACATACATGACAGCTGTGTATGTACAAGTTAATTTATATTTATACTTTGATTCCTCGTCATAGACTAACCTCTGACTGAATTTCACTGATATGCTTAAGTTAGCAGCTTGTGCCATTGTGACTAGGTTCCTAAAATGGAAAGTCAAATACAAATCTGGGTCTAGACATTACTGTCTCTGGACTCATTAGGGGTAGTAAATTCATCAATAAGGCTACTGACTTTGAGTCTAGACATATTTACAAAAGCTAGATGGAATTAATCTACATCTTATCACTAGCTTTGCTCAGGTAGAACTAAATTCTACAAAGGCCTTGGAAACCCTTCACTGTTTATTAATAGTTTGGCAGTAGTATTAAAAAAAACCAGCTTAAATGTTACTTCAGAAGCACTACTCAGAGGAACAAAACAAACAAGAGTTTACTGTGAACATTTTTGCATGTGACATGAATAAAACCTCTAGAACTGTGAAGTCACAGTATGTTTACTGCCTCAATATTTAATAACATGTAACAGTACAAAGGAACTGAAATATCTACCACAATCCTCTCATATAAATGCCATAATGTGACAGAGAATAAGAAATGAAACTTTTAAAAAATGCAGCTCCATACAGGAAAAAAAAAAAAAAATGTTCTTTTCTGTACTCTAACATACCCTATATTATGCATTTTGAAAATGCATTAAAATAATATATTAAAAATAATAACAATATTTAAAAAAAAATACTAGAAAATACCTATGTCTGGGTACAAGTCTTGCCATGAAACTTGTCTCAGGACTCAAAGTTAGTAGCAGAAACAGATTTTATTTTTGGCTTAAATTATATTTGTACTATGCCTCACACAGTGGGTCTCTTGTCCATAGCTGCAGCTCTTTGTCTATCACTGATGACCTTGTTGAGTAAGTGATACACAAATTACCACTGTGGTCTGGATAATGAATCCAGGACAGGACCCTCAGATGTCTTACTTCCTGAAAACAGAATCCTGCTATTGGGTCTGTCAGAAATCAATGTTCCCAACCAATCATTTTCCTTAAAGTCTTTCAAAGTGTATGAGTGGACAGAAACAAACATTGTCCGTCTCTTTTCAGTGCTACATTAAATAAATCCTGAGTATTTCAGTAAACCAGGCCCCAAAGAAGGGGATGTACTGCTCAGAATTTCAGTTATATAAACACTGTTCAGGAACCAGACCACAAAAGGGTCTTTGTACAGTGCACCTAAACATCATACAAAATATGAGGTAGCCTATAATTGCATGCTTGTTTAATACATAGCATAAAATGTTGTATTTGGTTACACAGATTTCAATGAAGCACTTGTGGTACCTTGAAGAGAGCAAAAAGCGAATGTGGGCTCTGAGAAGCAGCTGGTTTTGAAGGAACATCCTTACTACAGAGTAATGATGATTTTCTGAATTTAGTTGTGCCTAACATTTAACCAGAACAATACAACTATATCTTTGCTATATCTTGGTTTTTATTTTTTTTATTGAGGATAGAGGCTATTTTTGGAGCATGACATTCACTGTCATGTTTGAAGCAGAGCTGTCAAAACAAATGCATCAGGTCATGCAGTGAGTGGTTTATCTCTGTGGAAAACATTAGAATAGAGAGGACTGTTGTCTCAGAGATAGACTAGTAATTAGATATTGATTGCTTTGGCTAACACATTGTGTACAATTCTAAACAAATGCAAGATCATTTCTGACTCCTTTCTCTTAAACCCAGATATTTGTCAGTGCATTCATTTGAAAGATTACAAAATATGAGGCAGCTTTTACAGTTGATTCATTTGAGCTTCAATTTATTGGTCTCATAAAAAATCCTTCATTTGAAGGGAATGTCAAAGGAATCAGCACTATCTCAGCTCATGTCCACAACCAGGACTTTTACTTTAAATTACAGAAAAACAGAGCAATTGACTTGCAAGGAAGGGGGGAAACTGTGTCTCCATAAACTTGCAAAAGAAGTTGCATTCTGTCCTAACTTTGGCCTCTTGCAATGCATAGATCTAGCCAAACCTTGACCTGACTGTCCCTCTTTTCTACCTTTGTAGACACAGTTAATGGAAATAGTCAAAGTGGATGTTGCAATGCTAGAGCTGACTATATGCCTTGAATACACAAAGTGTCTTGCAAATGCCATCTACAAATACAGCAGCCCCCTTTACTGGGAAGAGCTGATTTTCTACATCTTCTGAGCTCAGCCAGGTCACAGATGCCTCAGATAGAAAAGCGCAATACTCTCCAAATCAAGTTCGACCTCAGTGAAGAAGACTACTCCAGCAGTCACCTTAGTGGCCTCAAATCACACATACAAAGAGCCCCTCAAAAAAGCATGGGCCTTACAGCCAAAATTCCAGCTTTGTTTTTTTTTCCTTTTAGACAGAAGAAACAGTGTCATAACTGTGCACCATGACAAAGAAGTTCCCTGAAACTCCCAATCCATTTGCTTTCTTACCTAATATGCTGGCTGTTGAGGGTCAAAATAGAACTTTTATTCTAGTGTTGAAGTGTAAAGAGTGGTAAAAACTTCACTATTTGCCACCCTCAAGTCCATGTACATAAAGAAGGTAGCAGAATCAAGGTTTCATTAGTTATCACAGCTAAAGGAGATGCTGGAATGTATTATAACATATACTTCATCAGAGAAAAGAGATTTCATCAAGCTGACAGTTACATGAACATGTGGAAAGCAAGATTATGCAAAAGGGACAATGTATATATTTTATTTTTACTTTCCTTTATTCATTCCTTCTGTGGCCTCTACCTGTGGTAAATCCTGAACCTCTTTCAGATATTTTCTCATTCATTGCTAAGTTCTTTTATGGAGAAGGGAGATTGAAGATTTTGGCTAACTTAATACTTTTTCAATTCAGTGCAGAGTGTAAACATTGTTGCCACTCAAAGCATTGCTTAGTGTTTTATCACAAAAACTATTTTAAAGTAGGTGGAGAAAAGTCATTATTTTGTTTGCAAAATGTGGCTACATATGATACCTTGAAATACAAATGGCCTAGTTCTGCTTCCAATTAACTCAACAACAAAACTCTCATTGACTTAAAGGTCAGCAAGATCAGGCCCTAATTTACCAACACTTGTAATTCCCTGATTAAATTTTCAAAGGCCAAATGCTAAACTGATTTGCAAGCCTTTGATACCCTGCTGAAGTCAGTGTACAACTTGGCAAACTATTTCTTTGGCTCTTCTTTAGGACTGTGAAAATTCTCTAGCTGATCATATCAGTCTTTGCCTTGTCATGCAGCAGAGAATTCCAGTCTGTGATACCAACCTTGCCATGTAATGTCTTTTTCTCTCACTTGCATCTCCTTCCCCTGTAGATAAAAGTCATCTCTGAATATCAGAAAGCTTTAGTTAAAGAATAGCACTTCAAATTTGTATTCCTGGGTGTAAAGCAGCCGAATCACCAAAAAGGAACACAGAATACATTTAAGTGCACGAAGTAGCCATTAAAGATAAACTTAAATCTCAGAACTTCTTGATTGTCTGCAAAAAAAACCCCTGTTGCTATGCAATATGAGAAAACACAAAAGATTTACAACTACATGCATTAATAATAGTATAATATTAAAGGTGTTGCTGCCTACTGATATGTGTCTACTTATCTACTTTCACATACACTTTCCTATCAGAACAAATAATTAGGTGCATGTTTTCAAGACACCATTGCAAATATTCAAGAAATCTGAGTCATCAATATCAGAACTGATTATTTTCTACAAGCTGTTATTAATCCAGGAGAAATATTTTGATGTTTGATTCAAGCTGACATAGCTTTTATGTACATAAATGCATTTTACTCTTATATGTAGAAATTTTCCTATATATATAAATATATATATATATATATATGTAGATATATTTCAGGTTTTTTATCCGATTTTGCTTTGTTGCTGTTGCTTTGCCAGGAGGTGTCCATAGATCTCATGAATGAGAGTTTCTCTCTGTGCATACATGATTACAATCTGGTGGAGTGGTTAGATTTCGTTTGGTTTGGCAAGATGTCTGTGGTGATGTGATCTCTGTATGAGCTTCCTATGAGACAGTGTGGAAGTGAAGCTTGAGGTAAACAAACACAAGACAACGGAGCCCAGTGACAGAAACTCAGGAGTAAACTTTAGTGCAGGTCTCCTGGATAGTAACCTGTTATTGACAGTAACCTGTTACTGTTATTAGAAGCTAGAAAACCGTCCACAAGGCTGTCCTCTGCCCTATTCTCTTGCATTTGGTAAAGTGTGTAACTAAAAAATCTTAAAAAATCCTTTATGTGCTTAGTAACTGTAGACCATAAAATAAATAAGAACTCTCTTTGGGGTGATATAGTTAGGAAATAATAGAGCTGTTTCATGTCTTTCCAATTAACCTGTTTTCTGTCAGAAAATGCTTATCCCATGAAATTAAAATATTTTGCTGCAACACATCAATTTTATCATAATTACCAACATCAAAGTTTCATTTCAACTTTATTACTCCAATATGTATGAAATTCAGTACAATTTAGTGATGAACACAAAACAAAAATATAAGACTTAATCCGAACAAAATCCCTTGGCAAGATAAATCAAGTATTTGTTTCACAAGAAGAATAAATTGAAGTATTTTTAACTTTCCATCACAGTTTAAAATGAAAGTGCATCTTAATACCTCAAACTAGGGTGCTGAATTTAAATTTTGTGTTCTAGTCAGCTCAAACACTGCATTGCTTTTAAAGGCCTACAGGTTGTCTAACTAGCACTGCTCTATCAAGAATCAAAGCTTTTATATTTGCAAAAAGGAGAATAAATCAAACTGAGATAATACCTGACAGTGTCTTTTATCTCCTTGCAAGCTGCAAGTGATAGCATTTCTTCTTATAGACAGAACGGCTGGAATAAACCTCCTTTAGTTTTTGATGTAATGAAGTATACCATTTAAATAAATCTCTTCCAGTGAGTTTTCCAAAAGTTATCTGACAGACCAGCAGTTTTGTAATGATGAATGCACTAATCAGACCTTAATTTTTCCAAAATAAGGCATTGAAATCAATGGCAGCTGGATCAGGTCCTAAATCAACCCAAAAATTTACAAACATTTCAGAGAATGTTGCAGTTTCACATATTGTAAAATAAGTGGAAACTGGAGTTTGAGCCTGTAATTTGGGAGTTGAAAGTGGGAGTTCATCAGATTGAAATGGGGGAACTTTCAAATTTTTTTTTTTACCAGGGTATTTCAGCAGATAGCAACACCGTTTAAGAGCTTTATGGAACATTTCGGACTTTGTAACATCCTTTTATTTTATGTGATTAAAAGGGAGGCTTTAATATGTGGCATCTCAGGAGTATTGTATTTACCTACTTAAGGTCGGATAGATAATTCTGTGTATGAGTCAGCGTTGAAGGGAAAGGATTTGTGGTTTTTATTTTCCTCTCTCTTCTATAATCTTCCTACCTCAGGAGCTCTTTTTGATTCAATAATGACATTTGGTGATAACCCCAGAGGAGTAATAATTTTGCTTGAAGACTAGACCAAGTGAGTGGTGATCTTCCTTGCTGTCAATGACCTATAGATGACATTTTGTACCTAATTAATTAGATGTCTCTCTTCTGAAAGAAATGGCGAATCATGCATAATTATAATAGGCATCAAAGTTGAAGCCATTGGCTCATTAATCTAATGGAGCTAGCCTATGGCACTTAAAGACCATTTTTATTGCTCATGATGTCTGTGTTATTTTATGAGCAATTAGCACTCTGTATAAGACTGATTCTCTTGATGGTTTTGATTTTTTTTTACACTCAAAGAAAATATTTAGATCAGTTTATAATACAGTAAAAGCTATAACATCTAACACTCATAAACATTCAGATATTAGCAATTTAAAATATAGGCTAAAATTATCCAATACAAATTTTTTTTAGGCTAAAGGAAGAATGGAAAAAATCTCACAGAACCGTAGGATTCATAGACAATAAAATTAAACAAATGATACATTGAAGGAAATGGCAAGTTCTGTGATGTATTTTTGATGGGTTTTCTCCAGAACTAAGGAGTAATAATCTCAATATGGGACACACAGTCTTTCTGTGTAACAACAACAAAGATATTTTGTTTAGTTGTCTTATTTTTTTTTCCAAGTTGCCTGCTATTAATTAAATTTTATATGTTAACAATATATTTGAAATTTATATAAATATTTGAGATTTTTAGAAACCAGATTCATTAACAGACTTCCTGGAGCTAGTCCATTCTCAGCATGAGGGTTCCAGAATTTTAAATGTCACTTTCCACCCATAACTTGCCAGATTGCTCTGTAATCCCTGATAATTATTTCTCTAGAGAGTCTAACTACTTCAGCTTTGCTAGGATTTGTTCCTGTAGAGTGCCTGGTTGTCTCTTACTATAACCATGTCTCACACGAAAATAATCCAAGTAAGCTAAATTGTGCATTATGATATGATGCATCATGCTTAAAAAGACATTCAGCAACAGCTTTGGAAAATTGGACACCAGTGATAGTTTCATATTTGAATTTACACTAAACCATCAACCACATGCCTGGACTGTTCAACATACATTTATGGATATGAGTATGAATACATTTGTGTGTGGATATCTTACGTATGCTATGGATTAACAGGTAACTGTATATTTTTTAAAAAGTAGCTAGCCAAATATACATCTTAATTAAAACCTAAAATTGCCATTTTTTTTTTTTTGCATTCATCTTTTTGCACAAATCTGCTTCTCAGAAAATGTAAAGTCTACTAAGAGGCTTTACATACAAGTTATTGCTGAATCAGTGAAGATGATTTGGCAATTTTGTGTTTTACAGATTTTGTGTTTTATGAATTTTGTACTAAAATCTTAATGGTGATAACTAAAATTCCACCAGGCAAAAACTGTATAGCAACCATGTAACTATATAGTTCTACAGCTCTACAGTTTTTAGCCAGTAAATTTACTCCCACTGTTTGGCTCCCTACTTAATTATTTTACAAAGGGACTATGTCTGTACTAAGAAAGTAAACAGCACTGGACATTCCATTTATCAGTATGCTTAAACAGTTAAAATAGTCCTTGACAAAGTTTTGATCTGGGTCAAGTGTCAGTCTCCCAAGCAGTTATAAACCAATATACAATATTCAGAATAGCTCTCAAGTGCACTGTTTTGGAGGCTTAGAGATTTCAATATTGTAAAAACTGCCAAATCATCTCAACCACAGAAACAGGGAATGGGTCTCTGGCACTCTTTTGTTTACTAGTATAGATGTAGCTCTTTCTTTTTTCTATGACAGTATTTCATGCTATTTCATGGTAGTCATAAAAAGTAGACATTTAGATGCTAATCTTTGTTCTTTATCGAAACTGGAGCTTATATATCAATAACCTAGACTCCGTTCCCTTCAGCTAACAGAGAATCCGAGTTCAATACAGTAGTCTTTTCTCCACATGATCTTAGCCATTCCAGGATTGCTCATTTATGGTAATTTACTGGCTCTCATTTAATCTTCTTTTGCATTCTAGGAACTCCAGTCCTCTTTTGTATTTGTATTCATGGCCAGGCAAAATCTCTGTGGCACTTTTCTTGGCCCAGTGTCCTTGATCTCTGGAGAACCTCCACAAATAACCTTAATTCTGTTTTTCCCTTCTCTCTACTTTTTTCATTCCCGAGTTGTTGTTTTTGCTTCCCACTAACACTCCATTTTTGTTCCTTTACACAGTTTCTTTCTAATGCTTTTCATGTATTAAATCATGAAGTTTCTCTCTAACGCTTGCTAAAAGTAAAGGTTTCCTGAAAGCACTGAGGAAGATACAAGAGAAGAAAGAATGCATAACAATCTGTCTTCTTTCTGTTCAGTATTTCATACCCCCAATACACTCTTACTTTTTTTTATTTTCTTTCCCATTCTCCTTTATTTCCCTATTTTCCCCTTTTTTTTCTTTCCTTTCTCATTCCCCTTGTCATTCCATTTTTCCTTGCCTCACCTTGTGTTCAGAATAAAAAGACCTGTTTTCTTCTGAAAGTGGTTGCTGATTTGAATGCTTGGGAACAGGAAACACTACTAGATATTTATAGGCTACTTCTTTTAATTCAACAGTAGCATAAATTGGTATGTAGATTGCATATGTAATAAACTGGCAGAAGTATCTATTTCCTCCAGGATGCAGTAATTCCCATATGAATTGTCTTTTTCCCCAAATACCTCTCTTCAGACTTTAGACTACTTCAGAGTATTATGCTCTCGTGGATGTAAATAAATGATGACTCATTAACGGACTGATGCAAACAAGTGTATTTTACAGAGGAAAGAACAGAAAACTCTGCTCTTTGCTCCTGACATGTACATATAGCACTAACGTTATTGAAACAGGCCAAGGTATTTTTGGAGTGAACAAAGCTTTATGTCACAGTTCATTCTGACTGTGTTCTTTCTCCAGATTTCTGAAATGTACATTTACCAGTGTCGTGAGTGACATCTCCTGGAGAAAATAAACATGGTCACCCACAGTAATTTGCTAGTGAACTGAGATAAGATACTTGCAGATCTTGCAGATTCCGTTCCTGTAATTTTATTTTTTTCTTTTTTTTTTCTTTTTTTTTTTTTTTGACAACAAGAGGTTTATGCAGCAATTTTGTCTTATTTTCAAGAAAAGCTGGACCAAGATACAGAGATGGTTTTCCTCTCACAATAGTGCTAGCTGAGTTGACTCAAAGCCCTTGTCTGACAACACAGTAACAGCCAGAAGACAATGAATCCATTTGTCTTTATTATTACATCTTTTGACTAGGTGGCTTGTAAGAACTATGTAACCTTACCTTTCTTTCATTGACAATGGGGTAAATCAAAAGAGACTCTACAGACACCCACAGACCAGAGTCTGATAAAATTTATTTAAAGAAAAATCAGGCCAATGCACTGTGAATAATGAACAGATGAAATTAATGTAACCTGGAAGGAAGAGATGACTGCTTCCTATGCTGTTATCTCCTGCCCTTTTTGAGTATGCATTTCTGTGTTATGAAGAGCACAGTAAAGCTAATCCAGCATAGTTTACAGCTAGGAAATTGATTAAATAAACATGCTGCCAGGAATAATGAGTTTTCCAGTAACCAGATTAGCAAAATTAGAACTAACTTTGATATTTCACTACTGTACACCAAGGACATACACTTAAATCAGAAGCCATAACAGAAGGGACAGCTATTCCATTTCATGTGTTTACAGAAGGCAAGTGCACATTGCAAAAACAATGCATCATTCATCTGTCAGCTCACCCCTTAATCACTTATATTTCAATTTTATTTTACTGATCACAAACCTGAAGATAAATTCTTCCAACAAATATGTTTTATAGTTTTGTTTAACTGTTTCAATTATTTTCATAGAACTGTTGCTGACTGCTAAAGGAGGAAAAAACATGCAAACCTGAGACAAGAAGAAAGTAGATATAGTAATATCAGCACTTAGGTGAAAATGAAGAAGGAGGAAGAATATATTAGTTTAGTAACCCTTCAATTATCAAGAGAATTCTGTAATAAAATAGTATCTTTTTTTTCCTCTCTCTCTCTCATTGTTTTTTTGTTTTTGTTTTTGTTTTGTTTTGGTTTTTTTCCCAAAAATAAGACCACAATGATTATTTCTGGACACTAAGCCAGCACAGAGGAAAACTTTCGTTCCAGTCTTTGTTTTGAGTCCTTGCTTCACCTTATTTAGAGTAAAAGTTCTCATACAATATACTGAGTGAAAAGGAGTTGGAAACTTAATCTTTCTTAATTACTAGACTAGATAAAAAGTTCAAATGAATCACATGTATTTAAGTATCTCCATATAATTGAAAATGTTCCTTACTGCTCAAATAATTTTATTGAATAAGTTCTAAGCCAAGTAATTGTTCCTTCTGTACTTATCCAGCCAGCACTATGTGTACTGAAATTCACAGGAGGTACAGAATTTTACATGCAGTGGAAAAATGGCCATTCTGTTTCAACTGGTGCAAGTAAAAAAGTAGAATTTCCTCTCGTGTTGCATCTGCTTCATTTATTTTACTGTGCATCAACAGTATGAAGTTTGGGCATGGGTCTTGTATGTAGAAATGGATCCTCTTTCATTTAAATGTTGCTCATTTATTGTACAATTTTTCAGATTGTTTCATAGAAGATGGACTAGTCAGTTCTACCATTTAAAGTAACTCCATTAGCATTTTAAAATGAGTCTGACTCACTGTTGTCTTCTGTGAAATTTAGCTGTGCTGAGAGCACAATGTAGACACTTCTAATGCTTCCAAAAGCAGACAAAAGAAGTTGCCTCTGAAAAATTTTTGCAGGACAAAAAGTGCAGTATCAAAGCATACTACAGTATATTCCACTGCAGTGTAGTATTGCCTTACAAAGGTATATCATAAGAAAATATCAGAAAGAAGTCCCAAACTCTAATTCATGTGGAGAGGAAAAAAATAATGAATAGTAATTTAAGAGCTATTTAATTTGCAATTATAATGTTTTCCCCTCTCTTCAGTAAGCAAGTCTTTCCTTTTAGTTTGAAAATATGATTTGAAGCTTTCTTAGTTGCTTCAAGATTTTAACTAAATAACACTGTGTTTAAACCACAATAGGTTGGTTGAAAATTTTAAAAAAGCCTAAGAATGTGAGGTACACAGATTTAAACAGGAAGCAGAAGAACTGGAGCCTGACTTCTGTGACAGACTTAGAAGCTTCCAATTCATCTGCCAAGGATAGGGTTAGATTTTTTCATAGCAACTCATATGGTGCTATGTTTTAGATTTGCAACCAAAAAACTCCTGATAACACACCAAAGTTCCAGCTTTTGCTGAACGGTGTTTGAACAGCATCGGAGTATTTTCTTTTTCTCACTCTGCCCCACTAGCAAATAGACTGTGGAGTGTACAGTCTATTGTGAGAAGATACAAGCAGGAAGGTGATCCAAATTAATCAAAGAGATACTCCGTACCACATAACATCATGTTCAACAGTAAAAGGGAAAAGTGGGAGCTTGAAGAGCATTAACCATGTTTTGCTAGGAAACTGGCCGGGCATTGATCTGCCCATGGAATGTGGTGACTGCTTTTGCATGACTTGTTTTGTTTTATTTCTTCTGTCTTTGCCTTACCCTCCACTTTTTTCTTTTTCTTTTTCTTTTCTTTTCTTTTTCTTTTTCTTTTCTTTTCTTTTCTTTTCTTTTCTTTTCTTTTCTTTTCTTTTCTTTTCTTTTCTTTTCTTTTCTTTTCTTTTCTTTTCTTTTCTTTTCTCTTCTTTTCTCTTCTTTTCTCTTCTTTTCTCTTCTTTCCTTTTCTTTCCTTTTCTTTCCTTTTCTTTCCTTTTCTTTCCTTTTCTTTCCTTTTCTTTTCCTTTTCTTTTCCTTTTCTTTTCCTTTTCTTTTCCTTTTCTTTCCTTTTCTTTTTTTCTTTCTTTTTTTTTTTTACTAATTGTGACCCCCAAATTTTCTTGCTTTTACTCTTCCTTTCCAGTTCCTCTGTTCCACTGGGGATGTTGGGGGAAAGTGAGTAAACAGCTGTGTGGTGCTTAACTGCCCACCTGGGTTAACCCACAGTAGCCATCAAGCTTGAAGAATTACACCAACTTACAAATCAGAGATTTACAAAAAATGGCACTTTTGTGTAATTTTTTTTTCATTATTTCAGAATTGATAAAGAGGGTGGTTTTGGTTTTAGTTTGGTTAGTTTGTTTGTTGATTGTGCTGTTTTGATTTCTGCTGCTTTAGAAACTAGAAACAGATTCATAGTAGAAACAATAATAGCTTTTCAATTCATATAAACAAAGGGCATCAGACAGTTAGGTGAATCTTTACAAAATGTACCAGGTATGAAGAGATATGGAACAAGACTACAAGATACGACAATGTTGCAGCCCAAAGTCCTGTCAGTATTATCAGTGAGAATATAAATTCCCTTTTTATTTGAACAACAGCTGGTCAGGGGTTTGGGGAAGAACACACTTCTAAATCATACTGTCAAATGCACCTTCCCACTGTGTTGCAGAATTGTCTTGAAAGTCTTGTACCTCAGCAATTGCTACTGAAGTGCAGTGCCTGAAGTTTCCTTTGCCAAACTATTGTAAAGTATTCAAGCCATTTATTTTCTTCAAAGGACGTTGCAGGCACTCAGCAAATGATCATCCCTTCCATGTTGGGTCTACTCTTTATGACTAGCACTCAAATATGATGGATGTTGTAAAATAAGGACTGAAGTAGAAGACTAAGAAGTAGGTGCTACATTTACACTGCTTTCATTCTTTCATCCCCCAATGCCTCTTCAATGCAGCACATCCTAAAAGCCCTTATACATTTTCCTGCTGTACAATGTCTTCCAACTCCTTCTGTTTCTTGTCCATGCTGCGTGCATTGGTGTAGATGCACTTCATTTGCACTATTGATCCCCCCACTTTTTCAGGAGAAGAAGCCCTAATTCCTATGTGTGACAGTTCTCAGGAGCTTCCATGGTTTCTAACACATCAATAATCCTTGTGTCTTTGCTGCTACATAGATCTCCACCTCCTGCTTCCACTGGGACAGTAGACCAAAGAACCTTGTTAGCATACCATCCATCAAACATCAATATGCTGGACCCTGGCTTATCTCTAGCAGTGCTGGTTTTACCCCTTTCATCCCTTAAATCTAGTTTAGAGCTCTTTCAATGAGACCTGTTAACTTCTGTAAAAAGATCTTTTTTCCCGTTTGAGACAGGTGTACCCTGTCTGTCATCAGTAGCTCTGGTGTTGTGTAGACTGAACAATAATGAAAAAAAAAACAAAATTCTGCCAGTGACACCAGGCTCAGAGTGAGGTATTGATCTTCTGTGTCTTCCTGTTTCTTCCCTCATCATTCCTTACAACTGGAAGGACAGAGAAAAACATTACTTGTGCTCCTTATCCATTAACCCAGTGATATCAAACTCATTTTCACCGGGGGCCACATTAGCCTCACAGTTGTCTTCAAAGGACCAAATGTGATTTTAGGACTGGTTTAGTGCAGTGTTTACCCCTGTTTGGTTGAAGTAGTAGATATGAGATGTCTCAGAGAACTTGAAATATCACTGTTTAAGGTAAAGTTTGATCATCTGACCTGCTTCTGAACCACCTGTTTAAGCACAGCATCATTACAGCAGAAAGAAGTGAATATAGAATTTATTAACTATTTTTTTTTTTAAATAACAAGAAATTTCTTTTCATAATAGTATCTGATGTCTAATAATATAGAAAAAAAAATCAGATGTGGAAAAATCAGTTAACTGTAGATAGAGGTGGTAATTTCTATCTAAGAGAGAAACTTTAAAGCTGGTTAATTCTAAGAGCTTTGTTAATTATTTTTGCTTATTTTTCTTCTTGTAGTATTTTAGCAGACATAATTAGTATGAAATAGTACATTATTATGCCTATATATAGCTCTAGAACTTTAAATTAAAAAAAAAAAAATCTCGAGAAAATGACTAGTAAATCTCTGTCATATTTTTACGTAGGTGTAATTGTAGAAATCACTGCGTTATCTTAATCTAGTTATTTTGCAACATGTTTATGAGGTAACAAAAGAACCACTTTACTGATCGAGAAATCAGGATACTGAGAGAAAAATCAAATTTAGATTAATTAAACCTAATAATAAAATAATAAAATCCTGAGAATCATAAAGTTCAGGTTTCCTACCTGATGCATATGAAGAAGTGGATTCTCAAGGGAAGAGTCTTCAAAAAATCAGCTAAGAATACAAACAAGTCTCAAAATGAAATGTAAAATAAAAGGAAAACATTCTGCTCAGGAACCCTTTTCTTCAGATTTACTGAGGAGAATGAATTCACAGTGTAAACTTCACATTGCAAGATTCCAGACACCCATGAAATTAAATTACTACAGGGATTCTTCAGTTGATTCATTACAGTAACTTACTTCAGTCTTTTCATTTTTGAAAAACAAAACAAGAACAATACGGAGCTTTGGAAAACCTTATCAAAGAAGTATCTCAATATTTTCAGGAAAGAAAAATGGATCAGTTGTAAGACAATAATCTCTCTGAAGTACAAATTTAGAATCACAGGATAGAATCACCACAGGCAAACAAAGTGCTAGAGTTATAACAATTTTACAGCAGTTATCCAAAACATCATTATTTACTTAAGGCTTCCTTTTCTTTCTTTCACATGCCTTGGAGAATATTTAATTGGGCAATTCATGGGACTCTTATATGAGGATTTGGACTCATGCTTCCAAGTAATTGTACAAGCTTAAATGTGATATTGAAATATTTATTGTATTTTCATTCTTCTGTAGGTCAAAGATTGTTTAAAAAGCAATTTTTGCAATAAATTACATATTCTTGAGAACCAACCTTTGACTAAGAAATATGGCATCTATTGATTTGCAATATTCTGAAAGATTGTGGTTTATTGCAAAGATAATATTTTATTTAGAGTCACTGCAATTTGTCTACTGAGTCATCAATTCATCCTTATTTTCGCAGAAATTAAATTATTTTTGTTTTCTTTATTGAATAATTTTAACATCTCCAGCTTTATTGATAGTGAGTGCAAAAGATATTTATTTGAAAAGATATGGAATTATCAATAGGGATATAAACAAGACAGTTCTTTGATAACATCTATACATTTGCTCATTTTATCCCATCAAGATAAAGATGTGAACATAAAGGGACTCTTTCCATCTTACATATATCAGGCCTCACTAAACATAAAGAGAACAACAAATTTGCATAATTAACTGCATCAACAAAATAAAATAAAACAAGCTAACAGACAAAAGTGTATTTCTTCGTGAATAAATGCATATTGCTGTCAAGTGATGAACATTGAAGTGTTTGTAGAACTGTACATTCCACCTGTATGGAGTACGGAAACACTAGCTCCTTTTTGCTTTCTGTAGATCATAAAGAAAAATACAAACCAAACAACAAGAACAAAACAAACCCCCTCCACATCTATGAAGGTTTTCCTCAATTTGAATGTTTTCTACATCTAGGCTTAAGCATACCTATAAAATTACAAGGAGACATTTACATGTCAGCTTTTGAATTTTTGTTTCTTAAATTGGATTTAAATTCTATGCTCGAGATTGCACAAGATGAATCCCACCTATGAAAAATCTCTCTCTGTTGTCCCATATCTCCATACTTTTCTTATACAGACTATACAAACAATGCTAGCTGAATATTTTCAGAACTCCAAACTCCATTTTCTGGTGTGGATAATTTATAACTATTTAATTAAAATCTTTCAACATTTTGGATTAAAAACACTGGAATGTGGCTTGAAAATCGCAATCTGTAGTTCTCCAGTCTAGTTCAGTCAAGTAGAACTCTCAGTTTGGTTTATGGGTATGCTCTAAGGAGATCCAGGTAGGATTTTTTCTCTCCCTTCCCTAGGAAAAGCTATTCCAGGAAACGAATTACTTTCTGAGCTTTTTGAATATGATGACAGCATTGACTATTAGAGAATGTGTTGAGTAAGAAGAAGGAGGAGCAAAACCATTGCACTCACCCATTCTCAAATAGAGCTGTATTTTGCAGCATTTTTGATAATTTCTGATAGTTGTCCAAGGGCACAATCCAGGAGCTGAGGATGTCCCCAGCATGGACAGTGTCCTCACCAATAAGGCAGAGTCCTGCAGGGTTTAGCAGAGCAGGTAGTGCCAGGGTTTGGTAATGGGGTCCATAAACAGCACCCAACACAGCATGTGATGCACCAGGGGTAAGGGAGTGAGGAACAAGAGCAGATGGAAGTAAAGGCAGGGCTGGAGACAAGTACTACCTACCACATAGCTCAGGCAGCCTTGGGCCTGACCCAGGGCTCTCATGAGGCTGACCCAGGGCTGTCATGAGCCCATGGGGCCATGGTAAGGGTGCCTGTGGCAGGATGTTTAGAGTAAAACTTGTCAGAGGCGTTAAAGGGCTGTTGTTGTCTTGAGGGCCCTGATGTCCCTATGAAAAAACAAAAGGCATTTGCTGTCTGGAAACAATGAGTAGCTTGCCACTGATCCCCAAGGGGGAGGTGGGCATTTTATGTTTCTCTAGTACTTACTAGAGATTGATGTGCTCTTATTTTTTCAACAGCACTAGTTCCTTAGACCTGAGCTTGCTGGATCAATTGTTTTCTGGATGACTGTAATGGAAGGATTGTAAATCACAGCTTTTATTTATGGCCTTCTGTATGGATTTGTCTCATATCTAACTGACATAGACTCTGCTTAGCTCTCAGATTTCTGAAAATCCATTCCTTAGTCACTTGCTTCTTCTTTATATCATACTGGGAGCCAAAACATTTACTGGCTGCCAAATTTTCCAGGAAGTAAGCTGACAACAGAAGAAATTTTGCTCCTCTGGTTTAGAGGAACTATGCCTAGGCACCTTTAAAAAGCCTGGCTTTCTATGTGCAGCTCCTCATATATTATATAAAACAAAGAAAAAAATAAATAATACTTAAGTTTGTAAAGTATAAGTATATATAAAATTGCAAGTTCCTCAGATATTTTGGTATACAGGCCACAAAGAAATGTTTGATAAGGAGGAACTATAAAATACTTAGAGACGAGAAACAGCTTTTTAATTGCCAGCCAAGCTGAATACTGGACAACATACAGGTACTTTGAACAGTTCCCAGTTACTCATTCAATCAATCAAGTGAAAAACTGTTGAGCAAACCGGAATGCTGAATTAACGTGAGGAAATAATGATTTACCTATAGACATTTTGCAAATAGAAGAGATTAATCAAGTAAGGCATTTATTTAAAATTATTTGCTCAGCTGTTGCTGCTCAGATTTCAGCTTTTTTGCATATATAACTCAGACAGTTCAATAGAGATCAGAAGAATGTATATTCTGAACTATTATTTTTCTTAAAGTAGATGCAAATTAAGAAAAGAAATAGTTGCACCATGTGTAAAACAGCTATCTTAAATTGCTTGCTGCGTAAAAGAAAAAGGTACAAGAATGGCATTTTAAACAAGCAAACAAAAACCTAAACAAATTGATCAGAAGAAAATGAAGACATCTACATAGTTAATACACATTTTAGTGTTTGAAAAGTTATGTTTTACATGTCTTAGGATATTTCTGAAAGTTTCAAGAAAACTATACTTTGAAATCCAGTGAGTTCCAAAAATTTCCCCATGACTATGATGGAGCACAGCCGTGCATAAAGATAACTTTGGAGCACAGGCAAGGGAGAAAGAAGTGAGACAGATTCACAAGAGCTGTAAACCATAACAGGGGAACAAATGACAGTATGAAGTCCCCTGCTCGGCAGAAAATCTTAGAGGACAAGACAGACTTATGGTCAGTTTCCTACTTAACTAACAAGAAGCTCTAGCTATCAGTGCCACAATAAGAGGGACACAAAAACAGAAATAAGGCTTTATCATGGGAACTGGTAAGCAAGAACACACACAAAGGGCTTGAAGAGGATGTTGCTGGTATAGTGATGGTGATGATGCACTAGAAAAATATGATACCTTTCACTGGCTGATTCAGCTATCCCTAGGGATAGTGGTGTCTAAAACCTAAATGAACTTCTGGGATTTCCTCAGCTTTTCCAGCTTGAGGCTGCATGGAGTGTGTCATGGTTTAACCTGAGCTAGCATTACAACCATGATAGCTGCTCAGCCACCCCCTCCCCTATCCCCGCCAATAGGGGAGAGAATCAAAAGGGAAGGAAGAAACTTGGATTGAGATAAACACAGTTTAACAAAATAACAAAATAATAATACCCTACTAGTAAATATATATATTAAATAGAAATAAAATATACTCAAGGCAATTCTTCATTACCTCGTTGAGCAGCCAGTCACAAGAAACGGCACCTGTTCCCATAGACAGTCCCAGAGAGAGAAAAGAGAGGAAAAAGGCAGAAAGTCTCAGAGGCCTCTACAAAGTGGTAAAAAGCTGGACTAAACATCCTGCACCAAAAAACTCCCCCAGCTGCGGCCCAGAGAGAAATAGTGGAAGAGCCACCTGAAAGGTCTCAACCCTTCCTACATAGTTAGCATAACGCTAATGTGATGGGATACTCTTATTGATCAGTCTGATTGTCAGTCAAGCTCTGCCCCATCCATGTCCCCCTTCCTCAATGCCTCACACCTGTGGGCAGAGTGCTCAGAGCGTCTTTGGCTCTCAGACAAGAGCAATTAAAAACATTAACTCTGTGGCCCAGAGTTATCTCTTGTTCTCAAACTAAGTCCAAATAATGAGCATGCTAGCTATGGAAAATAAAGGTTTCTAACTGCGTGAAAATTAACCCATTTTAGGTAATTCAACACAGAGTGTCAGGAAAGACATTTCCATGCAAGTTTACGGGAATGTCTTCTATAAGGTGCTTATGGGTATTGCGGCAGAATGCAACCCCCCCCCCCTCTTTCTCCCCCTCCCTCCTTCCGTATGGAAGAAGTAGGCACATCTCCCTCTCTCTCTGCTACTTGAGGCTAACAGCTTCTTTTGTTTGGCCCCAGAGCACCCTGGCCAGGGCCATTAGGCGAAGGGAGTGCCGAGGCACCAGTAAGCCACAGGGCACCTGCGGCCAGTGTGGGGGATGTTTGGAGGCTTCAGGGGCACCCACAGCCAGTGTGGGGGTGCAGAGAAGCTTCTAGAATGCCTACAGTCAGATCTGATCAGCCAATACAAAAAACGGGATTCTCATCGAGACTCCATCCATTGTTGCGGGTCTCTCGGAGCACAAGCAAGATGCTGACGCCGAGAGCCCCCTCCCCGGGATGGAGACTCCGCCTGCCTCACCGCCACGGGCGTGAGAAAAACTTCTCGCAGGATTGCCAGTATATTTATACTTTTCGTGTACATTTGCACGTGTAACTTTCTGTGCTCAATATGAGCACGTGTAAAATTAATCCTCGCATAATCGCGGGTGTATTTTCCTTCCGTGCACATTTGCACGTGTAACTTTCCATGCACATTTGCATGCTTACTTTCCATGCTTAATACAAGCACGTGTACTTTCCGTGCACATTTGCATGTGTACCGTTCCGTGCTCAACATAAATTATTTCTTCGCACAATCGCCAGTGTAGTTTCCTCGCGTGCTTCCACATAAGCACGTGTAATATTCTGTGCACATTTGCACGTGTAAGTAAATTAACCCTCGCAGGATTGCGAGTGTATTATAAATTTACCCTCGCGCAATCGCAAGTGTACACTTTCCATACTCACTACGAGTACGTGTATCTCTTAAAATAATCCCACACGGTGTTTAGGCAAGTGTGTACTCCTCCGGGACTCAGGGACGGCTCCAGCATTGTTTTGGGTGAAGCCATGTGCATGCACTCTGTGGACCGCCTGTTGTATTAGTTGCTGCCCCTTAATAATTTTCCTCAACTGATATCCGAACCTGTATTTAAGTCACTTTTGGAGTGCTAAAACCCTGTTTCTCACTGGTTTAACAAAAGTTGTTTTGGACCTTGTTGTCCCTTAAACTAACCTCGGGGTGCCTCCATGACAGGTATGGAGGGAGTAGCATTTATAAAAAAAACCAACCAACCAACCAACCAACCAAACCCAAAACCGAACCAAAATAAAACAAAAACAACCAACCAACCAAAATAAATAAATAAATAAATAAAGAAAACCACAAAAAAACAACAAACCAAACAAATAAACAAAAAAAGAAGGAAATTATGTGCTGACGAATAATGTGTGAAGATGTCTCAAACTCTAGGCCTGCTGAAGCTGCAAGAACAGCTACATGCAGAACACTAAAACTTGGCTGAACTTTGTCCAAGGCTACCAGCACACACTAAGCATCAATAGCAGAGAGTACACCTTGGAGCACCTCCAAGGTGACAGTGGTTTCTCTGTGCAGACAAAGATTATAGGATTATATGTACACATTTGCTAACCAAAAGAACCCTTGAGGAACTTTCTAAACACCTGCCAAGAAGCTGCTTGTGCCTCAATATGACCCTATGTTCCTGAGTAAACATCTGGGTTTTGTGTCCCAGCTGTGCCCAGAGAGGCTGTGGAAGGCCCTGGGCAATCTGATTTAATTCAGAAAAAAACTTTGAGCAGGGGTTGGATTAGTCAAGATTTAGGTCTTGGTTCCAACCACAATTCTTCAATAATGCTCTTAATATTCTGAATTTAGCTTTTACTGACAGATTATAACTTTCCCAGTCTATAGTAGATTTTTATTTTTTTTTTTAGCATTTTCATGCTGCTTATAAACATCAAGTGTTCGGACCCAATGATTTTTGGTGTGCATGTATAGAAAACCATTCTCGCAACAAGAAGTAGAACTTGTTACTGCCACTCTGAAAGAATATAAATTGTTTTACATACCTACATGCATCCCTTTACTCATATTCATGTGTAGGCTGTGCTGATCAGTTCTTTATCTCTAAAACGAGGATGCAGATATTAGATGTTATGAAGAGCTCTATATTGTTTTTTTTGCACAAATGATGTATTTAATTTTCACAACAAAGTATACATGAGAGTTGTAAAATATTGATGATTTTCTTCACTGATTAGAGGGAAATTGTAACAATCCATTCACTGATGAAGTCAGCTGGATACTTTTGGCAAATATTGAAATGCCAGCCATGACACTGTAGTAAAAGACATACTTCTGGTTTTATGCTGTTTGATTTTTTATTAGCCTAAGAATACTAGTGAAAACAAAAGATGGGGTAGGCCATCAGAGTGTTTTGTATCTAAGTAAAAATAACAAATCAAGTGAACTGTAAAAGATATAGGTAACTTAAGAGAAGCAGTATATTAGAAGGCTGTGCCATGCTAATTGATTAGGTAATTTAATTAAACCATAAACTTTTTAATAATAGACAAAAGGAATGAGAAAGTAGCTCAGAAAGTGGAAGCTTCATTGGTGAATATAAAACCTGATATAGAACTAGGAGAAAAAAATACATTGTGTTTAGTTGAAATTTGAAAAATATGGCAAAGTTCCATGTCCACTATATGGGTGGACTATATTATAACTTTTTGATTTCTGTGAAAATAATTTTTAATGTGTCTTTGCATTCATCCATTTCATCAGAAATTGTGAATCTTCAAATGGAAAGAGTATATTGACTTAGTACCAGTATCAAAGTTCACACTAAATACTTTAATTCCTTATTCAGCATTAGTTAAACATTTCCAGATTGTAAGAAATTTATAACTCAATGATGAGTTATTCTTCAAGGAACTAAACTAAGCAAAGCCTCCAATTTTCTGATTTATTCACAATACATAGTTTGATCAGTTATATTTCGTTTTAGGAGCTCAGCCTGAAGGATGCAGGAAAAATCTTGTTTGCAATGATGTAACTGTTTACTATAGTGTCCTAGGCATAATTTGGAATAAACAGTATTTTTAGTGGTGTGTAATATTTTAGAAAATAACAAAACATCATTTTATTGTGATGCTTTATAAAGTATGGAATTGTATTCTTTGGAGTTTGCAAGTCTGATAGAAGCTTATAATGAGTAATGATATATTTCTCTCTGGGTATCCAGTTCTAGACACATTTGATTTGCACCTAGTGTCATCACCATTTTATTTTAAGCTGTGGACATATTTGAATACTGTCCAAAGGCAACTAATATCATTAGAGACAATCAGAATTGGTTATGTCTGAAGACCAACAGCCCTGAAATCTTACAACAGCATAAACGTACATTCAATATTTTCCTGCATCATTCCTCACATTTTGTACATCTAGAGATGTTGAGAAGGCAAAAAAGCAAGACTGAAGAAGGAGGAAAGCTGTGAAAGATGGCCAAGGTGAAGTTCCTCTGGAGAAGTGCAAGTGTTGTCTAAACACACATGATTTCCAGGAACAGAAGAGTAGTGTGCTGGTTTAAAACAGTTTAAAAAACTAAGCAGATTTCTCTTTTCTTTTCTTTTCTTTTCTTTTCTTTTCTTTTCTTTTCTTTTCTTTTCTTTTCTTTTCTTTTCTTTTCTTTTCTTTTCTTTTCTTTTCTTTTCTTTTCTTTTCTTTTCTTTTCTTTTCTTCTTTTCTTCTTTTTTTTCCTTTCCTTTCCTTTCCTTTCCTTTCCTTTCCTTTCCTTTCCTTTCCTTTCCTTTCCTTTCCTTTCCTTTCCTTTCCTTTCCTTTCCTTTCCTTTCCTTTCCTTTCCTTTCCTTTCCTTTCCTTTCCTTTCCTTTCCTTTCCTTTCCTTTCCTTCCCTTCCCTTCCCTTCCCTTCCCTTCCCTTCCCTTCCCTTCCCTTCCCTTCCCTTCCCTTCCCTTCCCTTCCTTCCCTTCCCTTCCCTTCCCTTCCCTTCCCTTCCCTTCCCTTCCCTTCCCTTCCCTTCCCTTCCCTTCCCTTCCCTTCCCTTCCCTTCCCTTCCCTTTCCTTCCCTTTCCTTTCCTTCCCTTTCCTTCCCTTTCCTTTCCTTTCCTTTTTTTCTTTTTTAATTAAGGCATACAAAGTTGCAGTAGCAGTTTAGGATGAAATAAACTAGCACTGTCACTAAAGAAGTATCTGTCATTCTCACAGTTGCTTGCCTCTAGCTTCTACCACCTTCTCACTGCCAACAGAGAGGTTCATGTAGCTGCATGATGATCTGGTTAAAAATATCTTTGTCCAGCTTCCTGAACAGTTCCCCAAGGATCACTTCTCTCAGCAGCAGCGTAAATTCAGGAAATGAAAGGTGCATATCTATAATCAGTGCAACAAATCTAAATTGAGACTGCTGTGATCTCAGTTGCCTTTTCCATCTGCAGCTGCGCACTCTGCTGCATTGCACTGGCACTATGTCTTCTGTAATAATGTATTGAAACATTATGGGGAGCCAAATGGATAAAAATTGACATGGCATAGAAAAAAATAAATTAAAAGATATATATATATATAAAGAAAAAAAGGTGTTAGAGCTTGGCTGGATCAACTCCTTGAAACAAGTTACAATGTGGCTACTCAAACCCTCAGATATTACAAGTTAGGGAAAAGGGATAAGTAAGCAATAAATAGTGGGGAAAATCAGGACCATGACAGACAAGAAAGGATTGCATTTCTGAAGCAGCACATGGAGATATTATTTTTAGTGCTGTGGATAAAACAAAGGTAGATCTTAGATAAAACCACTACAGTATAGTTACCTCAGGATTTTTCTTTCTCTTCCACCACATCTTGACTAAAACTGATACAGCTAATAGATATCAACTGTTATATTAATCAGTTTGAAAAGGTGGCATAATGCTCTGTGTTGAATCAGAGCAGCATGATGCCCCTTTGGCTTATACCAGCAGAAAAAATCCCAACCAACAAGGAGTTAGATTATCAGTTCAATTTTTATGTCATGATTTTTTAACTGAGGCCCTTATACAAACCAAAACATCTTAGGTCTTTATTTCATCAAAGTGTAAAATGGAAGGGTATTTGAACTCCCTTCCCTTGCAAGGTAAAAAACTCCTAGCAAAAGAATACCCTGGCCATTTATTTTTTCTTAGATAAATGCCAGTTTTTCTGAGCTTCAGGCATGAGAAAAGAGAGGAAAATTCCTGCTCACTTCTAGCTTTGTATCACCTCTAGACCATAATGGACTTGTCAGACTGCTTACAGCAACTTTGGGACTAGTTTGCACTGGCTGTGGGAACAGCATCAGTAAAACCTGGCCCTCTATCTTCCAATAAAACTAAAGCTCCATGATGATTTTTCTGTTGCAGTGGCTGCATCAAGTCACAGAGCAAAAAGAAAATGTACTATAAAAAAAGGACAGACATGGAAATATTGCCTGTATTCTTCAGTGCATTTTTACTAGCCATTATCTGCTGAATTATCAATTACTTTCTACTCTCTTGAGTGACTATATCAGCTAGTTAGTGTGGTAGGAGAAGTGAGCATCCCAAAATGATATTAAGTAGGCAAGCTAAACTGTAATACTGCATTAAATATTTTCTATTTAGACAAAAATATGGCTGCATTTGATCTCCCTTAAGTCCCCAAACTCTCACTTCACAGAGGCTTACCCAGGCTCTAAATCAAGGAAGCTGAGGGCATGCTACTTTCTAACAATCTGTTCCTTCAAGTTAAAAACAGCTGAACATGATCTTGTGAGCTCCCAGCATGGTGCTGTGGCTGAAAGGGCTAATGTGATTCTTGGCCACATAATCAAGGGAATACTCAGCTGGAGTAGGGAGGTTATATTACCAACATAACAGCATAAATGTTTATGTTTACTCTGGGGCTTGAGGTACAAACTGTTGTATACACAGTGCCTAGAGAGGCAGCTGTTCTCCATGACCGCAGTGTTTAAAAGAATGGTAAGCAAAGGAGGCTGTTTACCGCAGTAGGAAGAAAACAACTCAAATGGATTTAGGTGCCAAACAATAGATGCTGAAAATACTGACTTCTGCAACTTTTTTTTAGACTCATGTCACACATACAAGCTTTTCCTACAGCAGTTTGAATAATGGATGAGGAGCAAAGAATATGTGTACAGTAAGAAATGTACATTTCTGTACTATATCTGGACTCAGTGCTCCCTTTAGCCTTCTTAGAAAAGGTTTTAAACACGACAGTTACTTATAAATGCTTAGCAAATATGTAATTACACAGCTCGGAAAAAGAGACTGAACACTGGTATGTATTTAGATACAAATGTGTGTAAAGGAATACAAAACATGCATGTTTATTTCAAAGTCTTCTTACTATCCACTTCCCTTTTCCCTCTTGGGAAGATGCACTACCTTCTTCTGATCGTGGTAACAATGCCAGATTTTTACATCACCTTTTCATCATCAGACTGTATTAATGGATGAAATAAGAAAAAGGAAAAAAAAAAAAAAAAAGAAAACAAGCAAGACACAGTGAGGGAACCACTTGCTGCAGGCTATTCAACAAGGCAATGAATGATGATTGAAACACTCAGAAATCCCAGTCTTGTTTTCCCAGGCTAATACTTACCCAATAGACCGTGCTGTTTCTGTGAGATCACAAGTGCATTTTGTCTTTGAAGCATGTTATCCATTACCTTTGAAGGGTTTTCTTTTAATAAAATACAAATCAAATACATCTAAAATAAATCAAACACAGCAAGGCTTTGAACTAGATCCCAAGAGGTCCTGATAACATACTCTGCATTTAAAAATGTGCTGATAACATACTCAGTATTTACAAATGCCGATGATCTCAATGGGAGTTGAGGATGCTCAGGATCTCACTTAGGATTTGAATCCAAAGAACAAAACTCAAACAAAAATGAAACAAAACTGCACATAGGGCACCAAGGTGAAAGGTGGAAATACACTATGAGCTTATTCTGCCCCTTATATTGAAAACAGCAGTTGGCCACAGACACAGTCTGAGTATCTCATCTTTTAACTGTAAAGAGGCAAAATTTGGGCCCTCAGGCTTCCTATTCTTCTAAGTCAAAGATGCTAATGATGTGTCTGCCTACCAATGTGAGAAAGAGTGCCACTGCTGAGACCCTTTCTTTGAAGCAGAGTACAATTCTAAAACATTCATTTTGTCATTGAGAATCCCTCCTAAAGCTCTGACATCTTTTCTGACCTCACATAAAGTGCTATAATGTAATCCTAGTGGGAGCACCAGGAGTTGAAAATCCACTAAACCTGATGAAAGAGTTAACACAATAATGACTTATAAAATTAAAAAGAATTTCAGCACAATATCTTTAAACCCAAATATGCCATTTATCCACCCTTTATAAATCAGATAATCATAAATAGTCTATTCAGTAATTATCAAAACCAACATCTGAACACTATTCAGTAGATACTGGAAGATTCCAGGGTACTTTGCTGAAATTATATATGACTTTAGCTTGAAGCACAATAAGCAGAGATGATTGCCAAATTGAAGATTTTGTTTACAGTTAATGCACTGAACACCTTTTACAAAAAGAACATTTCTGAAGGATTGCAAAGTAGGTGATAACAGGGTTCTGAACATGCAATTCAACGTCAAGATGTTGCATCAGCCAAAGCAATTTGGACAGGCATTTTTTATTTTTTTAAACATGTACCATTTATATCTGTGAAACAAGGTTATTGACTTAATGAAATACTCATTGCAATAGAAAACATGGTATTGAATCACCTGATGATTTCAACATTCACCGTGTATTATAAGAGGTTTTAAAATATGAAGAATTAAATTTGCACCGAAAGACGACAGTAAGATATGTGAAACCACCAATTTTCTAACCCACATTTAGGCAATTTAAAAATGAAAATAATAGCCTCATTAACTGTCAGTCTTCAGAGGTGTGAAATTCATGTTAAAGATCTGTATCCCCTGTGTGAGTTATACAAGCCACCAGGAATTACGATTATGCCTAATTTAAAATCTTTGCTTCAAAAGAAGAAATGAAATATTGGATATGACAGAAGTGAATGAAGCTGTCATTATTTTAATTTTATTTAACTCATTGTAACAACTTTTCTTACTCTCTAATGTTATGCTTCTACGTTTTTTCTTATCCAACAGCACCACCAAGTGCCACTGAAGTTTTCAGTACTGTTTTTATTTTTCCTACTCAAGAAAACCTTGGGTTTTTGTTTTGTTGGGTTTTTTTGGTTGTTGTTGTGGGTTTGTTTTGGTTTGTTTTGGTTTGTTTTGCTTTTTATAATTAAGATACGAGTAAACTGCTGCAAATGTTAAACATTATTAAGGAAGCAAATAAACCTAAAACTAGTGGATCTGTTTTCCTAAACTTTCAGTCAACAGTCTTTGGAAAAGTTTTCTGGTATTAAGATATGAAGATGTATTTTATATAGGAATATACAAGAAATAGTTACCTACATAAAAATCAGTATATTTATATGTTTATATTTACTTATTTAAACTGGTATTTAGTGTCACAACGATAAGGACATGCTCCACATCATACTGTCTTCCATTCATTTGTCTGCTTTGTGGCTGGTCTGTACTGAAGGCTGTTTCTGGGAGCATGACTAAAGGCATACTAAGCCATTCAGTGCCCTTCATCTCATGGGCCTCAAGCATGCTCCAGAGGATTCTTTCTCATTGCCTTCATGCTAATGCTTGTCAGGTCATTTCAGTGTGTGAGCAGCTTCACTGCCATAGGGTGACCCAGAATGAACATTAGAGACACTGAGAAAGGCATTTGATCTTTTGAGCTGCTACTAATTGTGCAGCTTAACCTGTTTTCAGTGTCAAAGTGTAATCTTCCACTGCTATAAACCGCACAAATTCTGCTGTGAAAGAAATGTTTATTCTCTAACTGATGTTTTAAATGAGTTTGTGATTGCTTTGGTGATGGCTTTGAAGACTAGGGAAGTGACACATGTGCCCTGTGGAAGGTAAGACCTCTGTAGCATTTTTCATTGGCAAGCTCTTAGTAGCAGCTCATCTCAATACAGCATTGCAGACCTCCACTCTGAGGTACCTCATTCTAACCATCCTCTGTGCAGGGACCCTAAGCACTGAGCTTTCAATCTGTTAGCCAAGAGCCAAAACTGTTTTGTGCATGCCCTCCCTCCAGCCTAACAAATGTTAACCTAGACCATGCACAGTGGAACAGATTGAGCAGGACAACTGAAAGTATCCCATTGCAGAAAACTAATTTAGTGGATTCACGTGGAAAATGTGGGTTAGCAATCCCAGAGGCAAGGACAGGAATTGAGTCTTGGTTTCCCATGTCATGAATGGCTTATTTAAACACTGAGCAATGAAGAGAAGCAGGGCTGAGGTTTGTGCTAGGTTAACTCCAGTACATATTTTTTAAGAGTATCTACCAAATGAGACTTGGAAACAGATGATTTGTGGATAGATCAGGTACAAAAAAAAAGAGTCTCTGAGCACTTCCAAGACAGAGGCATTTTTGTGTGTGCTTGTTAGAAATTTATTCAGAAAATACATATCAATAAAGAGTGATAGAAACGATGCAGCACTCTGGACATGGACATCTAAAATGTCAGCCAAGGAAGAACAAGAATAATTTTATGAGTCTTTTTTTTTTCTTTTATATATATATATATATATATATACACCAGGAGTATTATATCAGAATGAATATTTGGGGATGCTTTCAATGCTGTAATAGTGAAGTTGGTTTGCTCTAGTTCTGGAAAGTTCAGAAATCTCCCATTTTCCTCCTCTTCTTTTACTCCATCTATTAGGAAGATATTTCAATGTAATTTAATTTTATTTTATCTTTTCAAACTTTCAAGTGAAAGTAAGTAATGGAGTTTTATTAAAACAAATAGCAAATGCCCAATGAAGATACAAAATAGAACTTCTATTGTCTAATTGTTCTTAATAAACAGATCTCTTGTGCTTTTAGTTAACACACTTTGGGTCAGGAACTCTGGGGAACTTGCCAAATATGTTGCAACTGTTCTTATTGAACAACTTCATTAAAGCACTTAGGAGGCAGCAAACATTTTTTTACAACACTTTGCAGATTGCACTTGTTCAGGTGACCTTTCAAACCTTAACAGGGACATAAATATAACAAAAATCAGGTTTGAAATGTTGAATAAATGGATATACAAACCAAATGAGATTTTGAAAGACCAAAAAGTAAGTCATGACACCTAAGGAAAAAGGAAATTCCTACTTTGCACTCAACAGAAGGGATAAAAAATGAAGGTTAAATATATCAGGGAGTGATGGTAGACAAAAAGTTGCATTTTAATTTATAACACAACATGGCAAAAAGCAAGTATAGTGTAATATATAATAACATATAAAAGAAACATTGAGTCACAAAACACAGAAATGACCGTTTGTCTGTGTTACCTCATTTGGGACACCATGTCTGAATATGTGGTAAACCAACACTACACAAACAATACTAGAATAAAAAGTTGTATAAACAATAAATGTGTGACTCATTTTTCATGCCACTCTATAGAGTAGAGAAATCTGCTTTGTATTGATAAACAAAAGTTCTTGTACATAGTTGCACTGACTCTCAGGCCCAAGTGGCACTGTCTGCTTACATCCATCCTGCTTGGAATCAGCCATGGTCTCCCAGGTGGGGCTCTATATAGTTCATGGAAGAGCAGTACCTATAGACTGCACCTAGGAGCACTGTGGCTGAGATTTCCTGCTTAGTGACAGGGACACATTGTAGGCTGTGCCACTTGCTTGCAGAGAATGAGAACGAACCCTGGTATCTCATAAACAGACTTAGCACTATATGACCAAAGTCCTTTGCCCTTTCTTATTTACCATTAGAGACATACCTTAGCTAAATCTACATTGTTAAGAGCATTGGGCCCATGGAGTGACCCCTAGCCATAGGACAAGTGACGAGAAGTAGCATGGAATGAGGGGAAAAAGATGTTCCCTTCCACAGAAAATTAGATATTATCTGCTATGTATGGACTCTACAGCAGTGGGTTTTCTAGCCTCATCCACCACTTCTGTGACACTAAGATGTAATAATTATTTTCTATGTGTTTGTTGCTGTTTTTGCTTTATCCCCCTTGCCTCCCAGTGTAATATGTCTGAAACATCGCAATAGTAATGCTGCATCCCAACAAAGTGTTTTTATTAGCATGAATCTCTGATATGTGGTACACACCTCATGGTATGGTATACGGTCCTGTAGGTGTGCCAGATCTACTGGGATAGTTTTGGAACACTGCTTAAGGTGTAGGTCAAAACAGATGTTTTTGTTATCTTGTTTACATTGCTTTCTGTGAGTAGTCTCTAGAGCAGGAGCAGGACCTATGTTTTATTTAGAAACAGTTAAGTTTAATGAAGCCAAGAGAGACCCCAGGAGTGAAATAAAATGTTCATTGTTTGGGCTATCACTGAAGCAGGTCCAGTAGAGCAGAGTAAATTATTTAGCAACATAGTTGTACCTACTTTGAAAATACTACAAGCTACGATAAGGATAAAATCTTATCTACTGTTAGAAAGCTATACAGAATAGTTTTTGAAAAAGTAAATAATATCTATACCCTGACAAACATGATAAAACTGTACCTCTGTCTCAGCATTCTTGGAAATAACATCAGGTGGCACAAAAGTGTTATCCTCAAATTCTGGGCTATACAACGTGCACTCTGTGTCTCCTAGAAGCACAGGAAATTTCCTCTAGTAAGTTGTCAAAAACAAGATGATTTCTAAGATATACTTGAAAAAGTCAAAATGTAAAAACACAGGTGAAATACCTGGAATGGTAAAAGAGGGTATGACTCAGAGTGATAATCTCATATTTTGAAAGAGAAAATATAGATCAAATGTCTCTATTTTTGAAACAAAGAGAAAAGACCTTTTCTGAAGAATTTCAACAGTGAATTGCATAAGAAACTGGAAAATAAAGTTGATTTTTTCCCCCAGTTTTTATAGTTGATACCACTGAAATTGAGTAGTCTTTTTCGGAGCAAATTTGATTTTCAGTAAAAATGACTTGCTGAATAAAAATGTAAAAATGTACTTAAAATTAAATCAATTTTTAGTGAAAATGCTATTTAAAAGTTAGTATATGTTTGTTCTCTAAATGTCATTATCTCTTTCATAATAAATATTTGTATAATTTCAAGTTATTTTGGAAAATGAGACCTATTCAACTACTAAGGCCAAAAGATAATATTGGTTTTTTTTTCATAATATTAAACAAAATTAACTAGAATTTTAATATAATCTCAACTAATTAAAAAGCACTAGGAAAACAAAAACAAAAACAAAAACAAAACAAAACACTAAACCAACCAAACAAAAACCGACAACAACAGCAATTAATCTACAAACAAATAAAAAAGCAGAAAACCTTAACAACAACAAAAACCCACACCAGCAACCAACCTCAGAAAAAAAGCCCAAAACCCAAAACCAAAAACCAAACCAAACCAAACAAACAACAAACAAAGATTCAAAAACAAAACAAAACAAAACAAAACAAAACAAAAAACAAAACAAAACAAAACAAAACAAAACAAAACAAAACAAAACAAAACAAAACAAAACAAAAACAACCTCATGGGTGATTTTTTTTATTTACTATAGGAAATAAGATACCAGCTTAAAATAATGTGTCTTTCTATACTGAATGTTGCCATAATAGCATTAAGTAAATGAATCAACCCCAAACTTCACTCATGCAGTCTGTCATCTTTAAAACAAAGCAACCAGCCATATCCATTCATTATTTTTCCTTGTATTAAAATGTTAAACAATGTTGCAGCAAAAATCTTATTGATATGTTAAAATTCAACAGTGTTTCAGTAGAAATCTTACATTTGTGAAGACTGATTTTTACTAACAGCCAAAAAAAAAGCAAAATAAAAGCTGAAAATTTATTTTATATACAATAATTCCTGTATTGTAATTTTTGAAAACCACTTTACAGAAGTTCTGTTTTTAGAGAGACAAGTACTTCCCTTTTTTTCTACTACAACTTAAATGCAATTAATTAACAGGATTATTTTGTCTTATCAGGTACTGTGTTAATCCACTTGCCTTATATGGATATTTAACAGGGAGTTCTACTCCCAAATGTCAGTCTTTTCTTCTTTAGTATAAACAAAATGCAAGTATGATATATTATTTCAAGCTTTGCAGTCCTTGTAAATATTGTAATTACACATGTTGAAGAAAAAAGTTATAAAATTTATCATGGAGGACCCAAAAGTAATTTGTTTTGAGAGGTACTCAAAAGAATCATAAATGTGGTGTCAAACAGATAAAAAGGCCATAATGCATTCCGTTTTGCAAAGTAGCTTTTAAATTACTTTTCATTAATTCTATGAGCTGGAAAATATTTCTTCTACTATTTTTTCTTTTCATTTGTCAATTTTATTATACAATTCCCTTTTCTCTTCTACTGCTCCTCTAAATCGAACTGAAAATAAACAGTTTTTTCATTATTTCACAGTAACAAATTCCATGTATATATTACTTTATGCTACCAAACCACATTGAAGACAACCACCTTAAAGATTGTTTCATACTTGAAGCTGGTGTCACAAAATCAGTCTCATATTATTAAGAGGATAAGTACAAAACTAAGTCACATTTACAGAGTGTAAATTTTTCAGCACATGGCCAGATTTGTCACAATGCCAGCCTAAAAGCTGTGACCTTTTATAGATATTAATATCCATCAAAAAAGGATCTTACACATGTATGCATAACAGGGGGGTTAAAAACACAGCAAAGTGATTTGAGATCAAAGAGAAACAGTTCAGAAGATAAGCAAATCCATAATCTTAAATTCAAATAATGTAATTCAAGACAATGTTACTTGTCCATCTAGTGGTTCAGCCAGCTGTCTCTGTCCATAATTGGTTAGTAGTTAATAGCTAATATATGGCATATTTCATAGTCAGAATAACTTCTGGGTATAGATACCTGATGGTTATGTGTCTGAATCAGAGCTGCTTCTTTTTGTAACTGGTGAAGGGTCATTGATGTTTAGATGTCTAGCTGGGGGTGGGATGAATTGTGTTCTGGGGATGTTGTTTGCTCTGTTAAGTATACAGACCAACCTGGTAGGTTGGTCCAAAAGTCTGTCACACACATTTTTCTCTTGCGCAAAATCCTGTACCATCCTCTACCTTCTATTCCCAGCCTTTAGCATTCTGCAATCTCCAGTGTGTGGCTAATTGCACTCTAGAAATGAACTAGAGAACATTCTGCAATTTTTTTAAATACAGACTCTAGAACCGAGGCTGTCTATTTTAAATGCTAAAAAGCATTCAACTTTATTCTGAGCTCTTACGTGCCAGGATGTTCTCCATGGTAACAGGAAATTGTAGTCCAATTAAAGGATGTCTTAATAGTGCAGTAGTAACAGTGTAATGCCTTAATAGTGTAGCATGGCAGGAGTTATCAATACAAGACTGAATAAAGTGCTTTTTGTAGTGGTTTGAACCATCTCTGGACAACCACTGAATTTTAAGTGCTTTGCAACAACAGCCGTGAAACAGCCTGCTTTTGCTTAAGAATGAGTCAGACTCATCCAGATTTTTTCTAGTCTTCAGTCAGGCTTCAGAAATTGCTCTGTTTTTGGTATCATGTGCCATTAAATGCAAACTGTAATGCTTGGTAGGTGGTTGGAATGCAAACTAGAAGGCATCAAAGTTTTATGAATTGCATGAAGCAGCTCAGTGGGCGAATGTTTTGATTACAGAAAACACTGAGTTCGTACAGGGTGTATTTAGAGGTTTAACACATCTATTAACAAAATCACTCCTCAATTAACATTGTCTCTATTAATTAACAAAAGCACTCACAGACTAGCAATGTGACACTCACCCTTACAACAAGCAGGAGAGAGTTGTTAGAAAAAAAAATGTGTGGTTTGCTGCCAGAATGAAGAGGAGCCATGGGAATGCAGCTGCAAATCCTCACAGAGCAGCTATGAAGGCAATGAAAAATTGCTGCTGTGGCAAGGGATAAAAGAAAGAGAGAGGTTTGTAACCCTGCCATGAAATATAAAGAAAAAGGTACTTAGATAAGGGAGAAAGAAATCAAAAGACAGGACGGAATTTTAAGAGAAAAGAAATGGAAGGAAGGCAGTAAATCAGCACAGCCTTAGGATATCTATATTGCCTTTAATTGATTCAAATTATTTCATTAATTATATTTCAATTGGAAGAAAATGGAAGAGCTGAGGAAAGAGTTGCTAGGTTCCTAGTAGTAGGGAGAAACAATAAATCATTGTCCTGATAAAAACAGAAGGGAAAAAAAGAATCTTGGTAATTTTAACTATTGGCACACATGTGGAGGAAGAATTCCTGTGGCTTCAGACTGTGATACCAGCATTGCTTATTGCCACAGAAATTGGTAACATGCTATAATTTCAAAAAAATACCTTGGATGCAAGATCAAATGTATGAAAGATTATTGATTGTGAGGAAAGAATCTATTGTTTAAATTTAAATACCTTTGCTTTTTACTTTAAAAATAAATAACCAGAAAGAGTTTGAAAAGGTACAGTGTTTAAGGAATGACACTGAGCCTAAGGTACAAATAGTCAGCACGTGACATCAACTACAAATGAGAAATAAATTCCTCTTCCTATTTTATTTAAGACAAATTTCAATGAAATCAATTAAATCTAAAAATTATATTATTCTACTGTGGAATAAAATTCTAATAGCAGGTCTACCTACTTGCATCTTTTTTTACTTTGGCCTAAGTGGTGCAAAAGCTAATTTTGCATCCAAAAGCAGAAAACCACTGGAGAAGCAAGACCTAGGATTAGATCCAAAATGAGATTCAAGCACCTGACTCCCATGTCAGAAATGAAACTCTGAATTACATATCCAACATCCTTATGTAAAGCACAGGGAAATCTACAGGTCTCACATTTGGATCTTCAAATTGGTATTCTGAGTGTCGAGTTGTCTAGGCTACTCATAAGAAATGCTGAATATGTACTGTTTTCTAAACTTCTCTTTACTTCAGTCCTCAAGGTCCCTCTTCATCTTGCAATTTACACTTTTGGGGCATTGTATGTGGTCATTTCAGAGGAGAGATCAACAACATATTTTTTTTTCCAAATTCAGGAACAATGGTAATGAAACTGCTTCCTTTTCCTTCTTCCTTCTTAATTACAGTCTAGATTAGTCATTTCAGCAGCTAGATAGAGAAAAAGAGATGTACCATCAATTTCTTCTTCACATCTAGAGATGCAAACTTAGATCTAAGAACTCTCAGAAGATTGCTCTGCTATGCAGAGAAGATAAAAACTGGCATTCTCATTCCTTTCTGCAAAACTCCTTTGCATCTGTAATTGAAATGAGTTAGCCCAGAGAGGTAACCAGACTGAAATTCACTTCTCCCTACTTTCAAGTGTTATAAACTATGAGTTACTCAAGATTATGCACCTAGTGTGTCATCTGAGATGCCTCATATAACTCATCAAGACTGCAGCTGCCACTTCAAAAAGAAGTGGAGCTCTTGTAGTCCTGTGACATATTTCCCATTGTGTATGGATGATTTAAATACACATTTCAAGCAACATCTGACAGTTCTGAGTATTTCTATGTTCTCCATGGAATAATTTCTAGCTGCAACTAGACTGTTGAACCAAGTGCAAGCGTATCACAAAAATCCTATTCAACTGAGACCCACAGCCTGTAATTACCTCCTGAGAACAAGGGTGGAGTTAATCATACCCAAATGTAGATCTCTAAAAATTAAGCCTAATTTAAGACACCCTCTGGATTCCCTCTGCATTTAGTTGTGCTCTATGGTAGGTAGGAGCTACTGCCTTCTGGAGTGGTTTGTCTCCATGAACTATAAAGACAAAAGCAACTATAACATTTAAACCAAGATCAGTGAAATTAAAATAAGTGAATCTCACCTTGAATGTCAGTAACTACTTTAAAGAGCTAGAAATATATTTGGATTTGGGTTTTTTGAAGTTTTTTGTGGTGTTGTTTTTTGTTTTTTTTTTTTTTTCTTTTCAGGGCTTTCTTGGGTTTGGCTGGGTTTGCTTTGTTTTCTGTTTTTCCATTTAAAATAGAACTACAAGTTGCAACCTTGCACTCAGATCAAACGAAAGAGGGAATCTACAGCTTCTGCAGATGAGCCTCCATGCAGGAAGCAATGCAAGACTCATACGAATAAAAAGACAGCCAGCAACAAAATTAGAAAAATAACATAATTGTACTAAAATTCCTATGAGGGAAAGATGAGTTCACTATACAACAGCAAGCTGTTTTGTAGAATCAGGGCCTCCTTAATTTAATTTTTAAAATAATATTTCTTTCTCCCAGTTATTCTGAGACTGACATGTCTATGAATAGCATTGTAAGCTGAATTTTGTTTTATATAAGGAACACCTGAACTTCTTAGTTGAAAATTACTATTCCATTCCAGACTAAGTCTGGTTCTGTCTAGTTGTCTATAGCATGTTGTTATCACAGTTTGCTTAAAAACCTAGGCTTATAACTTTCTTCTAAAGTTAAATGGTATTCTCCAATAATAACAAAAATGATTTGACATGAACAGCTGGAAAATTCATTTTGGGAATATAAGTAGATAGGTTTTATATATATTTCTGCCACTTTAACCTTTTACAAAACAAGTGTGCATTTACAGAGAACATCAAGACTGCTCTTTGAGTACACAGATGGTTCTGCAAACCATATGGCACCAAAACCTCTTCGCTGTATGTAGTTGGCATGGAAACTGCTAGTCATCATGGAAAAATTGAAGAGTATTGTAGGTAAAATGTCTGTTCCTAATGTACCATTGAGAAAATTTTATTTACATCTGAGGAGCATGTTTAACAAAAAATAGATAACATTTTATGGTGTCATTAAGCCAGTTTGTCCACAGAATTAAAAGCAAATTAAAATACTTATGCTGGTGTTACACTGGACTGAACAGGAGAAACTGACCTGACATTCACAACTGAATAAACAGCGTTAAGTATCTGGGAGGCAATGACTTTTCTCATGCAGTCTCATGATTTTCACTATGTACTATGAGTATGATATTCCAGGGATTTGAGGTCAAATTTCTCATTTGAAGTGAGACTCTGAAACTCAAACTTAAAGGCTTTAATGAAATATCAAAATCAGCTTTGTTTTCATTAAAGAGGAACAAAACGCAGTTTGTGTATAACCATGCCAACAATTTCCAATAATGAGGGCATATATTCAGATGCTAAATTAATCAGAATATAAACCCCAAATGGTGGATATAGGAGCTTAGTTTTAAATATAAGCTCTCTGAAACTTTGTTCCTACATTCTGACTTCTGTACATGAAAAATGAAATTCAAGAGGAATGAGCATCTGAAACAGTGCAGTTTACTGGTATGCAGCATCATGAATTTCAGATTTTAGGTTTCAAATCATTTACTCAGATTTGCCATATAAACCAGAATTCTTCAGCCTCAGAATAATTATTGTTTTAATAACCAGTGTAAATAATTATTCTGTACTGCTTTGCCTAGTAGTAGTCATGCTGTATGTACCTGTCATAAGAGTCAGTGCTTAAGTTATTTCCAAGATGAACCACAAGGTAAATGATTCCTTTATTTTAGAAAAGCTAACATAATTTATTGCATATGCACAGTAACTATATTTCAGGATTAGCAGTATTTATTTTTTTTTTTTATAATCCTTTTCTACTGCCTATAACTTTTGCAGAATTTATCTATTTGGAATTTACTGTTATGGAATATAATGAAGAAGCTCTTGGTGTATATGAGGATTGGTGGAAACTAAATAGTTTTGCCCACATTAAAAAAAATAATATAATCTAACAACTTTAACTGCAACATTCTACTAGCCCCAAGATGATGAGGAACCTAGGTGTGTATCAGTATAGTCATCTGTACACTACAAAATCATTAATGTTTAAAGGAAGCACACTTCACACATAGTTAGGATCTTGTTAGAGTTGTAACCTAAGCATCCTTCAGGTTTCATCTTTGCCAGAGCTGCTCTATCACAGGGCAGCAGAAGCTCAGTGGGGCTTTCCCTGCAATTATTCTCATATGCAGTAGTTCCCAGAATCATAAAAATATAATGTCTCTGGGGCACAAACATCCTCCTTTCTAATATCTTCTCTTTCCTCCTTTCTTGTGTTCTCCTGTGATTGCTCACTTCTGTTGTAAATTAGCATTCATGCCACAAAATTCCAACAAACCTTTTTGCCTGCAGAAGCAACATATGTTCGATCTCAACCACATTTGCTCATATGCAGTTCCCCATATCCATGTCATGCCCTTGGTATTCCCTCATTATTATCTCCACAGAAGATTGAGGAAGGAAACACAAGAAAAGCAGAGAAGACCAAAAAGCTGGACCTGAATATCAAGGTGTAGGAAGTGGATTAAGGAAGAGCCAGCAGAGGTGAGAAGCATGGGATGAAGAAGCGTCACTGCAAGGAAGCAGAAGCCAGAGTGAAGTAGGACTACAGGCTCTGGGGCAGAAGAGCATTAATTCAGGCAACTGATGACAATAGTGCAACATACATCACCTACATCTCAAGAAAGAAGACTGCTCAAATGTTAGTATTTGAGGAAAAAGCTTTAAGGGAAAATAAAATAACACAATGAAGCAGGAAACATCCCAATCACTGGAACTACTAAGAAGAAGAACAACAAAAATTCATGCCTATCAGGGACATTTTAAATATGCATGACTCCCTAAAAGGGTTAATTTCTTGGTTTATTTTTCATCCTTCAATTTCCAGGATTCTAGACTGCTATAAAAATCTGCCTTGATGGTTTTAAAATCCCTGAAAATGTCTTCAGTCTGCGCATTAGTCCACTGCACAATGTATTAAACCAAAGGTGCTTTTAGCATTTCCCTTAATAAAACTGAGATGCACTGAAATTACCTAGTAGTGCTGAACAAGTCATCATCAAATAATATTTTGTTTATTTTTTTCCATATTTTTATACTCATAAATTTTGAACTTCATGTTAAACTGCCTTCACTGGAGAGAGAAATTCTCCCCAAATACACACTATCTAAACAGTGTCTGCTTTTGAAGTATGTTTTAAGTATTTTAACTTTGTGAAAACTAAAACATTTGCCAGTCATATAAATAGAAAAAAAAAAAAATCCAATTTGCAAGTGTTAATTTATGTGTTTTACCCACATGTACCATGGCATGGCCAAACAGTATACATTCAGACATATATTTGTAGGAGCTAAGTTCTTATATTTTTTCTCAGTCCTCAGGTTAAGGCACAGAAAGTATTCTGGAGCTTAATTTCTGCTTTCAGCTTGTGCGAATCAGTCATATAGTACATTGTAAAATAACAGTAGAAGTAGCTGAATTAGATGTCTGTTATAATCCAACAATCATGTTTGGTGGGAAAGTATTAATATTTCCACTCAGCCATTTTGAGTGAAATATATACATGGTATTTGTCTGTATACATAAAAGATGCCAGAACAAGCTGAAGTTCTATTTGTCATAGGAAGCTTGAGGTTGTGGTTATAATTATGTTCTCATTATTGGACTACTCTCTAGAAAAAAGTAATTCTGCTCAATATTACCTTAATCCTCACATATTGGCCAAAACTCCATATGCCATACTGAATCTGTTCACAATAGAATATTTAATTAACAGTCAATGATACAACAGAAAATACAAACCAATTCCACCTGTAAATTCTCACTGAGCAGTGGTTATTTAAGAGTGAGACAGTGATAATATAAATCTAAACTCCTGGGAAATGGTTGAAATATTAATTTTATGTGAGTTTTGAATTGTGGTGTAGTTTTTTTTTTGTTTGTTTTTGGTTTGGTTTGTTTTTTTTTTTTTTCCCCCCTAGATGAACTGCAGTTTGTGAGCAACTTTTTTGACAGATGTTTTCTTGCATATCTCTGCTGAGTTAGGCTGAAATAAGAGGAATAAAGTAAGTAGAAAGTTACTTGAAAAAGTGGTATCCCAAGACAGCCCTTGTATGCACCGTGAAATACACCTCTTAAAACATTAATTTGGCTTAAATAAATGAGATACAGCAAACAAGAAAAATTAATGGCAAATAGTATATTGACTTTATCTGAAGGTTAAATTAATGATGGAGAGAATTGCTGCTTCACACAAACATATGACAAACTCCATAGCTTCCACAAACAAACAAACAAACAAAAGTTATCTCCTCTGATCTCATCATTCATGGGTAGGAACCAGCAGCAACCTGAATGGAGTAATCTTTGACTCATGTGAGCAAAGTAATTCCTGTCTGCGATTTAGAACCACATGCATAAAGCGAATGTCCATATTGCTTTCTTGGGCCGGGGTATAGTGGTCAGCAGCTTATAGTGGTCAACAACTTTTATGCTTCCGTGCATTTGCTTTTCTACTTTGAACCTATTACTCAGAACATCTATTACATCTCACTTATTAATCTAATCTGGGATGTTAATTTCAGTCTTTTGAAGTAGTCTCATTTGAGTCTTTCCAAAGCACTGTTAAATGTATGGATCCATCAAAATGATACAAAGCAGACATGTTTCACACGTTTCTTAATTTCAAAAAGCTTAAAAAATTTTATTGAAATAATAGAAACAAAATAATAGAAACAAAACAAATAGACTGCAAGCCAAATAATAGAATAAACTTAATTATCTTGCCTGTTTTCCTTCTCTGTTTCACTTTGAACAATAGTCTGACCGAAAATGGATGCATCAGATATTACATAATTATTTAATGTCAGAATGTTTTTGTGATATGGCCAGTAAGAAAGATGTTTTATTAATATGAAAAGTTGACAAACATGCTTTTAGTATTTTCCAGACATTTGTCATTATACCACTTAATTGTAATACTCACTTTGCTGAAAATAGATTACTTCATCTTACAAGCCAAATGTTTTAATTCAAAACAGAACTTATTTACCTCATATAGCAGGTAAAACATTGAAATGTGTTTATCTCTTTAAAACTCATGTTTTGATGCTTAAAGAAAGATGTCATTTTCATATCTGTCAACTTCCTGGTAGAATTAAACCAGTAGAGTTAAAAGGCTGTGAAAATTAATATTTTTTACATAATATCACATATATTTGGCATGGAGTGCAGAGGATAGTATAGGGAGATTCTCCCAAAATATCAATTAATTTATTCTGTATATCTCTATGCTCATATTGAGTAGTTCTCAGTTTCTCATATTAATTAATTCTGTATACCTCAGTCTCACATCAATTAATGTTGTGCTCCCACAGTTTTGGAACATTTGTTCCAAATACCAATAGGAGGGACCAGAAGTCCTATAGTCTATAAAGAAATCTTAAATAACCAGCTTTGCATTTTAACAATGATTGATTGAGAGTGTTGAGCTGATTTTTTAATGATGAATTTTCCACATTGGTATTCTTATCCCTAGTATGCAACTTGGGCTTTTAGCCAATCCTCTGTCATCAGTCTCATCTAACAAAGTTTGTTTTATTTAGGAGGTAAAATTTATAGGCATAAAATGAAGGTCCAATGCATCTGATTAAGATAGTACTACCAAAATTTAAAAAAGAAATCTATATTTGTCTTGATTAAGCAAGCCTGTTTCAAAAGAGTAGAAAACACTACACCTGCAGAAATAAATCCAACATTTCTAGTTTCTTTTGAATGTTAGTAGATAATGAACAAAGAGAGGATTTTGTCTTCTACAAAATACCTGCAGAATGTACATCTCTGAGTACAAATGGCATAAAGATTAGTATTAAAACAGAATGAAAATGACCATCTTTTAAAAAGTTTGATTTCCATTTCATTAGTTGTGAAAATGTCAGCCAGGAGACATCATGCTATCATTTCCTCCCAAAACACAGAGTTTTCAAAGATAGAGGCGGGGGGGGGAAAGTGAGAAGAATTTAAGAAAAAACATATATGCTGAGAGTATTGAACAGTCAAAGATATTATAGAGGCAAATGTTTTGTAAAATACATGCACATCAAATGTCTGTTTTATTTTTTTTTTTCCCTTAAGAACAGTAAAAACAATGTTTGGTCTCAGACATCTGAAGTTGAAAAACTAACACTTCTACAATCTCAAAAGCTGACCAGGTTTGAAAGTTCTGTAATTTAG